>NW_022103927.1:3308004-3310346 GCF_000313985.2 Echinops telfairi | reverse complement strand
GTTGTGCAAAAGAATGTGTCTTCCACAATTCCCTGAATCATCAATAAGTAGATTGCAAACCCACTAAGCACCAGGTGTTGTGTTTCGGGTTCCAGAAAACGTATTTCTAAACATGGCAACAGCAGGCTTCTCAGAATTCTCACGTCAGTGAGGTAAGTGCTATTATCACCCCCAGCTTACAGATGAAAAAACTGAGGCGCAGGCAGGTGTAGTCGAAACTCATGTATTCATCCTCTTAACAGGTATTTAGTGAGCACCTATGGCGTGCCAGGTTCTCTGAGCACTGAGAATACACGTGAATCAAACCAATACCAGTATGTGTGTGGTTGGGGGGTGGGGGGTGGGGGGAGGAGGGGGCAGGCAGGGAAGGGGCAGGCATGCCCAGAAACAATATGAACAATATTCACTTTCATGAACTCCCTGCCATAGAGTCGATGCTGACTTGAAGCGAGTCTGTAGGACAGGGAGAACGGCCCCTGTGAGTTTCCAAGACTGTAGCAATTTATGGGAGTAGAAAACCCCGTTTCTCTACCTTGAGGGGGCTGGTGGCTTCAAACTGCTGACCTTGCAGTTAGCAGCCCAGCTTGTAGCCACTCTGCCACCAAGGCTCCTTATGGACACGATCAGTCTGGGAATAACACCTTCTAAAGCACTTACTCATGCAGCAGGGAGGTTTGGAGGCTCAGACAAAATAAGTAGCATCCGCATGGCCACGCAACTCATAACAAAGAAGCCGGATTTGAACCCCGGTCCTTCCGTTCTAGCGTCTGAGCACCCGTACGGGATATGACGTCAGGCAGTGAGATGACCTCACAAGGCAGGTTCTGGAGTGAAGCGGGAGAGAAAGTCCCTTTTGAGGGAGTGATGTTCCAACGGTGACCTGGTGAGCTATGGGGCATCAGAGGGAGTGGTTTGTGCAAAGGCCAGGGGGTCAGAGCGTGCAGGGTGTGGCTGGACCAACAGACCCAGAGTCTGCCCTAAGGGACCTCCTTTGCTGATCACAAATAGTTGCACGTTGGGGGTGCTTGTTTTGTTTTGAGTTAGCCTCATTCTACAGATGGGGAAGCGGAGGCTCTGAGCAGTTAATGGAGCTGCCCAAGGGCACAGACCACAAAGTGATGGTGGGGAGTCTGGCTCAGGCAGCCTGACCCTGGTGCCCAGGCCCCTGTGAACAGCAGGCGGGGAGGGCTACCCAGAGAGAGGCGTTGAGACCCGGGCAGGCAGAATCCCAGGAGGAGGGCGGGCGACTGGGAGGGCGCCCTGCGTGTCTCTTCCGTCCCTGGGACAGTTCCTCGAGGGCAGACGATGAGGGAGCCAGCGAGCGAGCGCCTGCCCCAGCGTGGCCCTGTCTCCCGTTCCCCCCAGGCCCCCTCAGCCAACCGCGAAGGCGGTCATAGACGCTTCATTAGCGCCTCCGAGGGCCCAGCAACCCCGGGGGGATGAAAAGGGCCCGGAGGGGCGCCGTCCTAATTTTGGCACAGCCGGCAGGGAGCCGAGGGCCACTGAAAGCGAAGCCGGCTGGGCAGCCCTGCCATTGTTCCCGCCGGCTCCCTCCGCGGTTAGGGCTTCAAACGCAGACCCAGAGAGGGGGTGTGGGGGGCGCCGGTGGCCTCTGCTCCTCCTTTAATAGACCAAAGGACCCTGGCGGCTTAGCTCTTTTTCCTAATTTAAAGATATTTTCTGGCGTCCGGGAGCTCCCCTACGGTGCAGCAGGAAGGCTGGAATGGACGGTCCCCTGAACGCAGAGGGAAAGGGGGGTGGCGGGTGGGGAGGCAAGTAGGGGAGGCCGGTTTGGGGCCAAAGATGAGTAAATAGAGCCAATGCAATGGAGTTAGGGTCTCAGCTCTCCTCTGCCTCGGTTTCCCTTCTCTCAAACGCCCACATTCAGAACCTGGATTTCTGCTCAGGAAAGGGGCTCTCAGAGTCAACCTCGGGGGGCCTCCGGCGGGGAGGTGGGGGGAGGTCTTGCTCCATGCCAGGCGGGGTTGGCCACAGGCCTGGGAAGTCAGGGGAGGGCGGTGTTGTCCCCAGGCCAAGCCCAGCGGGGGGCGGACCCCCTTGGCTCCTTTCTTCCTGCTCAGGCCCTTTTGGTGCCAGGGGAGGAGGGGGGCCAGTAGGGCGGGTTCGCATCCATCCCCCAGGTGGGGGCTCCTGGGCACATCTCCACGTGGAAGGCGCCGGAGAACCTGGACAGAGCCAGCCAGGGGTCCCGGCTGGAAGGGGTGGAACCTAGGGGTGGGGTGTCTTCCTTCCCTCTGGTCCAGGGCCCCCTCCCAGTCTTTCGCAATCTCCTCCTTCTTCTCCAGCCTCCCCCCAGCTTCCGAAGCGCACCAGGCCGCCCC
>NW_022103927.1:3305792-3306762 GCF_000313985.2 Echinops telfairi | reverse complement strand
TGACAGGCGGTGAAAGAGGTCCTCCTCCGGGTGCACAGGAGCCAGGCCAGTTGGGGGCAGCAGCTGGTGAATCCCGTCCGGGTCTTTGGTCAGTGGGTGCCCAGGGCACCCCGCTTGCATCTGTCATAGTCCCTGGGGTAAGTAGGAACCCAGGAAGGACTGGGGCTTCCTGAGTCTGCACACTGACACCCCCCCATCTATCTCTAGGTTCTTTGAGGGCTCCCCACCTACAACGTGACACCTTCAGGAATGGAAAGGTCAGGCTTGAATTTTTCTTGCTCTTCCTCCAGTGCCCAGCTGTGTGACCTTAGGCAAGTCACCTAACCGCCCTTAAGAGTCATGCCCACGACAGCCAATTGGGAGTGACCGTGTCCACCTTCCAGCAGAAACGGAATTTGCCCACTTCTCTGGCCCCCATCCTGGCCCTGCCCCCCATCACTGCTCACCCGATGACATCTCCCAACGTTTCTGGCCTCATCAGTGCATATAGGGGTCCAGAGGGGGGTCTTTGGAGTAAGAAGTCAGTTTGTGGTTTTCTGTCCAGAACTCTGCAGGGACACACACACACACACTCCAGCCTCTCCCACTGTTCCTTCCATCCCACTACCCCGTGGCATGACCTGTGATGTGTAGGCTCACGAAGTAATAGGCTCCTAATTGAAAGGTTGCTCTGAGAGAGGAGGATGGGGCTTTCTGTCCCTGTAAAGATGTACAGCCTCAGAAACCCACCGGGGTGGTTCTCTGTCTTATAGGGTGGCAATGAGTCAGAATTGACTCTGGTAGCGGGCTCCGTTTGCTGGGTTCCCCCGCCCCACTAGATCTCTCATGGACACTTCTGCCAACTTCTTCAAGCCCCAGGTCCATCCCTGCCACCTCACTTAGCATGCTCTTCCCATGCAGCGATGTGCTTCATACGCTCATCACTGCTTTTTAGTGATGCGTAGTACTCCATTGTATGTATATACCACAG
>NW_022103927.1:3301581-3303710 GCF_000313985.2 Echinops telfairi | reverse complement strand
ATGTAATTAGATATTGTGAAATATTTATTTCTAATGACAAATAAATGAAATGTTGTTTTGAAGCATGGGTAACAGTCTTCACGCCGGGTACTCATATGTGGGTGTATCTGCATGGGGGTGGACCCACCTGGAGACGTATAGAGAAGCGGCGTCTCTGTTCCTAAGACCATAGGAAATATGTGTTTTCCGATGGTCTTAGGCAGCCCTTGGGACAGGGTAGTTCAGCCCCCAAAGGGGTTGAGACCCACAGGTTGAGAACCGCTGTACAAGATCTTCAAATAATATGTGTTGAATAAGTGAATTCAGTGAGCATCTTGTGATTGTTGGAGCATGTTACAGGGTAAAATCCTTGATCTGTCACCAGCATTCAGTCAACGTGGGCACCTGCCATTGGTAAAGGATAGGTGGGTCTCTGCTCATAGAGTCCCTCCCAACCCAGGACCTGGGAGGATCATTCAGAGTTGACGATGCCCCTGTGTTAGGCCGGGATGACTAGAGAAATCAATCCAGTGACACGCATCTGTGTAAGACAGAGCTTTCTATCAAGAAGGAATCCGAGATCAGGAAAACATCCAAACCCAGACGTCAGGCTTATGGACGTCTGATAATAGTCCCTAAGGCCTTCTTCAGACTCAAGCTGCTGCATTCCGTGATGCAGAATGCAAGAGTACCACAGCCTAGTGGGTGCAAAGCCTGGGCTACCCAATGTCGGTGGAAGCGTTGCAGGGGCGGGCAGCGCGAGGATAGAGGAGAGACCGGCCTCCAGAGAACTATATATCACAAGTGCATCTCCAAGGGAGGTCATCAAGGCTGCAATTTGATTGACAGGCTGACCTCTCCCCATATCTTCTTACTGGTGCTACGTTGGTACCCAAAAACCCTAACTATCCCACCTCCCCTGAAGGAGGTGTGTGCGATACATTCATCTGAGAAAGGATTCCTATCTAGGTATATACGGAGTACCTACAAATCGATAAGAAACAACAACAACAAAACCCATCACATTTATAAAATGATAGAAAACATAAGCACTTAATCAAAGAGGATAGCAACATGGCCAATCAGCACATAAAAAGATATGCAAGACCATCAGCCGCTAGAGAAATGTAGATAAAACCTCAAGGAGAGACAGCAACCCGCCTGCCGGGAGGGCTGAATTGGAAAACATGGATGCTAGCTTGGGAGTAGTCCGTCATCCAAGGGCCCTCTGTTGGTCTCTTCCCATCCAGAGGGAGGAAGCATGGCAAACATTGGAAGATGCCTGGAAGCAATGAGTCCAGCGGACTAAGGGACCACGCAAGCATCTGTCTCTGCAACCCTGAGACCAGAACTGTGCGGTGCCCGGCGAGCCCTTACAGCAACTCTGAAAAGGATCACATTAGCAGGTGCTGGGTAGAGTGGGAGACAGATGTGGCACCGAACTCAAATTCCTAAGACATCAGGCTTATTGACCAGCTAGATACTGGGGAGATCCCCAAGACGGTGGCCTTTATCCATCAGCTATGGAACTGAACTCCTTTCCCCTTTAGAATGATCAACCACGGAAGATCAAAGAGGCCACAGTTCCCCGGTGACAGCCTTCAGCGTGTGGGGAACAGAAACGGGGAAGACCGTGTGGTAGAGAAGTTGCATCAGAACGTGTGTGAATGTCTAAGAATTGCTGAATGTGGAGCTATGACCCGCTCTGGAAGCCTTCGCCGATGGACCACGAGAGGCACAAATGACAATGGCAGAGAACAGAGACGGATGCTACCGAGGCTGTGGAGCAACTGGGACTCTCATACGCTGCTGGTGGGAATGGGAGCTGGTCCCACCACTTCGGAAAAGTGTTTGGCGCTATTTTCTAACACTGCACACCTACCCCGTGGCCAAGCAGCTCTGCTCCTGGGCATTTACCCACAAGCATCCTGAACAAAAAGACACGCAAGAATGCTCAGAGCTGCTTTATTCGCACGAACCAATGAGGGCAAATGACAAATACCGCCATCAACAGCTGGAAAAAATACATTGTGAACTTCGAACGTGGAATATTACCCAGCGAAGAAAAGGGTCAGCCTCAGACTGCTTGCAATGATAAGGATGTATCTTTCAGATAAAGAGGATCTTTCTGATCTCAAAAACCAGACCCA
>NW_022103927.1:3296787-3300742 GCF_000313985.2 Echinops telfairi | reverse complement strand
TGTGGGGCAGGTCTGCGCTTGTCCTGCATGTTTGCTACGAGTCAGAGTCAGCTCCACGGCAGTAGGGCAGCTCCCCGGGAACCGGGAGAGGCCTCCTGCTTTCATCAACCCAAACTAATGAGGTGCGAATTGTCTAGACAGGTGTACAGTGCGATCAGAGTTTATTCGTGGTTACCAAGGGATGAGGGGCAGGTGGGGAGGGAAAGACAACCCTCAGGGGACCCTGAGAAATGTCCCCTCGCTGTGACCCTGCTCTATGCTGTGGGAATCCTGAATGCTTCCTTCCTCCGAAGTTTTGTAACCACCTTCCAAAGGGACAAACCTTGGGTTGCTAACCACAAGGGCAGCAGTTCAAAACCATCGGCCGCTCTGCAAGAGAAAGATGAGGCTTTGTACTCTCATACCGAGTTATAGTCTCAGACACCCACAGGGGCAGTTCTCCCCTGTCGTATAGGGCTGCTAAAGTAAGAGATCCCAGGTTGAAGTAAGCCGGGGACAGGGATGGGGTGTTTAGCTGGGTGCCTCTGCTCCATTTCTCTGGGATGTCCCTGGCCTGGGTTGGGGTGGGGGTCCCATCTGAGGGCAAAGGGGTGTTCCTGAGGTTTCCTTTCTGCGCCCTCAAGATCTCTCCTGCCCAAGCTGTGGGCCAGGCAACTCTGCCACCCAGGACTGTTGGTGAGTCTGTTTGTCATGGCAGTGGGACCGCTAAGCCCCGCCCAGGAACTGATACTCAATCTGTCTTGTCTTGTGGGGAGCTCCACTTAACAGGGAGACTAAGGGGATGGGGTGGGGGGAATCCCCTTCCCCTCATCCTGAGGAGCCCTGGGGGTATAGGGGGTTATGAGTTGGACTGCTAACCACAAGGTCAGCAGTTCAAAGCCACCAGCCTTCCCTGGGAGACAGCTGAGGTCCTCTGCTCCTGTCAAGAGGTACCAAGAAACCCACCGGGGCAGTTCTACTCTGCTCAGAGAGCTGCTCGGAGTTGGGACACACTCGATGGCAGTGAGTTTGGAGTTTACGTGTCCTCTGGACCCACGGAGATCATTTTCAAATGGCTCAAGCAGAAAAGCAGTTGTGAGGACGGCACAGGACCGGGCAGTGTTTTGTTCTGTTGTGCCAAGGGTCGCTGTGGGCTGGAACCCATGCGATGGCACCGAGGGCACCGCCACCAGCATGCAGCAGAGGCCCTGGTATGCCCATGGGTCAGGCACGGGGCAGTTCAAACCCACGAGCCTCTGGGAGGGGGAAGGATGAGCAAGTCGGCTGCGGTACAGAAGTACAGATGCAGAGACTCTGGGAAGCACCTCTACTCTGCCCTGCAGGAGAGCCGCTGGTCGGAATGCCTTCTTCACAGCCACGTCCTGTAGGGTGTGTCTCACTGGGTCTCTTTGGAGATGTGAAAGAGGAGGTTAAACATCAGGGGGTCGGGGTCAGGGGCCAGGTGGGTTTGGCTTTGTTGTAAGATTTTTTTTTTTTTCTTAGGCCCTGGTGGTCTAGTGGGTCATCTGCTGGGCTGCTGACTGTACGGTCAACCGTTTGAAACCACCAGCTGCTTTGTGGGAGCAAACAATGAAGCTTTCTATTCCCATGAAGAGTTAGTCTTGGAAACCCAAGGGAGTAGGTTTATTCTGTCTTACAGGCTCACTGTGAGCAGGGATCAACTTGACGGCAGTGAGCGAGCGAGGCTGGGGTGGAAGGAGCCCAGGGGCATGGTGGGTTACCCTTTGGGCTGCCATTAACCACATGATCAACACTTCCTGGTCCCATCGAGATGTAGTCTCAGAAATGCACAGGGGCAATTCTGCCCTGTCCCATAGGGTCGCCCGGAGTCTGGATTGACTCAGTGGCAGTGAGCAGTAGGAGTCTTAAAGCCTGGTGACAGAGTGGAGTAAGTGCTGGGCTGCTAATCTCAAGGTCAGCAGTTTGAACCCACCGACTGACCCTTGGGGAAAAAATGAAGCTTACTGCCCCCCCAGTAGAGATTTGCAGTATCTCTCAGAAAGCCAAAGGGGCCTATCCCCTGGGTCCTGGGCTCATAAGCTCCCCTGTAGTCCATTTGGTGGCAGGGGCACTTGAGACACAGCTCGTAAGAGGTGGAGCCAGGATCTCCTGGTCACTCCCATGGAATGTGACCAATCCTCCCCATTGTTTCTCAGCGAAGGAGTCTGTGGGCTCCAGGTGTATGGGCTGTGCCCTCATTTCAGTTCCATTCCACAAAAAGGCGTGATTCTCAAAACCAGACAGACAGGATCCCCACCTGCCTGCCGCTGACCAAGGCTCGGGCCACACGCTGCAGCTTCTGCATGGACGTACCCCGTCTGAGGGCGGAGAGGGAAACGGTCACTGCATTCCAGCATACAAGG
Source organism: Echinops telfairi (assembly GCF_000313985.2). Classification (NCBI taxonomy): domain Eukaryota; kingdom Metazoa; phylum Chordata; class Mammalia; order Afrosoricida; family Tenrecidae; genus Echinops; species Echinops telfairi. The sequence goes on along the minus strand of NW_022103927.1, from coordinate 3,298,379 downwards.
GGCCCAAGCTCTGCCCCCACCCAGAATATCTGGATTCAAATCCTCTTTGGGCAAGCCCCTCATCTCCCCCTGCCTCAGTGTCTCCATTTGTAAAGTGCTATTGTTAGGGCCTGCCATGAAGTAGGTCCGTCTGGTCTCACAGTGACCTTGTGGTGGGCAGAGTAGCATGTTCAAGGCTGTGGCCTGGGGGAGTTGATCTCTAGTCCCTGCCTCCCAAGTGCCTACGGGTGCGTTTGACCTACCAGTCTCTCAACTAGCAGTTGGGCGATCCACTCTGCGTGCCACCCAGGGACCCTTTCCATCAGTGAGGGGTAACAGTGCCAGACTCTCAGAGTTGTGGTGAGAACGTGGGGGCTATGCCTAGCCCTGGGCGGCGGGCTGGCACACAGCAAGAAGAAAGTAGGGGCAGCAGTGGAGATGCTCAGGGCTCCCCAGATTTACAGCCAAGCAGAGCAGGTATGGGGTGGGTGTGGAGGGGGGGGGCGCGTAGTCAGGAGGGTCTAGGGAGGCCTCCAGCACCGCCCAAGCAGCTAGACCCCAGACCAGGCTTTGGAGCCTGTTAATTACCTCTCAGGGTCATGGTCTTAGGGAGCCCCTCTGGGGGATATTGATCTCGGCTAATCTCGCAGCAGGCGGGCGGGCTGGCAGCTAAATCCTCCTTAACTCGCTTCCCTACCCTTCCCGGCCAAGGGGGCCCGCCAGCTGGGCTTAGCTCCCTGCGCATGAGGGCTGGGAAACAACCCGGAGTTAGGGGGGACTTTTGGGCCCCTACGGCGGCGGAGGAGGGGCTGTGTGGTGTGGGCATGAGGGCAATGCAACGCAGGAGGGCTGGTGCTCCCCTCCCCCAGTGTCTCTGCCCCGGCCTTGAACTCACCATCGTGGGTCCCAGCAGCCCGAAGCTGGCGTGCCTCCGGGGAGTCTTATCGGGCGTGAGCACCCCCTCTGCCCCAAAGGAAACACATCCACCGCGGAAATGCCAAGGACCCTGAGAAATGGGGGTGGGGCCATGCTTCCAGAGGACCAGGTGAGGGCTAAAACTCTCACAGGCACCTGGCATTGCCCAGGTGGCATGGATGGGAGGTGGGTGGACCTCTGGAGGGTAATGCATGTTAGCTCGGGTGTGTGTGTGTGTGTGTGCGTGTGGTGGGGAGAGTCTGGGTGGATTCGAGCTCACAGGTCCCTGTAAAGTGTGATGAAGTGAGTCAGACAGAGTTCAAGGTCAGACTCCCATCTGTACGTGGGTTCTGGTACATCCCCGCCACACGCTCAGAACACCGGCCCACACCTGGTACACACCTCCTAGGTTTCTAGCCACAAGTACGTCTTAGTTCTTGTTCCAACAGTGTCAGAGAGACATCAGATGCCTGATTAAAAAAAGAAAGAAACCAAGTCTGATGTCCTTCTGCGTCCCTCTTGATAACATGTCTAAAGCAAGAGACAGCACTTCATCACCCTTCCCTCTGAGGATGTGCTGTGTGGCTGTACCAGTGGTTGTGTTTCTTGCAAGAGAGATTTGGTTCTTCTTCTGACCGTCCGTGGCTTATAGTTGATGGGCTTCAACAGCACCATGATTCAAGGCCATCAGTTCTGCG
>NW_022103927.1:3289028-3295868 GCF_000313985.2 Echinops telfairi | reverse complement strand
CCTGCGTGTGGGTGGGGATCCAAGTAGACTGGAATCCTTGGCCACACCCATCGTTTCTGCTCTTGCTTATGGTGCTCGTGTTGCTGAGTGGTCTAGTTGAGGATTTGTGTCTTCTTCACATTGAAGTGTCATCCAGACCGAAGGTTTTCGTCTTGGAGCTTCATGAATTTACTTTGTGTTCACAAGGGCCTGTTAGTTGGGAGCCCTTAGAGTTGTTGGTCGAATATTTCCAGGCCTCCCTCTCTGGGCAGAAGGTGAAAGTGTGCTTCCTGGTTCATACAATTGCAATGGAAAGGTTGATTTCCACGTGTCCACCCAGAGGCCCCTTGGAAGAAAGTCCTGGCTGTCCACTTTGATAAAGCAGCCGTGGAAAACCCCATGAAGCCCAGTCCCATGTTGACACACAGAAGTCGGGGTCGACTTGAGGGCAGCTGGTTGGTTTTGCCCGCCTTGTGTGGATGATGTGATAGGATGAGTTCTAACCAATGGGCTGGGCGTGGAATGGACCTGCCATCTCCAGAATAGAGCAATTAATTGACGGGGGCCGGACCTGCCAGAGCCACGGTTTCCTCCTGGCAAGACATCAAGCAGAATGTGGCTGTTGCATTTTGACTACAACCCGCTGAGCAATCCGCCCCGTGGCAGTTCCATAATTTCCTGTCAACTTGAGCAAAGGGGTGGCGTCTAGCCTGTCAATCAGGTCACAGCCAATGGTGCCTCCGTGTGGGCGTGGCCTTCTCCTGAGGATGCTGGGAACTCCTGTCTTCCTCCCCAGAGGCAGGACACACACACTTTCACATTCCTGTTGACAAGCCAATGGAGCCTGAGCCCTGGAGCTGGAGGAGCCACGTGGAGACCCACACCAGCGCTGAGATGCTTCCACTGCCACTGGATCCATAAGACTTTCCACCCACTAGCCTGTGATCTGCCTGCATTCTGTGTCATTGCATGGCTGTGTGAGTCATGGGCTAATATCAGCCTTATGGACTCAATCTGCACTGGGCTGGGATGTTTTCTTAATATACAATTATCCTTTACATAAAGCCCTTTCTTGTACACACTTGAGTGTCTATGAATTTGTTTCTGTAGTCAACCCCGACAAGCACATGCCCACAAAACCCAAAATAGACATGGAGAATGAGCCAGAAGTAAGTCTGGTTATACGTTGGGCTTCTCACCACAAGGTCAGCAGTTTGAAACCACTGGCTGTTCTGAGGGAGGACTTTTTACTCCCGTGAAGCTCTGCAGTCTCAGAAACCCAGAAAGGGCACTTCTACCTGTAGGGTTACCATGAGTTGGCATTGACTTGCTGGGAATGAGTTCGTTTTATGCAGGAGACCCAGGTTTGAGTCCCGACCAGGGCATCTCACGAAAAGCCACGTGCTGGCTAGTGGGAGCGTGTGGCTTGCTGCCAAGAATCCAGGAGAGCTTCCAGACTCGCATGGACTAGCCAGAGAGGCCTAGAGATCTGATTCTGAAAACCTGTCAGTGCAGACCCAATTGGTCACAATGGACTGCCCCAGAAGGGATCATGGGTAAAGCACAAGACCAGACAGCATTGTGCATGGGGGGGGGGGGGTCATCATGAATAGTGGGCCGAGTGCACTTAATGGCAGCTGAATACACACCAACAACACTTTCTCCACCGCTGCCAGTAAAGGCTGAAGACTAACTGGTTGTGGTAAGAAATCCTGAGGCCAGAGGATTGAGACTCTGTCTTGTCACCTCTTTCCTCCCCTCTTGTCTGCCAGGCAGCTTCCCATTACCTCTCCATGCCTCAGAGGTGCCCTGCAACCCCCTAAGAGCCAGCGCCTTAGCCCCTCTGCCACCCCGGAGGCTCCCAGGGAAAACCAGCCAGGCCAGCTCAGGAGGATTCCTCTGTGCAAACCGTATCTTTCCTGCCCTGACCAGTTCACTCGACACTTATTCTACATTAAATACCAATTGGACCAATTTTCTGCTGTAATTAAAACCTCTGCCGAAGTGTTCCTCACTCATCGGTGATGACTTTATTAACCCTTGCTCTTCAGGGACGTGGGGACAGGGCACAGACAAGACAGCAGAGGGTTTGCCTGGGGGGGTTGGGAGTTGGCAGATACTGGGAGGGGCTGTGGTGGGAGTCATTCTAGGTGCTTGGTGGGCTCTGGGCAGGGGTCAGGCAGCCGTGTTTGCAAAGCTGTTGGCATCTGTGTATCTGCCACATTGACAGTGGAGACTCAAAAGTATTCGTCCCCTCCCCTGCTGTAAACCAGGACCTGCTGCATCATGTTCAAGGGAGGGTGGACACGTCCATCTTCCAGACTGCTGGCGCAGAGCGTGTCTGCGGTCTGGAACCATCGCCGCATCCAGCTCCACCCTCTGGGCTTGTTTGGGACTCTTTGTAACCAAGCTTGGCTGTCCCGACCAGGCCCTGGTGTTTTCCATCGCCTCCCATGCACGTGAAAGTTGGACGTTGAATAAGGAAGTCCAAAGGAGAATTGACACACTTGAACTGTGGTGCTGGAGAAGAACATTGGAAGTGCCATGGACTGTCCAAAGAATCGACAAATCTGTCTTGGAAGGAGTACAGCCAGAATGCTCCTTAGAGGCAAGAATGGCTAGCCTTTGACATGTTTGCAGAAGAGACCAGTACCTGGAGAAAGACACCGTGCTTGGAAAAGCAGAGGCATCATGAAGCAGAGGAAGGCCCTTGATGAGATGAATTGACGCCGTGGCTGCCGCAATGGGCTCAAGCATACGGGCGATTGTGAGGACGGTGCAGGACCAAGCAATGCTTCCTTCTGTTGGACAGAGGCTTGCTATGAGATGGAGTCAACTTGACGGTGCCTAGCAACAATAACAGCATCCTGACTATTAGATGCTTGTCTCTGGTACACAACCTCGGCTGGCCTTCCCTGTTCCCCCGCAAATAAGACAGTGCCTTCTATTAATTTTTGCTCCCAAAGATGCGCTAGGTCTTATTTTCAGGGGATGTCTTATTTTCCCATGAAGAAGAATACAGTACACATTTATTGTTTATTGTTTTATTAAAAGAGACCTCACACTCACTTCCTGTCTGCTCCAGCTGCACTGGGGCCAACAGTGAGCAGTGCGACGGTGCCCGCCACTACGGTTCAGAGTCCAGAGTTACGGTAGCTTTTGGGGGGGCCTTATTTTCGGGGGAATGCCTTATATTTCAGCGAGAGCCAACACTGTAAGAAGGTCTTATTTTCGGGGGAATGCCTTATATTTCAGCGAGAGCCAACACTGTAAGAAGGTCTTATTTTCGGGGGATGTCTTACTTTCGGGGAAACAGGGTATTGCATGTCTGTCACTGTAACACCACCTGGCTATCTTGACTGTTACATATTTGTTGTTGTTGTTGTTCGGGGCCAACAAGCCATTTCCAACTTATGTCAACCCTATGGACAACAGACCCAAACACTGCCCCAACCTACACCATCCTCACAGGTGTTGCTATGTTTAAGTTCACTCTTTCAGCCACTATGTCCATCCAGGAGGAGCTTTCTGATTCACTGACTGTGACAGGTTTTAGGGCAACGTGGGTGGGCCAGGATTCTCCCATGATGTCATCTAACCCCGTGTGGTCCGGTCCGTGGTGAGCTCTTCTTTGACGCAGCCAAGCAGTTGTGGGGAAAATAGCCTTCTTTAATCTAAGCGCCTTGATATAATTGAGGGAGGTTTTAGTCAGGGTGTGGCCTCCTCAGAGTACACGTTGACCAGGCGTGAAGCTAGTTGACTTAGGCTGCTGGGTTTGAATCCTGCATCTTATTCGGCAGCCCTCTGCTGGTGCCAAGTGCCACCTGCGGACTATGGTCTTGGATTCATTTGACCAACATCGGATTCATTCAGCTTGATATCTTTCCGCTTCTTGTTCATCAGCCCCTGCAGATACAGGAGTCAGGAGAAGCCTTCAGCTGACATCTGATCTGTGCCCTTGAACCGGACTGCTCTGACCTCCTCTACAACCGTGTGAGCCGATTCTCAATACAAATCTCTTTCTATAGACAAACACATATAAGTGTCATGGGCTTTGCTTCTCAAGAGACCCCAGCTCAAACACATTGACCCTTTACCAAGTATGACGCCCTTCTCCAGGAAATGGTCCCTCCGGATAACATGCCCGAAGTTGGCAGCACAACAGCTCACCATCCTTTCTGCTAAGGAGCATGCTGGCTGTACTCCTTCCAAGACAGATGTCTTGGTGGTATATTCAATATTCCGCCCCAACATTATAATTCAAAGGCATCGCATTTTCTGTGGTTTAATGCGCTCTCCAGCTTCCACATGGACACACTACTGCTTTTGTGAAGTGTCTTTGAGTTGGTTCCAACCCATAGGACCCACTGCCTGTACAACAAAATAAAACACCCCGGTCCCGCGCCATCCTCACAATTGTTCTTACTCCTGGGCCCTTTGTTGCAGCCACCATGTCTGTCCGTCTCATCGAGGGCCTCCCTCTGCCTCACTGCCCCTCTCTTCTACCAAGCATGAAGTCTTTTTCCAGGGACTGGTCTTTTCTGACCACATGCCCAAAGTATGTGAGAGGAAGTCTCACCATCCCTGCCTCGAAGGAGCGCTCTGGCTGGACTTCTCCCAAGACCGACCCGTTTATCCTGTTGGCAGTCCACGGTGATTTCAATGTTCTTCTCTGGCACCACAGTTCAGATGCATCGGTTCTTCTTTGATCTTCCCTATTCAATGTCCGACTTTCACGTGCACAGGAGGCGATTAAAAATGCCACGGCTTGGATCGGCCGCATCCTAATCTTGGCCTCATGGGGAAGCGTAGCCACGTGGTCAGTTCAAACCTGTGGCTTTTGAGAAGCACTGAGATCTGTCACTTCTGGGCAGGATTGTCTCGCTGACAGTGCCAAGGCCCTCTGGAATGCGAACTACCACATTGTGGGATCCACGCCCACATCCGAAGGGGTCCTAAGGGATGGTTGTGTCATTGAAGAGAACAAATTAAGAGACAGACAGATGTTTTGGGGTGCTCACCTCTACCATGGCATCAGGAACCAGGTCCAAGCAGGAGAGAGAAAATGTATTCTTACATCAACTTTTATAGTCTGGGGACATGCAAGCCTCCTAATGACAATGAAGCACATACTCAGGGTCGCTAGGGCTGTAACAACCCCAGAGGACCCTGAGTCCATTAAAGGAGTAACCTAACACCAGTGCTGGGGGCAGGTAAGGGGGCATGGCTGTCTCCTGAGCACAGAGAGCAATCCAACCAGTCTGCTCCAGTAGATAAAGGTGCTGGCCAGATAGCAATCAGCGAGGTGCTTACAAGAGGTAACTTTAAGGTAGCGCTTTTATGGGAGGATATTGTGGGGATTCATCTTAGTGATGAGAATGTGATTGGGACTCATCTCTACCTCAGAAGGGTGAAGGCCTCCCTCCACCCAGAACCCAGATTCCTCGAGGGCTAAGCTAGGCGGTTGTTTCACTGCCCTGGATTGTTGAATGAAAAATTTTAAGTTGTGGCGAGGGACAAGACGGATGCTTCCGTCTGAAAAGTTTGCCGATCCCTGGTCTAAACGAAAGACCTCCCGCCTCCCCAGGAATGCTTCTGGATCTTCTTTTTCCAGTAAGTTATGTGGGCCACCCACGTGCCCCATCTTTTTCCTTTCCCTTCTGCATATAACCCACCACCACAGACTGGTCAGGGGCCAACAAACCGTCTTGGGCTCACGACCACCTTAAGGTTAAGGTGACCATATTTTCACATTGGTAAAGCAGGACACCATTGATAAAACTCATATCCTGGCGAAATAGCCACATGGCAGCCGAAAACCGTCTACCCTAGCTTGTCGTGCATTCTTTCCAAAAATCGGGAGTTTTTAAAAACGCCGCAGGACGCGGGACAAATTGTTAAAAATTGGGACTGTCCCGCCAAAAGCGGGATGTCTGGTCACCTTACTTAAGGTATAACAGAACAAAACACTGCAGCGGCTGCTTCTCATTCCGAATAGTGCCCCAGCCGCAAATTAAAGTCCCCAAATCTGTTCTCCATTGACGGCCACCGTGCTCGGCTCTGTGTTGAGGTGGCAGCTCTTCCTCGGTCGTAGTTTGAGCGCCTTCCAACCTGAGGGGCTCAGCTCCCAGCACGTTACCAGACAGTGTTCTTGTGCTATGTGTACAAGGTTTGCAATGGCTAATTTTTCAGAAGCGGACAGCCTTTTCCTTCTGACCAGTCTTAGTCTGGAGGTCCACGGAAACCTCTTTACCTTGGGTGACTGGCTAGCATTTGAAATATTGGCAGCATAGCTTCTAATAGCACAGCAACATGCAAGCCACCACAGTATGTATGACGACTGACAAGACTAGGGGTGGAGAAAACATCGTAACAGAGGAAAACAAATTCTAGAGCTGTGCAGTCCACTAGAACTTTCTCCAGTGCCATAAATGGCGGCTATCGGTGCTGTCCAAAATGGCCAGCACGAGCCAGACGTGGCCACTGAGCCCTTGTAATGCACATGGTGCCATGGAGGGAGTGGATGTGTAATTTGGCTTCATTCAAATTTAAATGTGTGGCTTGGGACTACAGGAGAGAGAGCCCAGCCCTAGACCTCAGGTTGGAAAACGAAGACCTCCGGGGCCAAATCCAGCCTGCCACTTAGTGTTATTACTGTTTATAAATAAAGGTCTATCGGCACACAGCCGTGTCCGTTCTTCGATGTATTTTGCCTGTGGCTCCTTTCAAACTACACCCGCAGAACTGAGTAGCTGCCACCAGAGACCAGGTGAGCCCCCAAGCAGAACATACTTACCATCTGTGCCTTTGCAGAAGAAGCCCCCTGACCTCTCTTCGAGCCTCCCACTGCACTGTCCCCCC
>NW_022103927.1:3285774-3287664 GCF_000313985.2 Echinops telfairi | reverse complement strand
GGGGTGGATGGGGAGCTGGTAGTGTGGTTCTCGGGGTTCAGGAGAGGGGAGGTTAAGGAAGGCTGGGGCTGATTCACAGCCTAGCTAGATAGGAAGGGGTGCGGGAAGACAAGAGTAGTTAGAACCCAGAGAGAGAGAGAGAGAGAGCTGTGGGGAGGGGCCCACCTGGCAGGAGGTCCTTTGGGAGTCAGCAGAGAGTCAGGGAGTGAGTTGAGGTGTGACTACCCCAGCCTGTCTCCCTTCCTGCCACCTCCGTCTGCGCCTCCCATGACTACCCCAAACCCAAGCCCAATGGTGGGGTCTTGGAGGTCAGTGCTCAGGACACAGAGCAGAGCAGGAAGTGACCCTGGGGTGAGGAGAGGGAGAAAGACCAGTGCAGACGCCACCTTTTGCTTTCCACCCCAGACACCAGTCAGGAGCAGGGGTAGCTTCATCCCAGAGCCAGGGGGGGAGGAACAAGGGACATGTATGAAGCACTTACGGTGGCGTAGTGGGTTACGCGTTGAGCTGTTTGCAATAAGGTCAGCCGTTCAAAACCAGCAGTTGTTCTGCTGGAGAAAAGATGAGGCTTGCTACTCCCGTAGAGATTTACAGTCTTGGAAACCCACAGAGGCCGTTCTGCCCTGTCCTGTGGGGTCGCTATCCGTCAAAATGAGCTCGATGGCAGTAGGTTTGAGTCCTACGTGCGAATGGGCTTCATTTTGCTTGGCTCTGCCATCTGCACTCGTTGGGGCAGCGGTCAAGGCAGTGACCGTGGCTGCACAAGCCCTTTTTACAGTCTCACGCGCCAAGGTCTCATTTTGAGGACTAAGGTGTGCCTGATGCGAGTCATGGTCTTCCAATCACCTCACATGCTTTGAAGACTGGACAGTGAGTGAGAAAGACTGCAGAAGAATGGTGCCTGTGGACCGTGGCCTTGGCAAAGAATACTGGAAGTACCACGGGGGGCCAGAACTCACTCGCTGCCATGGAGTGGATGCCAACACATAGCGATCCGGTAGGACAGGGTAGAACTCCCTGTGGGAGGGCCAGGAGAACAAAGGGGTCTCTCTTGGAGGAAGCACAGCCAGGGCGCTCCTTAGAGGCGAGGTGGGCAAGACTTTGCTTCCTGGACTTCGGACACATCATCAGATGAGATCCGGGTCACTGGGGAAGACCCTCAGGAGATGGATGGCCACAGAGGCAGCAGCGATGGGCTCAACCGTGGCATCAATTGTGAGGCTGGCGCAGGGGCGGGGCGATGTTTCCTTCCGATGTCCACAGGGTCGCTATGAGCCACCAGGGCCCCCAAACAATGTAATGGCACTAACCACCACCCCTGTGGGGTACAGAAAGATTGCTCCCAAGTTGTCTCTCCCGCAATATGTGCCAAACCCAAGATGCTGCTTGCTACACTAGGAGGTCAACGAAAGTAGGTCAGAGGTTATTCCCCTTAAGGGCATCTAGAGCGACCAGACTGTACAGTCTGACTCACCCTAAGTAGGGCCCACTCCCTTCTGAGATTGTTCCCTTGAAGGAGAGCCCAAAGGCAAGCCCGGGACCACTCAAGGAGGACTAAGTTTAGACTACTATATTGACCCTACAGTCCGCCCATCTTGCCACATATGTACCCCTGTTCCATCCCTTTACTATTGCACGTTCACCCCTAGGTCATCCCCTCCTATTGCTTGTATTGCCTGTGTTGCAACCCCTTCTCATGACTGACGTACATTGTTGTCTGTAATCTGAGGGCTTGCTTGCCTCCAAAGATAGATAAGCTTTGGTTAGAAGTGAAACCACATGAGAGCTCTCTCCTGCCCTCTCGTCCCCCACCTCCACGTGGATCACCAAGAGGCGCTGAGGTGAGCATGCTACCGTGAAATGTGTCTGACTTCTTTATTTTACGCTTTC
>NW_022103927.1:3283109-3284322 GCF_000313985.2 Echinops telfairi | reverse complement strand
GAGTCACCGTCAGTGGGAATTGACTGAAGGACAAAAATTTGGTTGTTATGGTTGTTGTCTTTGTTGATTGCAGCATATTTACTTTGCATATCCCTGAGTCTCAGCATTTGGTCTAGCTAATGATGGTCTATCATCCTGGTGACACTCTGGGCTGACTACCCATTGGGTGGCTAGCTGCAAGGTCAGCGGTTCCAAACCACCAGCCGCTCCTTGGGAGAACAATGAGGTTTGCTACTCCCATAATGAGTGACGGTCTCAGACAGGCAGGGGGAAGGTCTACCCTGTCCTAGGGGGTTGCTGTGAGTCGGGATGAACTGGGTGACTGTGTGTGAGTGAGTGAGCCCTCTCCACGATCCTTTCCGACATGGACTGACAGCACTGGACCATGTGTGACGATCTGATAGGCTGGTGGAAGCAGCAGTCAAGAGATGGGAAAGACACATTGCATTCGGTAAATGTGCTGGGCAAGACTTCTTCAGAGCACAGAAAGGTAAGGCTGTTACCTTGAGGACTCGTGTGCATCTGCCCCAAGCCAGGGCGTTTTCGCTGGTCTCATAGTCATGTGGAAGTTGAACATTGCGTAAAGAAGACAGAAGAAGAATCGATGCATTTGAACTGTGGTGCTGGAGAAGAAGACTGAAAGAGCCAGGGAGTGCTAAAGGGACAAGCCGATCTGTCTTGGAAGACATATGGCCGGAGAGCTCCCTGGAGGCAAGGATGGTGAGACTTCTCTGTCTTTCATATTTTACACATGTTGTCAGGAGAGACTGGTCCCTGGAGAAGGACATCGTGCTGGTAAAGTGGAGAGGCATCAAAAAAGAGGAAGGTTCTCCATGAGATGGATGGACACAGTGGCTGCAGCGATGGGCTCAGGCAGAGGAACAACCGAGAGGAGGGCCCAGGATGGGGTAGTGTTTCCTTCTGATGCTCCAATAGGCAAATTGAGGAAGGAGGTCTAGGCTTGGAGGTGATCTTGCATCCAGAGAAATTCTCTTTGCAACCTCAGAGACAGGCACTGGGGCCAGTAGCAGTTGAGAGACCAGAGGGTGACATTTTCTAGTTGTGGTCCCAAGAGAGAGTTGAATTGGGGCCAGAATTGCAATCAGTCAAAAGAAGTAGCAGCAAACTGAACAGGTCGCCAACATGGTGACAATGACTCTGCTGTTATGACTCTGAGGGATGAACTGGGGTACTCAGAAGTCCAGGGAGCCCT
>NW_022103927.1:3276335-3277637 GCF_000313985.2 Echinops telfairi | reverse complement strand
TCATCCCTCAGGTAGGAAGGCTGAGGGGAGGGGGAAGAGTGAAGGAGAGAAGTGGGCAGGGCGCTCATCCTGCATTGTCTCCCAGAATTCCCCAGGAGGTTCTAAGCTCAGCTGCCCACAGCAAGTCATCCTGTCAATAAGGTTCCCCTCCCAGGTGCGCTCATTGCTTCAGGCTCTTTCACCTCCCAAGTAAGCTCTTTGCACTTGAATTTTTGCCTCTAGGATCCCCCTTTTCCCCAGCTTCAGACTCCCAGCCTATTTAGTGTGATTAGAGGGGCCCTGGATGGTGGCTCGAAACACAAAGGCCCTCCGTCTGTGAAATGCACCTACTTACAACGCCAGCTATTGGGAAGGGCATGCATCTACTTACAACGCCAGCTATTGGGGAGGGCGGGGGCTGAACCTGGGGTCAGAGTAACAGCAAGCTGGGGTTGTAGGCTGCTTGTCAAGCGTGGGGTGGGGGGAGATAGTGAACTAGGTCTCAGGGCCTCCTCCAAACCAAACCAAACCAAACCAAACCAAACCAAACCCACTGCCTCTAAGTCCATTCGGATTCATAGCCACCCTGAAGCCGAGCTCATTACTGCCCCCTACTCTCGGCAAACATCCGCTGTGGGGAAGGTATTTCCAATGATTCCATGGCTCAAAGCACGAGGGGGGAGAGCGGGGGTGGGCTGTTGGCAGGAAGGAGTGCAAGACCTCTGAGCGCTGCAGCTGAAGCCTTGGAGAGCCTGCTCAGGAAGGCCTGAGTGGTGGTGGTGGTGGGTGGCAGAGATGCGTGGGTGTGTGCGTGCGTGCGTGCATGCGTGCCTGTGTACATGTGAGAGAGAGAATGAGCTGCTCAAGAGGGGGATTGACCCATCTCAGAAGCAGATCAAGATGATCTGGCAGAAAAACACCATTTTTATAGAGTCTGGTAGGTGTCGGCTAAATAGTGGCCCCTACTGATCTCTGTCTCAGCCCCTGGATCCCACGACTGTACGGCCTGAAACAGAAGGGGCCACGCAGATGAGATTAAGTTAAGATGGGCGTGGATCCTGATTACACAACCCCCGCCCCCTCCCCCGCGGATGGCTTAATGCAATCCCTTGTAAGAGGGTCGGTTTGACAGAAAGGGAGGGGAGAAGGTGAGGCAGAGAGAGCTGCAGAGATGCGGGTTTCTGCCTTTGGGTTATGGAGGCGGGGCCATGAGCCGAGGCCTGCAGGACCTCTCAGAAACCTGGCGTGCTGGTTAGATTTAAATGCCAACTTGGTGGCATCCGTGTGGAGGCAGGGGTAGAGTCCAACCTATCAATCAGGTCA
>NW_022103927.1:3273033-3274636 GCF_000313985.2 Echinops telfairi | reverse complement strand
CCCCCCCCCCCCCCCCCCCCCACACACACACACCAGCACTCAGGATGACAGAGAGAGAAAGCAAGATTCTTTCTGGATAGGAAGTTCTCTCGCGCGCATATATGAGTGTCACTGGTTCTGTTTCTATAGAAAACCCAGCCCAACACAGCCGGCAAAGACAAGAAAACGAACTGTCCCTCTAGGGTCTCCTGCGGGACTTGGTTTAGGCCCAGAGCTTTGGACTTCCGATTTCGGAACACTTAAGCGAATGCCTGTGTGTTCTTTTAGGCCACCAGGGTGGCGGCACTTTGTGACAGCGGCCACCAGAAACTGACACGGCCACTGAGACACTCGGCTTTGCCGTGGGGACAAGCAACCCCAGCTTCTCTGTGGTTCCACTCCACAAAGCGTGCTGCTCACCCTGGCGCAGGGCCATCTCAGGCCACCTGGAACCTCTGCTTTGGGTCACCCTCACCCCAGCCGCCAGGCTGACCGGCAGCCACATCTGGAAGGTTCCACTCCAGAGAGTCCCGTGCCAGCGGTTCAGTACTCCAGCCAGGAGGCAACACTAGAGATTCTACTTGTAGCCCATTGGCCAGGACTCCTCACATGACCCCAGCCCGCTGCTGAAGGAAGAGACACCCACCATGTGCGCAGAAGGTGGCCAGCTGGTCAAATGTAGGGAACAACACGGTGGGGGTGGGGGGGCTCTCACAGGGCAAGTGGCCCACCTCTACCCCTCAAACCAGGACAGTTTGGGGGCCAATGAGCTGGCAGGCAGGAGAAAAGTCTGGTGACTGCTTCTCTCCAGGATGAACAGAGGCTACTTCCAGGAGGGCTTCCCAGAACAGAAGTCTGGCTCATAACAGCAAATGCCAGAGTGCTTGAATGGAGACAGGGGCTTGCCCCTTGTGCCTTCCATGGACCTAGAGTTCTGAAGGGGGGGCGGGTAGTGTGGAGGCGGGGGAGGTGACCCACCTTCCACCCACACGCAGACCCGTGTCCAGCACCTGCTATGTGCCAGGAGCTGTGTGGGCGTTGTGGGGACCTGCAGGCAGGCAGACAGGGAATGAGAGCTGAGATATGTCCCAGGGTACGTCCGTCTTGGGGCTCTAAGTGCAGCATGGGGTGCCTTCTTAATGTCAAATTCTTTTCTTTATCTTTCAAACCAAAGGCTTCGTATATTGATCCCTTGTTAGCCTCTCAAGGAGGAAGCATAGAAACCCAGGAAGCAACGCGTTAGTTAGGTCCATCTGCTGCACCCGGCCTCGTTGGAGCGTTGAAACACAAGGATGTCACGGTGAGGACCACCGTGCGCCCCGACCCGAGCCATGGTATTTTCAGTGGTCTCATATGCATGTGAAAGTTGGACATTCAATAGGGAAGATAAAGAAAGAATTGAGGCATTTGAATTGTGGTGCTGGAGAAGAATATTGGACCTACTGTGTTAGTCTTGATTTGTTTCTCCAGTACCCCACGCCCAAGGTACCCTAATGTGTTAGTCTGGGTATGTTAGAGAAACAAATCCACAGAAACTCATGTATAAGAGGGAGTTTTATATAAAGGTTAAGTGAGCATCAAGAAAACATCCCAACCCAGTGCTACCCAAGCCCACAAGTCCAAC
>NW_022103927.1:3268792-3272931 GCF_000313985.2 Echinops telfairi | reverse complement strand
GGGCAGGGGCGGGCTCCGCCCCTGGAGCCTGCAGAAGAAGCCAAGCCTGTGTACGCCCGACTTCTGACCCTCCCAGAAGCAGACGAGAACGAACGTGTGCCGCGTAAGCCTTTGGGTTTGTGGGAATTTGCAGGGCAGTCGCAGGAAGCGGACGCAAGGTGGGAGCCCTGGAGAGTTCGGAGCGGAAAGGGGACGCGTTCCCAGGCTGCTGCTCCCTCGTGCCCTCTGGCGGCTTCTAGGGGAACTGACCGTGGGGTCGGGGGGCGGGAGGTTGCCAGCCAGGGCGGCATTGACTCCGCTGGTCCCAGGTGAGGGGGAGACAAGGTGGAGACTGTGGAGCTAGGGGAGAGCGAGGCTCCGAATCAACCACAGCCTGCTTCGGAGGGATCCGGGAGCCTCCGGCGTCCTCCAGACTTGCCTCTGCCAGCTCCCACCAGCTTCCCTGTGCGTCCCTCCAGCCTCCCTCCCCCTGTCCCAGGTGAAAGCCTCCTGGCTCCCCGTCCCTCCCCGCACCCCAGGCCCTGGCCAGGCCCCTCCGTTCTTAAGGCGGAAGTCAGATGGGGGCTGGAGAGGGGCCTGGGGGCTCCTGACCCCCAACAGGATGGGGACTCTCTCCCTCCATCCCTCCCTCCCTCCCGGCTAGGCCCCTGGCCTACATCTAGCTCGGTAATTTTCTTTCTCTTTCTTTCGGGTAACCGAATTATCCCCTCTCTGCGTCTCTCCGGGGGCTGCCCGCCGCAGCGTGGGCGCGGAGGGGCCCGGGTCGCAGCTCAAGATATTAAACCATCAATCACCCGCCAACGCCGCTCTCGGCGGAACCCAGCGCGGAGCGGGCGGCCCTCCGGCCTGGAACCCGAGGCTGCCACCGAGGCTGCCACCGAGGGAGCTCGCCGCCCTCGCTCCGTCCACCTGGGCAGGTGCCAGGGCGAGGGGGGCCTGGCTCAAGTCCTGACGCTGCCTCTGAGCGCCTTGGGGGTGGGTGGGTGACGCTCGTCATCTCAGTTTCCCAACTGATAAGGGACTCTGGTGGCGCGATGGGGTACGCCCTGGGCTGGAAAGGTCAGGGGTTCAACCTGACCAGCTGCTCCTCAAGAGAAAACTGTGGTTGTCTGCGACCGTGTCACTGACGGCCTCGGAGACCCTCTGGGGCAGCGCCTCTGTCCTACAGGGCTGCTCTCAGTCGGACTGGACGGGACTGGATGCCGATGGAGAGAAAACCCATTGTCACTGAGGCCGGTTGTCAGGGCTATAGTGGGTGTTATGTGGCGCCGTGTCTGGGTCACTGTCAAGTGTACTACGATGGGCTGCTAAGATTCCTGTCCTGTCCAGGCACAGATTGGGTTCATCGTTGTCAGCCCAGAAGTCCAAGGCTGGCCCCCAGCAGGTCCCTCACTAAGGCCCAGCCCCCCAAAGCTGGCCCCTGGCCATTGAATGGCTCCGATGTGGAGGACAGAGGAGAGCTGCCCCACAGGGTGCCCGAGACGGTGCATCCTTCCGGAAGTAGACAGCCTCATCTTTCTCCTTCGGGGCGACTGGTTGGTTTGAGCCACCAACCTCTCTGTTAGCCGGCCAGTGCCTAACCTTGGCACACCCAGGCTCTGTAACCCAAATCTGGAAGTTCCCATTCCAGATAACAAGGCCCCAGCGCTTTGCCCTGGCAGTCGCTCTGCCTGAAGCACTCTTCCCTAAGCCCCTCCCACTGGCTCTAGGGCACTGCTCAAATGTCACCTCCCTCTAGCATGGTCACCCAGTTCCAATTCCAGGAGGCCATCCTTACTCCGTGCCAGGGATTGTTTTCTCCCACAGCATGTGCCAGCACTGGGTGTGATGGGGGATGGACTGTGGGGACAGCGCCTGTCTGGTTGTCTGTCAAGTTCCCACACCCTCCAGGCCCTCATGGACTCAGCCCCCAGGGCAGTGGCTGGTCACCCTCCTCCCACTTGGCACATGATAATCTCTTAAGAGCTATCTGTTGAGTGAAGGAGTGAATGAAGGAGTGAGCGAATTCCCACAGGACCTCCCAAACGGTAGCTAGCTCAAGGCTGCTCCAGTCAGAGCTGGCAGTCATCCTGGGGCGGGAAACACGTCCCTGGGCACAGAGAGAGGGGCCCGCTGGTCCTCTGACGTTTGCTGTGTGGGTCTCTCCTTTCAAGATCGAGGTGAAATTGGTGCAACATGAAATTCGCCATTTTCAAGTACGCGGCTCAGGGCCGTTGAGGACATGTACGATGTTGGTTGTGTAACCCCTGATTGTATCTGGGCCCAGAACCTTCCCACCATCCTATAAGGAAATCACTGTGCTCTTTAAGCAGCCACCCCCTTTCTCGACCACCCCATTCCCTGCTCCTTCCCCTCAGTTCCTGGCCACCACCCATCTGCTTCCTGTCTCTGAATTTGCTTGTTCTGGACACAGCGCAGCAATGGACTCACACATCCTGTGATCTTTGGCGCCTGGCTTCTGTTCCGGAACATGTTTTCAAGGGTCAGTCGAGCTGGAGGGCGTCCCAGCTCTCAATTCCTTTGTCTGGCTGAGTAGGATTCTGTTGCAGGAGCCCTGGTGGTGTTATGCTTCTGCACTGGGCTGCTAACCACCAAGTTAGCAGATCAAACCCACCAGCCGCTCCTCGGGAGAAAGAGGGGCTTCCTGCTCCTGTACAGTTACAGTCTCAGAAACGCCCTGGGGCAGTTTGCCCCTTCTATAGGGCCAGAATGAGTCGGCATCTACTCGATGGCAGGGGGCCTGCCTATCTGAGCAGCCCATTGTGCATATCAACCTAAAAAGCCCAAGCCATTGCTGTGGAGTTGATCCCCACTGATGGTGAGCTGTCTACAAGAATTCCAAGATATGTGCTGCCCGCGGGATGGCTTGGGGTGTGAACCGCTGACCTTTGGGGTAAGCAGCGGAGAGCTCCCTGTGATACCACACTGCTTCCCCATCATCCATCGGGGGACATTTGAGTTGTCTGCACCTTTCGTGTGGATTTTAAATGGGTGCCCCTTGCTCTGTGTAGACTCGGGGCCTGACAAGGGATGCTTCAGCATTCTTGGACAGTGAGCAACCTGCACAACCGTTCTTGGCAGCCCTGAATCTCGTGGGCAGTTGGGCAGGGGCTGTGCACAGAGAAGACCAAGGGGCCCAGCGTCCTTGAGCCAGAACTTCCTACGAAATCACCTGACACCCCTGCTGGCAAAACCTGCTGGAGCACTGGAGCCACTCCAGGGGTCCCCCAAGGCCCCTTCCTGCTGGCCTCCAGACTTGGGGGTCTCGCCTCCCGAAATCCCTCATCCCTGTCTCCCCTCTGCACACCTCCTGCCAGCCGTCCCCCACCCAGTCCTCCCAACCCTCTCGCTTCTCCAGCACGGTGGCTATTTTTATTTTCCCTTCTTATTAAATTTCCAACTTCGGCAAACACCGTGACCCCTGCTTCACGGCCCCCCTTTCCCTTGGAGCGGATTTGATTCACTTGCGTTTTATTAACAGATTAAAAAAAAAGAAAGGAAAGAAAGCTGCTCAGCGGCTGCAGCCACCAGCCCTGCCTTCCGCTTCCTTGGAGAGTTAGGCAACAGCTAGAGGGAGGAGAGTCCCCCCACCCCATGCTCCCCCCAGTGTGGCTGTGCCTCCTACCCCACCCCCCACCCCCAGGGTGTCCAGACCCTTCCTGGTGGAGCCTGAAGGGGAGGTGGGAGATGCAGTGGAGGGAGGCTGGGCCTTTTCCTGACTTTGGGGGGAGGCAGCGCTCGAGGGGTCAGGCCTGTGCCCTCCCCGGCTAGTACCTGTCCCAAGTGGGGACTGGATATTAAAAAAGACAACAGCCTGCTGGCCCTGCCCCACCGGCCCTGTGGCAGTGTGCTGCAGAGGGCATCAGGTGGGCAGCTTGTCCATGCCCTTTTGTGGGGAAGTGGGTGCTGAGATTGGCAGTGTGCCCCATTCAGAGCCAGGCTGTCCTGCCTGCCCTCCCTTCGGCCGGGCCCGCTGTGGGGTCGCACTGTACTCCGGGACCTGGGAAAGGGTCGAACAGGCCAGGTTCTATGGGGTCACCTCCCCTGGCCCAACTGCTCTATGAAACTGTGAGTCCCGTCTCATCCCACAGCTGAGAGCAAATTGGTTTTCTATGCCCCCAGGGTGCTTCCCCCCCCCC
>NW_022103927.1:3264060-3268458 GCF_000313985.2 Echinops telfairi | reverse complement strand
CCAAGGAGGAGCTGCCTATTTCCTGCTTGTCCAAGACTTCCAAAGAAACGCCTCCCCCTCTCTTCTTCATCCACACCTTTCCCCTCTCCAGTCCCCTAATCAGGGAGGGCTGGGACGCTCGGGCAGGCTGGGCACTGCACAAGAGGGGACCGCTGCCGAGGGGGCTCAAGTCCACGCTGTGAGTGTCCACTTCTTTGCTCAGCGTGCCGTCGGGGCTAGCCCCAGCCCTGCCAGAGACCACGGCGCTGGTGCGGACTTTCCGTCTGCTCCTGTTCTGTTGGGGATCAGGCTTAGTCGATTTCCTTCGTGGATTTCCACTCAGGACAGCCCCCACGTGGAACTGCCGCCATAGTGTCCTCTAGCCTGCCATCTTTACAAAAGTTGCCCCCCGCGCGGCCCAGTGGGTTAAGTGTTGGGCTGCAAGCCCGGCAGTTCAAACCCACCAGCCACTTGGAGGGAGAAAGCTGAGGGTGTCTGGGGTCCTATAGGGCCGCTAGGAGTCAATCGACCCCGTGGCAGTGGGTTTGGTAGGAAGTTTTACGAGCAGATTGCAGACGGCCAAGTCTTTCCTCATGGAGTTGCTGGCGGCAGGGGGTGGGCGTAGGGTAGGGGGAGGTGGTGTTCAAACTGCCAGCCATTCAGTTAGCAGCCAAGCAGCTAATGAGTACACCCTTAGGTTCTTCCCTTGCCCCTATTCACCAAGCCAAACCCATCACCACCATGGCGATTCCAAATCCTAGGGCAGAGTAGAACTGCCCTCCAGGGTGTCCAACACGGCATTCTTTACAGAAACAGACCGCCACGACCTTCTCCAACTGAGTGACCGGTGGGTTCAAATCACCAGCGCTTGACCTTTGGGTCAGTAGTCTAGCACGTAAGCACCTGCTTCCAGGGCTCCTGCTGGCCCCCTGTGACAGAAGCTACTTATTTCAATGAACATTTTCAGAGCCCATCACACCCCCGAAGCAGCATCAGAAGGGAAGGTTTGTCAGGAATTTGAGCAACACAAGTCACCTCTCCTTTGGGAACTTGGAGGGAGTTAAAGGAAGAAGAGGGGAATCTTCTAAAAGGGTCAAGAATTTCTAGAAGGGTCAAAGTTGGAGGTCAAGGACAGCAGAAGGCGTTGGGGAAGCCAGAGAAGCATGGGGTTGCTCATACACTGCCATTGAGTTGACTGTGACCCTTAGCCACCCTGTAGGATGGGGTAGAACTGCGCGGTGGGTTTCCAAATCTGTGACTCTTGACAAGAGTAGAAAGCCTCATTTTCCTCCCATGGAGTGGTGGATGGCTTCCAGCATAAGACCTTCTATACCACCAGGGCTCCTTAGCTCAAAAACCAAATGACTGCTAAATGGCCCCCAGGAGCCCCTGAACCGCCAAGTTGGCAGGTCAAAACTACTAGCCACTCCAAGAGAGAAAAATGAGGCTGTCTACTCCTGTAAAGATTTAGTCTTGAAAACCCACAGGGGCAGTTCTCTTATGCCCTCTGGGGTCACTAGGAGTCAGAATTGACCCGATGACATTGCGTTTTAAATGGCCTCAATTCTACGCCTACATCCATACTCAGTTCCTGATGCGTAGCTTTTCCCATCAAGAGGTGGAATCTATTCCCCACCCCTTTAATCTGGGCTGGTATCTTCTTCCCTGGCTCCAGGCCTCCAAGTTGTGCATTCCATGAAGTAAGCTCCATGTGTATAGTTTCCGAAACAATGCATTTGCAATGAATACGTTCTTGACTGGGAAAATTCTACTCTGCGATCCCTTGTGTTTTTTCTATCAGTGTCGAGTACTTCCCAACTACCGTTCCTTTTTCGTTTCTAACTTTCACACGCCACTCACCAATAATTATCAATGCATTGTGATGGTGTGTTTAGCTAATTCCAGACTGCAGAAGTAGTTTAAAAATCCTCAATTTCCTCATCCTTGACCTTAGTGGTTCATGTGTGAGTTTGCATAGTTGGATTGGTTGGTCTTCCTGTAAGCATGGGGATCGTGTTCTGTCATCCGCGGTGCTGAACTTCTGGATAGAGCTTGAAATGCTCTTCTGGATGACAAATGGGAGGCCATTCCTCTTCCACTTGTCTTTTCCAGCACGGCAGACCGTATATGTCTTCGTGGATCTCACCAGAGAAGAGACAGAGAAATCAATATCGAGGCCATGAGCTGACTTTGGAACAGACCATCCGTGGCTCATGTCCAAGTTCAATTGGAAGCTGAAGAAAATTAAAACAAGTCTAAGAGAGACCAAAATACAACCTTGAGCAGTCCCACCTGAATTTAGGGACCATCTTAAGAATAGATTTGCCACACTAAGCACTAATGACTGAAGACCGGCTAAGATAATATCAGGAACGGCTAAGATAATATCAGGAACATCCTATGTGAAGAAGGCAAAAGACAAGAAAGAAAAAGACCAAAACGGAATCAGATAAGAGCCTGAAACTTGCTCTTGAATGTAGAGTAGCTACAGTGAATAGAAGGAATAATGAAGTAAAAGAGCTGAAATGAAGACTTCAAAGGGAAGATCAAATATGCATAGTAGAATATTATAATGGAATATGCAAAAACCCGGAGTTAGAAAACTAAAAGGCAAGAACATGTTCAGCGTTTCTCAAGCTGAAGAAGTAAAGAAAATGTGAAGCCCTAGTTGAACTATTGCAGGATCCTACCCCTAATGGCTCAGTGGGTTATGTGTTGGATGGCCTTGAAGTGGTCTACTCCTGTAAAGAGTTAATCTCTGAATCATACCTGGGCAGTTCTACTCTGTCCAATAGGGTTCCTATGCGTCAGACTCAACTTGATGGCAGTGAGTGTTGGTTTTGCTTTGTTTTGTTTGTTAATAGGGAAACTATTGAGTGACACAAGAAGCATCAAAAGGAGTAGGAAGGAATACACAGAGTCACTGTACCAAAAACAATTGGCCAATGTTTAAGCACTTCAGGAGGGAGTATATAATCAAGACCTAATGGTATGAAGGAAGAATTCCAAGCTGCACCGAAGGTATTGACAAGAAAACAAGGCTCCAGGAATTGGTGGGATATCAATTAAGATTTTTCAGCAAATGTGCGTAACTCTGAGAACATTCATTCAGTCATACCAAGCGATTTGGAAGACAGCTACCTGGCCAACCCACTGGAAGAGATCCATCTTTGTGTCCATTCCAAAGGTGACCCAACAGAATGGGGAGGTAATTGAACCCTAGCATTCATACCACATGCAAGTGCTGAAGACAACTTTAAACTGTTGTAGCAATACGCTAAGTGGGGGCTGCCAGAAATTCAAACTGGAGTCAGGAGACCAGGTGGCATGAGGGATATCATTGCTGACATCAGTGGATCTTTGACTGAAAGCAGAGAACATCAGAAAGATGTTTACTTGTGTTTTATGGACTGTGCCAAGGCACTCCACTGTGTGGACCATAGCAGACTATGGATAACAGTGCAGAGAATGGGAATTCCAAACAATTCATTGTGCTCATGCGGATCAAAGGCCCTCCCAACCTCAAACCAGACTCACTGCCATCGAGTTGATTCGAACTCATAGGACAGAACTGTCCCTGTGGGTTTATGAGACTGTCAATCTTCACAGGAGTAGAAAGCCTCGTCTTTCTCCCAAGGAGCAGCTGGTGGTTTCGAATTGCTAACCTTACCATTAGCAGTGCAAAACATAATCACTTAGTGAGGTCCCTAATTGGCACAATTAAGTTTATGTCCAACTTAATTGTTGGTGGTTTGAATCCACCCAGCAAGACCATGGAAGAATGGATGGGGGAGCTGCTCCTGTTAAAACTACAGCCAAGAAAACACAGCCACTGTGTTGCATATGGGGAATCTAATCCATGACAGTGGTTAAGAGCTGGACTGCTAACCGAAACGTCAGTGGTTCAAACCTACCAGCTGCTCTGCAGGAGGAAGATGTGACAGTTTGTTCTGTAGAGATTTGTCACCTTAGAAACCCAATGGTACAGTTCTTCTCTGTCCTCACGGGTGAAGACGCGTTGCAATAGACTTGATGGCAGTGGATTTTGTTTGGGGCAACAGGTGACTGTGAAGGTCTCTCTGGCATTAATGTGCAGTGGACAGCATGTTCCTCTTGGTGATAATTGGGGTTTTTGCCAACTAGACCAATAGGAACATGTGGGAGGAGTTTAAACAGGTTGCAGCTTGATTGGAGGGCGACTGAGATTAAAAAAAAGACAGCTGATCTCCCATTTTCCTCTTCCTCCCTGGTGATAGGACCAGTGTGCTGCTTCTTGAGCT
The DNA here is from genome assembly GCF_000313985.2 of Echinops telfairi. NCBI lineage: Eukaryota > Metazoa > Chordata > Mammalia > Afrosoricida > Tenrecidae > Echinops > Echinops telfairi. The sequence goes on along the minus strand of NW_022103927.1, from coordinate 3,264,199 downwards.
AGTGTACTGCACTACCTCGGGCTAAGCCATATGGATCCTGTGGCTGGAGCTTGAGGCTCCCTCAAGACCTGCCTCACCAACCACGAGGTGTCGAAGGAATCAGGTGTAAGGCATCATCAGAACAAAAAATCTTACCATA
>NW_022103927.1:3259089-3263213 GCF_000313985.2 Echinops telfairi | reverse complement strand
GGACCCATCTTGCTGTCCGCTGCTTGCGGGTAGAGTCTGCCTGTCTTGCCTGAGGAAAGACTCCACTGTCTGCTTCCTTGACCTTGGACCAGCATATGTGAGTTGAAGGACTTTCAATATATTAAGTGTTCCACAAAAGTGAGTTGAGCTGAGCCCTCTCTACAGCTGTGTGGACTAATGAGCTGTTATATTCCTTCTTGCTATATAAACCTATCTCCTATATATATATAATCATAAATGTCCTGGTTTTGTTTCTCTAAAGAACCCTGCCTAACACACTCTCCTGCTTCCTCAGCAGAGAACTGGCTGCAGGTCCCGGGGTGGGGGTGGGGGGCCCTGCATCCGGTTGCATCTCCTGCCTTCTCTTCCACACCCTTCCCCATTCCTCCTGTCCCCACCGTCTCTCCACCCCACCCCTCACTCTCCCCACTCTCACTCCCATTCAGCCACTCCAGCCTCCTGGCTGATCTGCACCGTCTCCAAGCTTGTTCCTTTCCACCTGTGAGCCTTTGCATGTGCTGTTCCCCTGCCTGGCTCTCTCTCCCTTAGATCTTCACCTGGGCCCCTCCATCACCTCCAGCTGGTCTCTACTCACACCCACTCCTCTGAGAGGCAGCAGCACAGACAGGGGTGCCCTCACCAGCCTCACTCTGGGTTTTATTATTATTCACCCCACTGGCTGCTTCCTGCAATCCTGGTCTCATTCCCTTCTCTGGCTTCCTTCCGTACTCCCCTATGAGACTTCTCGGAGTCTCCTCCCACCTCCCAATAAGCTGTTGTTGTTGTTGTTGTTAGATGCCTGGGAGTTTGTTCCAACCCAGTGTACCACACAGCCCGGTCCTTCGCCGCCCTCTCAATCGTCCCTACGCTTGAGCTCATTGTTGCCGCCACCGTGTCAATCCATCTTGCTGAGGGCCTTCCTCACTTTCACTGCCCCTCCACTTTGCCAAACGTGATGTCCTTCTCCAGGGATTGGTCTCTCCGGACCACATGCCCAAAGTACGTAAGATGAAGTCTCTCCATCCCTGCCTCTAAGGAGCTCTCTGGCGGTACTTCTTCCGACACAGATTGGTTTGTCCTTTTAGCAGTCCGTAATACTGTCAATATTCTGTTCCAGCACCACAATTCAAATGCATTGCTTCTTTTTCGGCCTTCCTTACTCCGTGTCCAACTTTGACACGCATAGGAGACAACTGAAAACACCCCGGTTTGGGTCAGGTGCCCCTTAGTTCCCAAAGTGTCCTCGTTGCTTTTCAAGGCTCTTGTTTTTAGAGGCCAGGAAGGGAGTGCTTGGCTCAAGGTGGCCTCAGGCACGCACGACCAACTGCTGCCTGGGCCTGCACACACACACATGCACATGCATGCACCCAAGCTCGGTCGGGATCACACTCTTGCGACCCATCGGGTTGCCACCACCTGATTTTCAGAAGCTGACCACCAGGCCTTTTTTCCTTGGCAGTCTTCGTCTGGGAGCTCCCCCAAACCTGCTCAGCATCACAGCAGCACACAAGCCTCCCCTGACCGATGAATGCTGGTGATGCATGAGGTGCGCCGGCTGGGATTAGAACCCGGGTCTTGTGTGCGGAAGGTCAGAATTGTACAGCCGAACCAAGAGTGCCCGAATCCCAAATAACTTTGTCCTCGAAGCCTTCTTCCAGAGCCAGCCTCTGGAGGAACCAGCTTACAGCCAGAGCGAGACATGAGAGAAGAGGCAAGAGAGAGCTGGGCCTGGCCACCTCTTGCTGCCTCCCCCATCCTGTCCTCAAGAGAGATCAGTCCCTAGTAGGACATCATGCTTGGTACAGTAGAGGGGCAGCAAAAAAGAGATCAATTGACACCATGGCTGCACCAACAGGCTCAATCATGGGATACTTGTGAGGGTGGTGCAGGACCGGGCGGTGTTTCCATTGTTGTACATAGGTCTCTGGATCGAAACTGACTTGACGCAGCCTAACAACAACAAGGTGGACCTCGGCTTCAGAGGGGGGCAGAAGAGGACTCCAGGCAGACTCCACTGCCTGCCTGATGATTTTTCCAGCTGTGGCTGGGCCCCGATTTCCTGAGGAGCTGCAAGATAGGGCCCTGCCCATTCTGTCACTGCATTTCCCACGCGTGCATCCATCTGCAGCCTCAGAATCTTCAGCTCTGGGACAGAGCCACCAAGTACCCAAGGAAATGTTTGCTGAAGGGATTCAAGGTCAGGCAATGTGGTCAATTGGGAAACCCAAACAGGTATTTTTTGTTTAGAACAAAGAAACGAGGTCCATTTGCTCCTCCAGTCTCGGGGCTCCGGGTGCCCCACCCCACCTCTCTGGACTCAGGTCCAGGCCAGGGGCTGGCCTGCCCCCCACCACCCGCCCCTGGCAGCCCTGTGCGCTGGGACCTCTTCCCCAAGAGCTGTGGGGAGGCAAACGCTCATCCATCTATAGGTATCAACCCTTCTTTCCTTTTACAAAAAAATTTATTTTAAACCTTCCCACAATTCAAACGCTTCTCTTATTATCTTCCGCCGAGGGAAAAAAATTAATACCACGGCGCAATATAAAATACTAAATTAAAGGCATTCTGGAACCAGCAATTATTTCATAAGCTTCTCTTTTATTGCCGCGCTAATGTGCCTAATTGCTGTCTTAATGAGGACATTAATTTCTAGCTAATGTGATGTTATTATAGAAATTGCAGTCAATCTCTTAAAAAGGGGAAAGTGCTGGAAAGCTGTCCCGGGAGGCCGGGGTTCTGGTCACCCTGGGGCTGAGGGGTAAGCAACAGAGAAGGAGGTGGGATTGGAGTCCCATTCAGGGGCCGGGGAGAACCTTGGCGAGCGGTCAGGGCAGGGGTAGGAGGTTGGCGCCAGCGGGCGGGGGCGGCCGGAGGAGGCCCTGATCAGAGAACGAGCGGTGGCCGGGCCCAGGACCTAGGAGCACCCCTGAAGGTGGGGGTTGGGGGGACAACACAATGTCCCGGCAATCATGAGACTGGACACGCATGGCAGGCCCAGTGTCAGTGCTTTGTGTGTTAATCCTCACCGCCACCCATTTTGTAGATGGGGAAACTGAGGCCCAGAATGGCTACTCAGGGTTCAGTGGTGGGGTGGGGGTTGAAACCCAGCCTCTTTGGCCAAGAAGGGTCCGGCTGTGCTTCCTGTCCCCCAAAGCTGTACACGCTCAGCTGCCCACAGGGACAGTTCCACGCTGTCCTGGAGCAGCACTGTTGGTTGGAATGGACTCGGTGGCCGTTTGGGTTTTTTGTTTCGTTTTGATCCGGCCCCATGACTGAGCCGCTCAGCCAGGGCCCCCGCATGCCACCAATAATGATAACAGCAACTCATCGCCATTGAGCTGATTCCACTCTCGTGGTGGTTGTTGGGTGCCGCTGCGTTGGTGCCCACTCACAAGCCTCTGCAGAACAGATCAAGACACCTCTCAGTTCTGCCCCAGCCCATTGTCCCCATGCCGGCACCCACGGTCACAGCCAACCGACCATGTTGTGTCGCTCCGTCCCCTCCGCTTTACCCAGCATGCCGCCCTTCTCCACCGATGCTCTCTCCTGACCACACGATGAGAGTGTGTCAGCCGAAGTCTTGCCCTCGGGCCTCCAAAGAGCACCGTGGCCTGACTTCTTCCGAGACAGATTTGTCGTCTTATTGGCAGTCTGTGGTACTTCCACCACACTTCCATTCCAATTCCTAGGGATTCGATCAACCTGCCCCACAGGGTTAATGCCTTATGGACGTGAGCTGCCCCACCGTTGTCCCAGGCCTGCTGGGTGCGTTTGAACCCCCGACCTTTCGGTAACTGAGCGATTAGCTACTGCGTCACCAGGGACCCTTGTCGCCATGGTATCAATTCTTCATTGTGCGTTGCTTGGATGTAGCATGCATCAGTTCAGGGGCCACCGTGGGTCACACATTGACCTGCTGACCACAGAGTCAGAGGTCGGAGCCCATCGGCCGCTCCCCGAGAGAAAGATGAGCTGTCTGCCCCATGAAAACAAGGACCGTTGTGGAAACCCCACGGAACAGTGCTCCTCTGTGCCTATCGGGTCGCTATGAATTAGAATCGACGTGAGGGCCATTGCATCCGTTTTGGCCCACAGCTGTGCACCACTGCTCCCATGCGTGAGCC
>NW_022103927.1:3256239-3257717 GCF_000313985.2 Echinops telfairi | reverse complement strand
AAGACTTTGCACCCACCAGCCTGTGGTCTTCCTGCATTCTGCATCATTGCAAGTGGCTGTGTGAGTCTGCAGAGGGACTTATGGACTAGTGTTGGACTACGGACTTGAGTTGGACTGGGCTGGTATGCTTTCCTGATACATAATTACTTCTGATATAAAGCTCTTTCTTACACATATATGAGTGTCGCTGGATTTGTTTCTCTAGTCAACCTGGCCCATCACAGTAAGACAGCCCCATCTTTGTCTCACAGAGCAGCTGGTGGGTTAGAATGCCTGACCTTGGGGTTAGCAGCCCAATGCAGAGAGAAGCCACTATTCCACTAGGGTTCCTTGAGCCCAGAATTAGAATAAAAAAAAAGAGACACGGACCTTCGCATACAGCAGCCAGGATGAGGGCAAGCCATCCCTCATTCCAGACTTGGAGCCTCCTAAACTGTCAGAAAATAAATCTCTGTTCGTCAAAGCCACCCCCTTCTGGTAGTTCTGTTGTAACAGCACTGGATCACTAAGACAACACTCAAACAGAAGCACCCGTGAGGGAGTTCCCCACTGAGGAGGGACCCGTTCCAGAATGTTGCTGAGTGGTTTTATCACCTGCCGCTGTACCTTGGAGAAGGAGCCTGGCACCCCGTCCTCCTCAGGACCCAGGCACTGCGGGAGAGGGCGGCCTCACAGGCCCAATCTCGGCCTATCCCACCGTGGTCTTTGTGCAGAGTCTTCTACGTGCTTTCTAACTTCATTTGTAAAACTGACTTGCTTTACTTTAAACTTAAGCCAGTTCACTTGAATGAACTGGAAAACCTCTTATGAGTGGACTTTCTATATCGAATAGACCAGGAAGAAAGGCCTGGTGAGCTGCGTCCCAAAATTAGTCAATGGAAGCACTTTGGATCAGAACAGGATTTTGTTCATCTTGGCTCAAACATGCTAAAGGTTCAGAAGATGACACAAGACAGGACAAGGGTTTGTCTTGTTACCCAGGGGGTTGCCAGGAGTCAGTCGGAGCAGATTTGACAACAACTGGCATAGTGGGTTATGAGTTGGGCTTTAACCACAAGGTCAGCAGTTTGAACACATCAGTCGCTCTGGGGGAGAAAGATGAGGCTGTCTACTCCCATAAAGATTTATAATTGGATTTGACGTTATGGTCGTGGGTTTGGGCTTTGGGTAAAGAGTCTCTATAAAGTGTATTTGAATTGGGGGTCTTTTTTACTCCTAGAACAGATCCCATTGGTTTCTCTGTGGAAGAAAGATGAGGCTGTCCGCTCCCATACAGATTTACAGCCCTGGAAACCGAGAGGGGCAGTTCTACTTGCCTATTAGGGTCCCCCTGAGTCAACATTGACTCGGCGGCAGTGAGTTTTTAGTTTCGCGCCATCAGAACATAAAACAACTATGATGAAAATGTAACCTAGGTGACTGCTTCCCAAGGTGGCTTCTGATTGGCCTAAACCCAACTGGACCTCTCTGGCAGCCAA
>NW_022103927.1:3243931-3254945 GCF_000313985.2 Echinops telfairi | reverse complement strand
GCATCCATTCTTCTGAGGCCTCTCATGTGCATATAAAGAAATTGAAAATGCCCTGGCTTGGGTCAGATGCACACCAGTCCTCACAGTAACATCCGTTCTTCTCAGGCCTCTCTAAAGAGATGTTGGTGCTGCAGATTTACCTAATGCAACACGTCTTTTGCTGTCGTGACTGCTGCTTCCTGAGCATTGTTGGTGGATCCGAGCAAGACAACATCCTTACCAACTTCAATCCGTTGTTCTCCATTTATTAGAATGCTACTTAGTGGTCCAGCCCTGGGGATTTGGGGCACCAGACATTGAGTTGTAATCTAGACTGAAGGCTGCAATCCTTCACACAAGGTGCTTCAAGTCCTCCTCCCTTTCAGCAGGGGTGGGGTGGGGGTGGGGGTGGGGCACTTCCAGCCAGACTCCACTGTGACGAAAGCCAACGAGAGGTGTACTGGGATATGCCAGATCCCGGGCCTCCGTTTTCTCAACCATAAAGCCCGGGCAATAGATGCAAGCTAGAGAGGCAATGTGCCAAGTTCAGCTCAGTTTCCAACAGTTTCCCTCTGGTGTAGCTGTTGAGGTTGGTGTAGTGTCCTCCTCCCCTGAACGTGCCCCTGGGTGTCCCATGCACTGCCTGCGTCTTCCGGCAGTCCACAAGCCAGCGGAGTCCTCAGGCCCGGGGTGCTGGGGGGCGGACACACCCAGGCGTGATCTCAACAAGGCTGCATTCTGAGTGTGACTCTGTGCTGTGTGCTAGCTATTACCTCCCAGAGGCCGCCAGAGGAATTGCCCCTCCCTGCCCCAGGACTCCCAGTGACTTCTTGGTTACACAGCCTTGCCTCGCTCACCTCTTCTCTGTTCCACCCCCATTTCCTGGGGCCACCTCCCAGACCGATTAAACTCCTTGCCCTTTATGCCAGGTGTGTTTGGGGGAGCCCAGCTCAAGACATAGGAGATGCCCTCCTTGGCCCCTTTCCCAGACCTGTGAAGGCCAAGACTAAGTAGAATTTCTTTTCTTGGAAATGCAATACGTGCTCGTGATTAAATATCAAGAATTCGAACCCCATCCAAAGGGGCAGCACGGGGGGCTGAGAATCCTCTCTCTGCGCCTCCATTCCACCCCCACCCCTCGCTAAGAGCAGCCTGGTGCTCTCACTGCCGGTCGTCTGTCCCACACCAGCGCCTGCACGAACGCCCCCTCTCCCCCTTCCCGAATGGCCCCGAGGTGAGGCACGCCCACTGCGTTCCACTTGAGCGCATCCCGGGACGCCCTCCCGGAATCTGCGCACGGAGACCCGCCTTAATGACGGCGGAGGTGACTGCAGCCCGGAGGGAGGACACGCCTGCCCGCCCCCACCCCTGGATCTGGGCTAATGGGAAGGACCGCACACTCCAGTTCCTCTGCCGCTTCCCAGAGCTCCGTCCGCTGCGTTTTCACAGAGGACGCGGACTGAGTTTGGAGCCGGCCTGGCCCCCGTTGGAACACATCCAACCCAAAGTCAAACTGGCGGCCCTACAGTGGATTCCGAATCACAGTCGGACCTTATAGGGCAGGGTAGTATTGCCCCGGTGAGTTTCTGAGACTAACTTTTTATTTATTTTTAATCATTCTAGTGGGGGTTCGTACAGCTCTTATCACAATCCATCCATCTATCCATTGTGACACGCACATTTGTACATTTGGTGCCATCGTCGTTCTCAAAACATTGTCTTGAGTTGAGCCCTTGGTGTAAGCTCCTGATTTTTTTTTGCCCCCCCCCAACCTCCCTCCCTCACGATCCCTCGATAATTTATGAATTATTAGTACAGATCAGAGCTGGACCAACACGGGGAATCCAGCGCTGATAGATCAACCCCTCAGGACCAATCATGAGAGTAGAGATACCGGGAGGGGAAGGGGAAGGTGGGGGAGAAAGGGGAACCCATCACAATGTTCTACATAGAACCCCCTCCCTGGAGGACCGACAACAGAGACTAACTAACCCTAGGAGGGCCTGGTAGTTTCGAACAGCTGACCTTGCTGTTAACAGCCCAACGGGCAACCACTACGCCATCAGGGACAACCACAGGGCCAAGAGTCAAGTCCGAATCAAACTCCAGAGCCAGGTGCGTCCACGTCCACGGGGCCCACCTGGTGAACTCTGTGGCCTCGCCACTGTGGGCAGTTGGCACGTGTTCGTGGACTTGCCTACCGAGTAGGGTGCTCAACCCTGAGCAGGACAACCAGAGAAATGGGACCTGCCTGAGCCCACAGCCTTACCCAACACCCACTTCCATTCATAGAGGGTACGCGCTTCCAAAGGTGGGTTCTGATTGGCTTAAACCCAACAGGAATTCGGTGGTGATTGGTCTAGGCATGGCCTCTGAAGCCACACCTCCTTCAAGGTCGTGGTTCTGGCACACAGGGCTTGGCAAAGGCTGGGCACAGCCTGCCCCGTTTTGTTTTCTGTTTTAATTGCTGTAAAATACGAGAAGGTCAATGTAGCCATTTTCAACTGTACAATTGAGAGGCTTTCAGGACGTCCGGTGTACTGTAACTGCTTCCACCAGTCCTCCCAGATGGAAAACCTGTCCGGATTAAACCCTCCACTCCTCCCTCCCCGCAGGCTCTAAAGACCTCATTGTCTCTGTACAATCGCCTCATCTGAACATTTCATGAAGGCGCTCTGGTCGCGCAGTGGTTAGCGCTCGGCTGGAAACCCAGTGGTTGGTGGTTCGAAACTACCAGCTGCTGCCTTGGAGGCTACAGCCGTGGGGAACCTCTGGGGCCCGTAGGCTCTGTCTGAGAGGGTCCCTATGAGCCAGAATCGCCAGGGCAGCCATAGATTTGGTTTGGGTGTATATTTCATCTCCATGAGACCCTCCAATAGATGTTCCTCTGGCATCCTGGCTTCTTTCACTTAGCCTCGTGTTTTCAAGCTGCATACCGTGTAGCAGAATTCCATTTCTTCCTGAGACTGGATCCTCGTCCATCCTATGGACAGACCCCACTGGGTGTCTGCCATCTTTCATGCTTTGGACATGTTGTCAGGAGAGCCCAGCCCCTAGAGAGGGACCTCATGTTTGGTACAGGGGAGGGGCAGCGCGAGAGGAAGGCCCTCAAGAAGATGGGTGGACCCAGTCCTGCCCACCCTCACAATGGTTCCTCTGCCCGAGCCCATGGGTGGAGCCGCGGGTCAGCCCATCTCCTCCAGGGCCTACCGCTTCTTCGCTGCCCCTCCACTTTACCAAGCCCACTGTCCTTCCCCAGGGACTGGTCTCTCCTGACGATATGTCCAAAGTACGTAAGATAAGGTCTTGCCATCCTTGCCTCTAAGGAGCACTCTGGTCTTACTTCTTCCAAGACGGATGTGTTTGTCTGTTTAGCAGTCCATAGTACTTTCAATATTCACCCTCAGCTCCACGGCTCAAACGCATCCACTCTTCTTCGGTCTCCTTATTCAAGGTCCGGCGTTCACATGCATATGAGGCCATGGAGAATACCCTGGCTCGGGTCAGGCACACTCCAGACCTAAAGTAACATCCCTGCTCTTCAATACTCTCAAGAGGTCTTGTGCAGCGGATTGACCTCATGCAACACATCTTTTGATCTCTTGACTGCTGCTTCCATGAACACTGATGGTGGACCCAAGTAAGACAAAATCCTTGACGTTTTCAACCTTTTCTCCATTTATCATGATGGTACTTATTGATCATGAGGATGTTGGTCTTCCTTACATTGAGTTGTAATCCATCCTGAAGGCTGCAATCCTTGATCTTCATCAGCAAGTTCTTCTTCAGTGACCGGATGGGAGCAAGCAAATACAGTGTAAAGGACTCTCAAGGATTCGACAATTTCGCATTCTGCAGGGTACAAAGAGCCGTCGCAGAAGCAGGAACAGAGAATCCCACCACTAGCAGAGTGAAGAGGCACAAATGAAGCAGGTCACAGATCCTCGTGTGGAGACGTAGCCTGGGCAGTAGAGTCACCAGAAGTGACAACACAGAGGTTATGAGACAGAGGAGGGGACTTCCCAGCCCCCGGGATGAGTAAAACTGAGTGCCTTTGGGCATCAACAGGGTTATAGAAGCTTTGTAATCCTTGCCTGAGCAGAGCAGATGCCAAGGGGCTGCTTGGCTGAGAGACCCAGGGCCAGCGAGGGAGAAAGAGAGAGACGATGGGCCTGCTGGCATGGCTGAGAAGAGGTGCTATGGACAAACTGTATCCCTAATGTTTTCTGATCCTGACTTGTGAAAACGTGGTAGCTTCCTTGCTAAACCCCATAATCGTGAGTATTGCCGGTGAGTTCTGTGTGACCATCGCAACAGGTTATGGACCCAACCATAGACGTCAAACGCTGTAAGGATGGTTAGTGTCAGATGGGGAAAGCAGGGAGGAAGGGGGAGGGGGGAGGCACGTCTGACCGCTGCTTCATAGACCTCAGCCTTGGGCTGGCATGGATTTGGGTTCTCCTTCCCCCCTTGTGTACCCGGAGGAGTTCAGACACCCCCACTTGCCAGTTTCTCCATCTTGCATCCTGCAGGTTGGATCTACTCCATTCTACAGCGGATCTACTGCGTCATTGATCCCACGCACAGGGTCAGGCTAAGGCCCTTCAGCCCCTCTCCCGTCTCCCTTTGCACACGCATCTTGATCACTTTTATTTACCAGCAAACAAGGTAACGGGAGAAAGGGGCCTGGTACTTCGTAGGCACTCATGAAAGGTGGTCACCCCCCAAACCAAGCCAACGTCCGTTTTCTGTACTCACAGGAAGACTCCATTTCCCAGACTGCCTTGCGGTCAACCAGGGCCATGCCAATGGGATAGAGAAGAAGTGCTGGTTGCACCTTCTGGGGCTGCATGCTAATCCCCCTCTCTTGTCAGCCTGCATCAGCTAACCAGACTGCAGGGCGGGGTGTGTGTTTGGGTGGATGGGGGGAGGGGGGCTCCACAACTCCCAGGTCTCACTGTACCTCTATTGCCTCATCTATAACAGAAATCACAACATTGCCATCTACCTCATAGGGCTATTTGGAGGATGCAATGAGACGATTTAATTTTTGAAAAGTGCTTAGAACCGTGGTTGGCAGGGAGCTGAGTTGTCCGCCTTAAAGAGATTTCAAATGTATAATTTACATAATGCATGTCCCCCACCCCTCATTCACTGCTTGGGGGCGGGTGATGCTGTACAGCCGCCTCAGCACTGTGAAAAGTGTTCGGTGCAACCGCAAACAACTGGAAATAAACAGGCCATGGAATAAAGAGGCCACAGGGCCCAGCAACCTCTCTACTCGGGGTTGACCCTCTAGAGAAGAGGCAAAACCCCAGCAGACCTATGCTTACCCCGGTTCATCGCAGCGTCGTTCACAACAGCAAGAAGGTGGCCACCACAGCAATGCACTTCTGGGGAGGAACGGACAAACACACTTGGTTTCGTACTTACAACGGAGTGCTACGCATCGCTGAAGAATACACCCAAGCCCTCATGCCCCGCGTGGACTTAGACGATACGACTCTGGGCCAAGTTCATCAATCCCGTGAAGACAAATATTGTAGGAGACCACTGTTCTTAAAGCAGACTTTGCTGGCTGTGGGGGAGGGGGAGGAGGGAAGTGGAATTTAAATAAAGAAACAATATCGCTTCAAAGGTGTAATTCTGAGACTAATCAAACCAAGCCCCATGCACCTACGCGGAGCAAATAAACACCAAAATCCCATAACCAGGCCATGAGTCGGCTGTGAGACGTGATTGGAAGGGAGTTATGAAAACACAACAACAGGTCAAACCAGGGGCGGCGGTGGGTCAGTTCTAGCTCCTGCCTCCCCCGCCCGTCTGTGTCCCAACAGAACTGTGCTTCCTCGGGTTGTCAGCGAGGGTGACCCTGCAGACGTAAGATCACCAAACGCGGGCCAAGGTGCCGAGTTTTGAAAGGCTTTGTCAGGCCCTGAGCACATCCACGGGACAAGGTCGAGCAGAGTGGACCGGTCCAGCCCAGCCCACAGACACACTTTGCCTTAGGAGATATCAGGAGGCTTGATCATCCCCATGGATGCAGTTCATGATTTTGTGTCAAAATCCAGAGTTCTGGCTTCTCTAAGATGAAGAGATGTTGGACCATTTGCATACCCACAGGCCTACGCAGGCTGGGGAACAATGGGGCGCAGTGGGGCTGTGGGAACAGAAGCCCAGGAGCAGCACGAGTTTCTCACCCTCCATTGGCTTTGCCCTTTGCCTCCCCGGCCCAGGGCCTCTGCAGACGTTAAAGCTTGTCCTCGCTGAGGGAACCACAGGACATAAGACTGGGTCACAGAGCTGCTCCTCCTCCATTGAGAGGCCAGCCTTAGAAGTCCCTGTGAAGCGGTGCTACTCTGTCCTGCAGGGGAGCTACGGGTCAGCAACAACTCAATGGCAGTGGCTTTGAGTTTTATGTTTTGTTTTGTTTTAAATATGGCAATAAAGGAGCCCTTGCGGTGCCAACGGTTAAGCCCTGGGCTACTGACTAACAATTCTGTGCTTCGAACCCACCCAGAGGAGCCGCAGGATCAAGGCCTGGCGATCTGATTCCATCAAGATTACAGCCAAGAAAACCCTCAGGGACATTCTGTCCCATGGAAGGGGCCACCAGGAGTCCCAGATAACTCCCTAGGACTAACATTGGCATCTGTTAGCAACATGGGGAGGAGAACTGTCAGTGGTGGCTGCGAGGTGTGTTCTCCAGGGAGCTCCCCTCTGAGAGGTAGGGTCCTATTCCCCTCCCCTTCTGGGTGGGCTGGAGTTCATGAACGGAATGGATCAGGAGGTCATGAACAGAAGGCATCGGTATGGACAGACTGAGGCACGGCTTTGACTTTGGTCTTGAGTGGCGTGCCCTGGGGGAAGCCTGCTGCCCTGTTGGGCGGGCACTGGAGCAGAGCTTTGGCGAGACTCACTGGTGAGTCACTGAGGCCTCCTGCCAACAGCCAGGCGACCGAGCCCTTTGGGAAGAGAAGCCTCCAGGTCCCGGCATGATTTCAGATGACTGCAGGTCTCCTGGTGGCACCTCGTGAGAGACCCTAAACCAGGACCCCTCGGCTAGAGCCCTTCTCTGATTCCTGGTCTTTCAAAGGTCCTTAAGTGGCTAGGGTTTGAGGTCAGTAGGCTCTGTGGGCATTCATTGCACCGGTCAAGAGCAGGGGAGGAGGGGTGGGGTGAGGAAGACACTCTGTAAATGTGTGGTCATTGAAGCCCACCCCCAGTGGTGACATGGAGCAAGCATCGGTGAGGAGTGATGGAGGGGGCACTGGGGGTAACTAACTGACGGGGAGAGTGTTCCAGGCAGAGGGAACAGCCTACGCAAAGGCTTCGAGGTAGAAGCCTGGGGTGTTCCAAGAATGGTGGGAAAGCGGTGTGCCCTGAGTGGAGGAGGGGGAGTGATGTTGGGTGCGGTCAGAGAGATGTGGGCAGGGGCCACAGTGGTTCCCAATGGGGAGCAACACCACCCCCAGCCTTCAGAAATGTGGGAGGGGTTAGGATGTCACACGGATTGGGGCGCAGCTGGTATTTAGAGAGACCAGCCAGGACAGTGCACATCCTGCACTCTGAGACCCCCTTGCCCCCTTGCCCATCATGAAGAGTTGCTCATAGGAACGCTCACATCGAGGCTTGGGAGGATTTTGAGTGGGAGGGGTGGGGGGGGGAGGCATACATGATCAATCTGCTTGTTTGAAAGCTGTCTCTGAAGTGGAATGTGCGGCCAATTGAACTAGCGTCGCCTTTGCTACAAGACCCGAAGAAGCAGATGTTGCCTGGCTACCATCGCCGAACACTTTGATCCAAGGTGCTGTACAGAAATCCTGATCGAGAGGGGGAAATGCTGAATGGGTTTTCAAATGATCGTGGAATCCGGACTTTCAGGATCCATGGAATCTGGACGAAGCCCTGAAACCAGTGCCTTGAGAGAGTCTTTAAACCTCTAACCCAAAATACCACCTGCTGTCTTCTTGAAATCCAACAATGGTGTAACTAGTAAAAAATGTCTGCTGCAACCATTATGCCTTCTTAAGTGTTATCCATAGTGGATCAAAGTGACAACGAATTGAAAGATGAGATAGGAACCTTGGGGGGCAAAAAGGGGGGCGGCGAGTTTATATTAATGAAGGAACAACAACTCAGAAAAGGAGGGCGGAAGAGATTGCGCAACTTGTAGCATATCGCCCCTGCCATTGAATCGTGCACGCGGGAACTGTTGGCTCGGTGTCTGCTTTTGCTGTGTATATTCTTGACGATAAGAAAAATGTACATTTTTAAAAGCCTTTCAGGTTCTGATGAGTGAGAATAAACAAAAACGTCCAGAAAAGGTTTCGCTGCTGCAGAACGGAATGCAGAGTCTGCTACATCTTCTGTAAAGAAACTTCAACAACCACAGGAGAGAGAGCATCTACTTCTGCGTCTGCATGAAGAAAGTAAAACACACGCATCGTCGTCGTCACTGTTGGGCCACCAAGCGGGCCAGTCAGGCGTAAGGAAGGAGCCCTGTCCCCTCTGGTCGACTTCTCGGTTTCTGAACGAGCAGAGAGCTGAGGGCACCAACGGCTAGGAAACAGAAAGACGGATTAGGTGTAGAGGGACAAAGAAGGGGCTGGAGAAGTGCGGGCAGGCAGGAGTGAGACAGGATTAGAATGAGGAGCAGAGGGCAGCCTGCTCCGAGCCTGGGGTAGGGGCAGTTTCCAGGTCTTCCTGTGAACTGGGGTGTGAGTAGCTGGTTAGGTTTGTAGAAGCAGAGACTGAGGCAGGGATTCACAGCCTTGTGTGTTTTCGTTGTTTTTGTGGGGAGGAGGGGTGGCGGATAATCGGGAGAAAGGAGTTCGGACATGATATGGGTTCAGCCTCTCTCTGATCCCAAGGGGAGCCCGGGAATTCCACGTGCATCCCCCAATTGTCTCAGCTGTACATGGGGGCCTTGAGAACCCTCTGGTCAGCCATCTGTGAGCAGCTGCACCCGGGGAAAGGGGGCACCTTCCTGGCATCTCCTGAGAAGGAGGTGCCAATTGTAGAGTATTCTTCCAGAAAATGGCCAGGTACCTTGGCAGCTAATACCCAGAGCAGGTCAGATCAAATGGGGCATGTATCACATCTACCACGGTGCCCATCAGCCACGGACAACTGGACACCCTCTTCCCATAACCCCCCTTGTTCCGGCTTAGCATCGACTTCACCTCACGGTGATCCCATGTACAAGGGGGTGGTTTCAAAAAGGTCGTGGAAAAGTGGAATTCAAAAGATACTGGAGATGTTCCATGAACTTCTTGAAGGCCCCCACGTAAGTCAGAGTAGAACCAGCCTCCGTAGGGCTTGAGTGGCTGTGTTAGTCTAGGTAGACTAGAGAAACAAAATTCATAAACAAAAATTTATAAGAGGGAGTTTTATATAAAGGGTAATTGCACATTAAGCATCCCAACCCAGTCCAGTCCAAGCCTGTAAGTCCAACATTAGCCCATAGGCCCGACACCGATCTACAAAATCCTCCATCTCACAAAACACACGCAATGACGCCGACTGCAGGAGGAAAGCCGAGTCAGTGAGTGTGTAAGCATCTCAGCACTGGCAGGGGTCTCCACACGGCTGCTCCAGCACCCAGGGCTGCATCGGGGTAGGTCCATGTGGCTTCTCCTCGGGGATGTCTCGCAGGAAGTGAGCCTTGCCAGGTGAGGTAGAGAATTAGCTAAGGCAGTCACAAGGGGTCCGACCATCAGAGAACAAGGGGCCAGACAGGCGAGGCTCACCGAGCCATTTATCTCTCTGCCCTTCGATGAATCCCACATGTGTTCACCGGCCAGGTTGGCACAATAAACCGTAACTATCACAGTGGCTGATGGTCCAGCACCCCTTCCTCCCTTCTCACCCACCTGACCCTCTTGGGGAGGAAGATGAAGAATAAGGCCAAAGCCGATAGGGCCCAAGAACCTGAAATGTGAAAACCAAGTTCAAAAGTAACTAAGACTGAGTGAGGGCAGCAGTCAATCCGGGGAAGGAGAGAAGGGGGCCCGCCGATCCGTGAGGGCGAGTCCTGAGCGCTGAGGGCAGAGGCTGTGTATGTTCTAAACAAATAGGTCCCCTCCCCACAACCCACACACACGCCCACAAGCTCACATCCAGCCACATCCTCTTGTTCCCTCACAAACAGTCACACACAACCGCGGACACACTTACACATACCGCTCACTCACAGCTGGCCACACACATCCACGTACGAACTCCCACACCCTCTCCGTCGCAGGGTCACACAGCCACCGTCTCACGCAGGCGAATTTACCGTCACCGCATTCACAACACACTCCCACATTGTCACACAATTTCACACACTCGCAGTCACATCAAGTCTTGGACGCTCAGACATAGGCTCACGTGCACAGTGTCCCACACCCCTGTGTCGTCACACACGCTCTCACACAGTCTCACACTCACCTGCTCCCACATGCACCCAGTCATACACACCCAGTCACACGCATTTGCTCTCACACTCCCAGTATCACACAGTCCCACGTGTCCACAGTCATACAAGCTCACACACAGGACTCTTAGCACACTCTCACACAGACAGCCACACACAATCTTACACACTCACATATCCTTTCACCTACACGGTCACATGGGGTCTCTCTCACACACATAGTCACACAAGTTCACAACACGCTCACACGGGTCTCACACCCAGTCTCACAAAGTCTCACACTCACACGCCACACACCCATTCACACATCCAGGCACAATCACACAGGTTCACAATGCATTCCCACGAGTCTCACCCTCAGTCTCACACCCACACGCACTCTCTCTCCCATGTACACAGAACCACAGTCACACACACACACACACACACACACACACACACACGAGCTCGCACACTCAGCCCCGTGGGTTCCCACACGTCACACACTCTCCACACGCACAGTCACGCGGCCACTCACTCTCCCTCTACAAACACCTCTTCCCCCCATCTTCCCCCCCTTCTCCTCTACCGAGGCCACCCTAAGACTGCAAATGTCAGCGCCTGGGCTGCTGCGGC
>NW_022103927.1:3231326-3243774 GCF_000313985.2 Echinops telfairi | reverse complement strand
CACACACACACACACACACACACACACACACCACCCTCACCATCCCCAGGGACCCCACAGGGCCTCCCGGCCTGGCCAGAACTGAGGGGCAGTTCCAGACCTGGGATAACCAGACCCTTGGGCCCTTTGCCCACTCGTTGCTTTATTTTGTTCGCGCATCTCTCGTGTGCCTGCCCGCCCAGGTTTCTCGGAGCCCTGGTGGAAACGCTGACAATCCTGTCCTCATGGACCAGTGTGAGGCAGGTAGGAAATGGGCTGGGAGTGGGAGGGAGGGTGGGCCCGGCCTTCAGGGAGCCAGAGGGACAGACAGTGAGAGCGGAGGCCTGCAGGCCCCAGGGCCCCATCAAGGACCTGAAGCTTCCTTCTTAGGGGCGGGACGGACTTGGGGTCTTTGTTTCCTGGGGTTCCCCCAACACAGGCAGCCTCAAACGGCAGAAGCATCTCCTCTCACCAATTCTGCAAGCCCCGGGGAGGCCCGGGCTGTGTTCCCCGGAAGGCTCTGGACTATAGAGTCCAGGGGAGAACAACCCCCCTTCTTTGTCTTCTAGTCCAGCATCTGGCGGCACTGGGCATCCTGGGCGGTGGCTGCCTTACTCCGCTCTGCTGTCAGAGCCGCGTGGCCTTCTCCTCTGCCCCTGGGGCTCCCGTGCCCCCTCCCCGCTTTTCTTCTAAGGACACCGGGCCTGGCCTGAAGGCCCGCCCTGCACTCAGGGCCTCAGCGGATTCTTAACCAATGGCAGTTGCAAAACCAAACGCAACATCTGTTGACTCCAGCTCGCGGCGCCCACCCACGGGCTTTCCAGACCCTGATTCCCGGGGCCCCTCTGGGTGGGTTCGCACCTTGCTCGTCAGAAGCATGCAGACACCTTTGCATCCACCCACACTCACTGCCATCACGTCCATCCCGACTCCTAGTTGCCCTGCAGGGCAGAGTAGAACTGCCCCTGGGGGCTCCTAAGACTGTGCATCTTTATGGGAGTAGAAAGCTTCATCTTTCTCCTGGTGGGATGACTGGTGGTTTAGAACTGCTGACCTTCTGATGAGCAGCCTGATACATAAACCACTAGGCTGTCAGGAGACACCCCCCCATCCCCTATTTCCAAATAAGTGCATACATATTCTGAGTGGACATGACTTTGGGAGGACATTATTCAACCCACTCACTGGGACCTGGGATCTGCCAGCCTGTCAGGCCGAATGCATTCCCAGGGGAGGGGTGGCTTCTTCCCTGAGAGTCTCCTTGCCCTTCACCCTCAGCTTGGTCCCCCTGCCTGAACTCCTCTTCCCTGAAGTTCCCAAAGCCAGACCCATTCAGCCTGGCAGGACATCGCCGATTCCTGAACCTGGGATGCCCTGAGCAGGGGCATCCCCTCCTGCTGCCCCCACTGGGGAGAATCATGGGCAACCTGGTCCCAGTCACCACCAAGCAGCTAATGATCTCCCTCCCCCACAGCGAGGCTGGCGGGGCCGGGCCGGCGTTGGGCAAGCGTGCCCGGCGGCGGGCTACGTGCGAAGAAACACACAGATTTCTCAATATCTTTAATTCCACAGCAATACTTTGATTAGAGAGCTGATGTGTTGTGTACGACCGCAGGGACCTCATTATTTCCTAACGCAAACAAACACGGTGTTTGGAAAGCGGGGAGAGGCTGGGGTGCTGAAAGAGAAGAGGCAGGAAATCTCATCTAGAGAGAGAACCCAGGCCTTAATGAGTTTTTTAAAACTTGCCGACACCCCCACTTCCCCGCCTGCAGAACATTCTATAAGCAAAAGACCCCCGTGCTGGTGTAGGGGGCAGTATTTGAGTGGGGGACTAGCTGGAGGGGGCGGTGTGCACAGCAGTGGCAGAACCCTGGCCTGGTTTTGCACACCCTGCCAAGGCGGTAGAGTGTCTAGGAATTGTGTTCTAGGGATTCGCAGAAGCTCAGCTAACAAGGGTGGCTCCTGGCTGAAGTGCAGCAGAAACATTCAACATGGGGTGGGGAGGGGGTGTGGGGGCAAGTGGCTGGTACCCTTGCCTGGGATGTGGATCTAAGAAAGGTCTAGAACATAGATTCTCAAACCTATTTTGCCTACCTCCTCCTTTTCAGGAAAAAACATTGACTAGCACCCTCTTGGCAATGAAAATCTTTCGTACGCTAGCCCACACTCCAGAATAAAGCGTAGGAATCTGCTTTTACAGCCCCTGGACCTTTCCCAGGAGCCCTGGTGGCGTAGGTGGTGATGCATTGGGCTGCTAACTGCAAGGGCAGCAGTTTGAAACCACCTTTCAAGAGGAGGCTTTCTACTCCCCTAAAGAGTGACCGTCTGAGAAAGCCACAGGTGTAGTGCTACTCTGTCCTGTAGGGTCACCGTGAGTCGGAATCAATTCGATGGCAGTGAGTTTAAGCTCAGACCTTTCCAGAGCCCCCAGGAGAAAGTATCCCCTGCTTTGGGAAACACTGGGCTAGAGTTTCCTGACCCCACCCCCAGCCCCCAGGCCTCAAGGTTGTCCGTTGGAAACCTCCAGCCACACTGAGGGAGAAAGACGAGGCTTCCTATTTCCATAAACAGTCTTGGAAACTCACAGAGGCTGTTCTACCCTGTCCTTTGGGGTCACAGTGAGCCAGTGTTCACTCAATGGCAGTGAGATTGTGCTGTATGGTTCAGGCCCACCCCCGCTGCACCCGGGCTGGCATGGCGAGCAACAAGGAGAAATGGTCTTTCCTCTTGACCATCGGTCTGGAAACCGCCCCAGTCTGAGTCTCTCCAGGAGAAGCCAGGTGAGCAAATGGGGAGACTGAGGCAGGACAGCGTGAGGAAGGCTGGACCATAGAAGAGGCCCTGCGTGACCTCTCTGCTCACTCAGTGGCTGGGGGGAGGAGCCTGCCCCCCTAAGCAGCCACCAGCCTAGGGACCCCCTTCAGTGGCCTGCCTGGTCTTGGGGTGAGACAGAACAGAGTGTGGGTGCCACTGGCACTCCTGGAAGGACAGGGTGACTGGATCTGTTCACCGTCCTCCCCGTAGACAGGAGTGATGAGGCTTCCCAGAGCAGGCAGCCAAGCCGATTTCAGAGTGCACTTGAACAAAGTGGGCGGGATGGAGCCTGGGGGCTGCTGGAGCTGGGCTCACTCTGTGCTGGGAATTCCAGGAACTGGAGAGACCCAGGGCCGTGGGGGAGAGGCTTACTCAGGCTCAGGGAGGTGGGGGAGAGGGTGGGAGAAAGACCCAGGGCTCTCAAGAAGCTGACAGGGGCAGCGAGCAGACAGGAAGAGATGGGAGGGGGGCTTCCCCCGGCCCTCCATGGAAAGTCACAGTCCCTGTCCCCTACGGGAGCCCTGGTGGTGCAGTGATTACGTGCTGGGACATTTGGTGTAAAGCGGGCAGTTTGAAACTGCCAGCTGTTCTGCGGAAGAAAGACAGAGCTTTCTAGTCCCGTAAAGAGTGTTAGTCTTGGAAACCCACAGGGGCAGTTTTATCCTCTCCCACATGTCTCCGTGGGGACATCAACTCGATGGCAGTACTTTGTTGTTGTTCCCGCTCCACAGTTTTCTTTGAGACACTTTGTTGTCACCTTTTGACATGACCTTGGCTTCCTGCCTGCCTCCCCGTCCCACTGGGTCCTTCAGGGAAGACGGGCAGAAGGAGGTCGGCTGGATGGAGGTGTCCAGAATGTTCGGAAGCCATGGGAATACTGATCAGTCAGCGGGTGGGGGAAAGGGAGGCTTGATTTGTATTCTCTGACAAGTTCCATGGTGTAAATTCTCCTACCTTGGCTCCCTTCGGGAGTGTTGGTGGCATTGTGGGTGAGGGGAATCAGGTCAGCCGTTCAAATCCACCAGCCGCTCCTCAGGAGAAGGATGAGGCTGTCTGTCCCTAGAGAGCTTTACAGTCTCAGAAGCTCTCTGTCCAGTCACGTGAGTAGGACGGGTTGCTGGGAATGGGTTTGGCTGATTTCGAGCTCTGGATTTCGTGATGTGGTTGAGCCTTGAGCTGTGAATGCTGTTAGGTTAATTTCTGCTTCCAGGGGTCCTGTGTATGAGAGAGCAAAGTACCGCCTGCTCCCGGGCCATCCTCATGGCTCCTGGGCCATCCTCATGGCAATTGTTACATTTGAGACACTGTGACAATCCTCAAGAATCTTTTCATATTTTTTTCTTTTTTTTAAACCAAGCATGAGGTCCTTCTCCAGGAATCTGGACCTGATAGGACAGGACAGAACTGCTCCTGTGAGCTTTCGAGACTGTAACTCTTGGGAGTAGAAAGCCCCATCTTTCTCTCATGCAGTGGCTGGTGGTTTTGAACTGCTGACCTTGCAGATTGCAACCCAACTCGTCACCACTATGCCACCAGGGTTCCTTACAGGGGGTCGCCAGAAGTCCAGTCAGGCTTGATGGCAGTGGGTTTGATTTTGTCCAATTTTTTCCTGATGTACCCGCTGTGATATTGTGATAAGGTCGATTTGTGAACCTCTATCAATAAATTCTACGCCCTCCCCCCTTCTTTTGAGAATGAAGTAGCCATCTCCAGATAAACTCCTCCCTGGGGGATGGACAACAGAAAAGTGGGTGTAGGCAATCGCCAGACAGTGTAAGATAGGACAAGATAATAATAATTTATAAATTACCAAGGGTTCATGAGGGAGGAGGGAGCAGGGAGGGAGGGGGGAAAATGAGGAGCTGATACCAAGGCTCAAGCAGAAGGCAAATGTTTTGAGAATGATGAGGGTAACAAATGTACAAATGTGCTTGACACAGTGGATGGATGGATGGCTTGTGATAAGAGTTGTACGAGCCTCCAATAAAATGATTCACAAAAAAAAGGAAAAAAGGGGTTTTTTTGTTTGTTTGTTTTTGGAAAAAAAAGTTTTTAAAAGGCTTCCCCTCAGATGCTAATAATGTGATAACTAATCATATTGTAATTCAATGCAGCAAGATTTTACAAAACAATTTTGTTGTTAGCATTCATATAATCTAAGAAATGTTGTGTTTAAGCAATTTACAACTGTATTTAATCACACATTAGTCTCAGGTTGGAACTGATAATAAACACGAGTGAGGATTCGGGAGAGCCTGTATGGGAGGAGGTCCCTGGGGGGTGGGAGGGCGAGTGACATCAGGAGTTACCCCACTGGTGACAGCTCATTGCACTGACAGAGCCCTCCCCACTACTCTCAATGGGCCATGCTGACCCTCTGCTGGGGCAGACACGCCTTAGGCTGCCCAGGGGCTGTGTGGGGACTCTCTGCCCCCTAAGCAGCTGATAGCTTTTAAGCAACCTCAATGGCCAACCCACAGGTATTAGAAAATCAACGTCTGCTGTCAAGCCCATTCAGACTCATGTGGACCCTGCAGAACAGAGCAGAACCGCTCCATCGGGCTTCTGAGGCCGTACATCTTTACAAAAGCAGGCTGCCTGTCTGTCTCCCGCAGAGCAACGGGTGCGTTCAGCCATGGGCCTTCCAGGGAGCAGACCAACCCAAACCCACGGCACCGCCAGTGCAGGTACTATTTATTACTGATTGTGGTAGTCAACAATCTCGTGAACACTTGGGGATATGATGAGGGAAGGGGTGGACTCTAGCCTGCCAATCAGATCACAGCCCAATGCCTCCTTGGGGGGGTGCCTTCTCATGAGGCTCTGGGAACTTCCTCTCTCTTGAGGCTGCCTCAGAAGAGGTGAGCCTTTCTCTCTCTCTCTCTCTCTCTCTGCCGTCATCTTCTTGTGGACAAGCCATGGGGAGCCACGCTGACGGCAGCCAGAGCCCCTAAGAATGCGTCCACTGCCATTGGCTCCACAAGACTTTTCACCCACCAGTCTGATTTTCCGGCATTTGGCATCATTTCATGTGCTGTGTGTGTCTGAAGAGGACATAAGGGCTAAGATCAGACTTAGGGACTTGATCTGGATGGGGCTGGGGTGGTTTCTATATACAATTGCGCTTTGATATAGCGCTGTCTCTTACACACGAGTGGACTTGTTTTCTAGTCAGCCAGGTCTAACACACTGCTACAGCCCCGTCTGATGGATGGGAATGGAGGCACAGAGTGTGTAAGCGTTTGCCTGAAGGCATGGAACCACAGAGCCTACAACATGGCATGCCTGACCACCCGGGACCCGTACTGATACCTCCCCGGTATGCATTTGGTCTTTATTGTTGCTCTGTGTGCTAAAGAGCAGTGTGGACAACCCATCCACTGACTGAGCTTGACCCAAGTAACTTCTCTCTGTCTCGGTTTTCCCTTCTGCAAAATGGGTACATAACAGCACCTTCACCACATTGACAGGAGCTCCGGTAGCATAGTGGCTGCACATTGCACTGTGAATCACAAGGTCAGCAGTTCAAAGCCACTAGCTGCTCCTCCAGGAGGAAGGTGAAGCTTTCTACTTCCAGAGAGAGTGACAGTGCCATCAACCCACGGGAGCAGTTCTACCCCGTGCTACAGAGTGGCATCGGCTTGATGGCAGTGAGCTAGGTTTTTCTGGACACTCTACTGAACGGTGAAATGTTGTATCCGTTCACCGTATTGATTTCATCTATTCCAGCAGAGCAGATCATCTGAGAACCTAGGCTACCTTCACAGCCTGTCATATGCAGATCTAGAGAGAGACAAGGTTCTCAGAGTTACAGGTTGAGAACCCACAGAGGCAGTTCCATTCTGTCCCATGGAGCCCTTACGAGTTGGCATCCACCTCATGGCGGAGTTTGAGTGTGAGATTTTTGAATATGCAGACGTCACAACCTGCCTTGTTGAAAATGAATAGGCCTTCGAAGCACTTGCTGATGAAGATCCAAGACAAGATGCAGCCATTAGGCTGATTGCAACTTAATGTAAACCAAGCAAAAAATCCTCCCCCACGGACCGGTAAGCAGCATCGTGCATGATCAATGGAGAAGCGATTGAAGCTTCCGTGGAATTCATTTCTCTTGGCTCCACAATCAACGCTCTTAGAAGCAGTGATCAAGAAATCAATGAATATGGTAATGGGTAGATCTGCTGCAAAAGACGGCTTTACAGTGTTAACGATCTCCCTGCATTCGGGTCACAAGCCTCACTTGGAAGACTAAGACGCCACGGTGTTTCCAGCAGCTCCTCTGCGCATGAGAACTGGGAGGAAGACGGCCGAGGGAGAACGGATGCACTTGAACGGTGTGCGGGCGAAGACATCGCCGTAATGCTCCTTAGAAACAAGGTGAGCCAGACTTCGTCTCGCGGACCCTGGACGTGTTGTCAGAAGGGACCAGTCCCTGGAGAAGGACATCGTGCTGCGTGGATAGAGGGTCAGTGAAGAAGGGGAGGGTCCTCAAGGAGATGGACAGACACCGTGACTACAGCAAGGGGCTTGAATGTAGCAATCGCTGTGAGGGCCGGGCAGCACAAGCTGTGTTCTGTTCTGTTCTGCAGAGTCGCTATGAGCTGGAGCCAACGCAACTGCACCTAGCGATGACGATGACACAGAACCGGCGTGGTCAGGGAAGAGTTAACCATGTACATCGGGATCAAAGGGTCCCCGGTGGCACCATGGTTACGCGTTTGGCTGCTAACTGCACCGTGAGCCCTTTGAAACCGTCAGCCGCTCCATGGGAGAAAGCTGGGACTTAATGCTGCCGTGAAAAGTGACAGGCTCAGACGCTCCTGGGGCAGCTGGACCCTGTCCTGTAGGGTCGCTGTGAGTCTGCATTGATTGGATGGCAGTGAGTGACCCTGAGACCAGGGCTTCCTGGCCTGGTTGATATTGGGGGGCCTGGCCATTCTTTGTCACGGAGGCCTGTCTCGTGTGTGGTAGTGTGTTAGTCTGGGTACTTTGGAGAAACAAATCCACGGCGATTCACGTATAAGAGAGAGTTTTATGTAAAGAAAGTGTGCATCACGAAAACATCCCAACCCAATGCTGCCCAAGCCCACAAGTCCAACATTAACCCATTAGCCCAACACCAGTCCACAAAGTCCTCCACCTCACAAAACAGAGGCAATGATGCCGACTGCAGGAGGAAAGCTGAGTCAGTGAATGAACAAGCATCTCAGCACTGGCAGGGGTCTCCACACGGCTGCTCCAGCACCCAGGGCTGCATCGGGATAGGTCCATGTAGCTTCTCCTTTGGGATGTCTTGTAGGAAGTCAATCTTGCAAGCTGAAGCAGGGAACTGCTAAGGCAGCTGCACCCTGGTGCGACCATCACAAAGCAAGAGACCTGAGAACTAGAAAGGCGAGGCTCACCACCCATTTATCCCTCCGCCTTTCAACCAGCCCCACATGTGATTATCGGCCAGGCTGGCACAATTAACTAATTCAGGTAGTTTGCAGGGTGAAAGAGAAGGGCATTGAAAGAGAGGAAGGTCGCCAAGAGCATGAACTGCCATGCTGACCACAACACGGGACCTGCATGTGGCAAGCACTGTGACGGCCTCCACCCACCAGATCTTGGTGCCACCTACCCCCAAATGGTGACCATCAAAAATGCCTCCTTACATTGCCAAATATCCCTAGAGGTGGCAGGGCATGGGCGGGGGAAGGTAAAATTTCCCCTGATAGAGAAACCCAGCCTTTTACATCACTGGATCCTCCCCACCCTCACCCCCCTTGGGTCCATACTGATACTTTCTTTTTCATTTCATTTCATTTTATTACATCACTGGATCTTAACCCAGAGCGCCGATTAGAATTTCGTGGGAAGTGTTTTGAATCCCCGGAACCAACCCCACCCAGACTCTCTGAGCTAGGGCAGGTGTTTGTAAAGCCTCCGGTGAGCCCGGGGCTGGGCCAGGGCTGATAAGAGCCATGGGAACAATGAGGACCTCAAACTGGGTCACGGGACTGGGACGTGGTCGGAGTTCATGACGGCGCTCCCCCTTCTGACGTCCTCAGAACCGAGGGTGCCCACCCTAGAAGCCCTGTCCATCAAGGTTGTCCAAAGGCTGCAGCACAGGGAATAAGGGAGCCTCCCAGTGGGTGGGGCTCAAGTGGGGTGGGTGCCCTCCGGCTCTCCAGCACCAGTCTCAGGAGACAAGGTACGTGCTTTCTGGGTCCGTATCTGGGTAAATCCACTGCTGTTCAGTGATTGATTTGACTCAGATCAATCTTACATAAGTGCCTGAGCCTGAAAGTCTTCTGCAGCAGGCAGCCTCATCTTTCTCCCTCAGACCAGCTGGTGGGGTTGAACCGCCAACCTTGAGGCCAGCAGTCCAACACTTAGCTGATGTTTCAGAAGCAGATTGTCCGGCCTTTCTCTTCTGAAAACTTTTCTTTTCTTTCTTTCTTTCTATCTCTTCTGAAAACTTTAATGGGAGGAGCTGATACCAAGGGCTCAAGTAGAAAGAAGGAGTTTTGGAAGTGATGATGGCAACATATGTACAAGTGTGCTTGATACAATGGATGGATGGATTGTTATTACCTCTGTAAAAGCCCCCCAATGAAATGATCAATAATAATAATAATAACTTTATTGTGAAAGATGAGAAGGCTTGCAGAGCTGATGGGCAGTGTTCGTTCAATCATCCACACCTGCTGTTTCCCTTCATCCGTCTCATCACTTGCACCATCACGTATTCCGGGTCCTCCCTGTAGATCCTGTTTCCATGCCTCCTTTGTTCCTACTGCCCTGGAGGGGGGTTCCTGTCCCTGCGCAACCCTTGGGAGTTGGAAGCTTGAGAGCTGTGTTAGCATGCTGGGAGGGGAGGTGGCGGCCTGGGAACGTGGTGGCTGTGCACTGGGTCATCGCCAGTGCAGCTCAAAACCCCCTGCCACTCCTCTGGAGAAAGACCGGGTTTGCAGCCGGCTCCCTGGGGCAGTTGGGTGATTTTATGCCAACCAGACACTCCTGGATCAGAGGGAAGTCCAACCTGTGCAGTCGAGTGGGACCTTAGTGCCCCCTCCTTGGGCCTGTGGCCTGTTGTTGGAGAGGGAGGGGCTCTGGGCACTGCTCTCCTTCTGCCTCTTCCCCTTCCTGCTCCCTGGGACTTCACTGAGACTGGGTCTGCCTCCAGGGGTGGCCCAGGTGGCCTGTCCGGCCCTGAGAGCTGGGGGTGGCCTGCCTGCCATGTTCCCACCAACTTGGGATCCACGTGACTCTGCACCCACTGGCCTGGTGACTGCCCTACATTCCTCATCACCTCGCTGCTTCATCCGGCCCGCAGCTACGTGCGTCTGCGGAGGGCCCGGCCAGCCCTGGGCCCATGGACTGCAGTTAGACTGGGCTGGGGCTCCTTCTGCAGGTGAAGCTGCTGCTTCATAGAAAGTTCTTTCTTGGGCATAGATGGCATTTTGTTTCTCTAGACCAGGGGTCCTCAAACTTTGTAAACAGGGGGCCAGTTCACTGTCCCTCAGACCCGTCGGAGGGCCGGACTATAGTTTAAAAAAACACACAACTATGAACAAATTCCTATGCACACTGCACATATCTTATTTTGAAGTAAAAAAACAAACAGGGCAAAAACACCTGGCGGGCCAGATAAATGACCTTGGTGGGCTGCATGTGGCCGGCGGACTGTAGTTTGAGGACGCCTGCTCTAGACAACTCAGCCTAACACATGCCGTAACATGTTACAATCTCGGAACCTCCCCTAGGAGCACTTCCAGCCGGTCCTCAAGGGCCCCCAGGAGTCAAAATGGACTCGAGGACAGTGGGTTTGGTTTTGGGGGGCTTTGGGGAGTGCAAAGCGGAGAAACCAGGACCAATCCAGCAGCGCACAGTGTCCTTATGTCTTAGAGGCCGCATCAGCTGTGGAGGGTGCCTTGGGTCAATCCCTTCTGAGACAGACAAGAAATTAAACACTCCCGGCCAGCAGCAACGGGAAAACAGATGGAAGAGACAGGACCTTCCCGGAGAGCTGACGGGGAGAGGGAGCGCCTTCCCCTCCTGCCTGCACTCTGAATGTGGACTTCCAGCCTCCTAACCTGGGAGAGCATCAATGTATGTTCCTTAACCCCACCCACCACCACCCACCACGCCATGGCATTTCTGTTAGAGTAGCACTCAATAACTAAGACACACTCTGCGAACAAGAGTTTCTCGGTGAGACCCACCATCTGCCCTGAAATCTTCCAAGACTGGGGTTGCAGACAAAGCAGACAAAGACCCCTGTCCTCACAGAGCCCACCAACGTTCCGACAGGGGGAGATGGACCAGGAGCAAGCCAGGTACAGGGCCCCCCTCCCCTAAGGGGCATCAGAGAACATGCCGGGCTCTGAAAAGGGGGTCCCTGATAGACTGGGAGAAAATGTGGCACAAAACTCAGGATCCTGAACGAGATCAGGCTTTACTGCTCAGATAGAGACAAGAGGAAATTCCCAAGACAACAGCTCTTAGTCACCCTGTGGGTCTGTCATGGAACTCGCCCCACGTTAGAATAGTCATCCATTTGTGATCAAAGGGTAGCATTGACCCAGGGAAGAAGTTCAAAAGGTTAGGAAAAAGGAGAAATGGAAACAGGAAATTCAGAGGGGAAGTGGGAGAAGTGATGTTATGAGTGATGTAATGGGTGTGTTGAAACAAAATGTGTGTGGATTCTTGAATGGAAAACCGACAGAGGACTCTGTAAACCTCCTTTACAGGAGACAGTTTTAAGACAGTGAAGAAGAAGACAGGCCTGGTAATTTGACAAATCCACCCCTAAAAGCCCTGGGGTGCGCCGTTGTCCCCGGACACACAGGGGCTGCCCAGGAGTTGAAATCAACTTGAAGCCAACCTGCTTTGCAGTGCCTGGGTGAGTCAACAGACAATATGCTCCACTGCCAACGAGAAGAGAGGAATTCAAGTCCGCGTGAGGTGCCTCGGAAGAAAGGTCTGGGGATCCGCTGGTGGAAAAGCAGTCAGAAAAAATGCCAACTCCTTCAAAAGACCAGGCTTACTCATCTATTAGAGACTGGTGGGACTGCTGAGACGTCGCCCTTTGGGCACCCCTTGGGTCTAGAACAGAACTCACCCCTGTGGCTGACTTGGGAGTTGAGCAGTCGACAGGTCTGTAAAAGGGGCAGTAGCACCAGGGAGGGACAGACACTTGAGAACCATCAGCTGTCTGTGATCGACATTGCGAAGGTTTAGCAAAGACGGGGCACCAGAACTGAGAAACACGGGGAGGGAGGGAGGGACATGGGAGGCTATTGGGAGGCAACAAGACGAAATGAGGTGTTTGAATTTTTGGAAAGAAAACGGATTTAGTCTGTAAATCTTCAGCCAATAAATTATTTAAAACACACACACTCAATAGGGCCTCCTGCTTGAACAACCTCCCAAACTGGCTTGCCAAACTTCCCACAGTTGGCCACGCCTGGCCAGCCTTTCTTCACTGTGGTAGTTACACAATTCACGTCCACTTGATAAATAAGAATGAAGGGGTGGAATGTAGCCTGTCAATCAGGTCACAGCCCCGTGATCCCTCTTTAGGGGCATGGCCTTCTCATGAGGATTCTGGGGCTTCTCTTCCTCCCTGGAGGCTAGACACACGCTCTCTCTCTCTCTCTCTCTCTCT
>NW_022103927.1:3228689-3230032 GCF_000313985.2 Echinops telfairi | reverse complement strand
TGGACCTTGAGGATCGCAGCCCAATGTAAAACCAGGGCCCCCCTGAGACAGAAAGGCTGAAGAGCCCAGGAGGCCACGGAATCTTCCTTCAGGCTATCAAGAAGCCAGCCCGGGATGAGTGGGAGAGTGGGCTGGGTGCCACGGAGTATTCACTACAGGTGGGAAAACACTTGAATCAGTCATTGCCAGGGCAGCACAAACGGCCACTCGCAAGAACAGCCCCCTCTTCGAGTGACCTCATGGGACTCCTGGTCTGAATGATCAGGCGATTCCCTCCCCCATGCGCCCTGTCTCGCCTGGCAGAGTATCTCTTTGACAAGCTCACCTTGCTTGGGAGACAGTGGTGGGGCGAGCTAAGCGTTAGCCTGGTTGCCCCGTAGCCCCGGGGGTGAAGTCGATGGTCACCAAGATGGTGCACGCACATTGGGTCTGCCATTTCTGCAAGTTGCATCAAGGGATCCACTAAGGAACCTGCATTGGAAATGGGGAGTGCGTATCAGAGGACCAAGAGGAAATAGGATGCTTTGAAAATGATGATGGCAGTGTATCTGGAAATGTGTTCGACCCACTGGATGAATGTGTGGATTGTGATGAGATGTAAGAGCCCCCAATAAAAGTATTTAATAATAATAAAAAAGGGACCTTCAACGGTTCCACTCGTTCATGTGATATCATTTAGTCACCCCCTTCAAAGAACAGAGACCCTCTCAAGGAGCCCGGTCCGTTTTGCGGTAGCAGCTCTAGGTCTGGCCCTTGTCCATCTCTCCCTGTCGGCACGTCGGTGGGCCTGCTTTGTTCACTGCGGCAGCCCCAACCTTAGAACATGTTGGGGCAGATGGGGGGTCTCGAGACACACTTGCTCAAGAGTAAGGTGACCAGATTTAAAGCGGGACACCATTGACTGGGAGAGGGGGTTCTTTATTAAAAATTGGGTCTATATGGGCCAAATAGACCGTTCATTCCCTAGCTTGTCGACCATTCTTTCCAAAAATCGGGACTTTTTGAAAACGCCAAAAATCGGGACAGTCCCGCCAAAAGTGGGACCTCTGGTCACCTTATTCAAGAGGCAAGTCAGTCAGGGTGCAGGATAGCACCGATGAAACCTACAACGTTCCTCTAGTTCTTTAATGCTTCTCTCCCCACCCGCACCCCCACTATCACGACCCCAGTTCCACCTTATAAATCTGGCTAGACCGGAGCATGTACTGTACACGAGTACAGATAAGAGCTTGCAACACAGGGAATCCAGGAGAGATAAACCCCTCAGGACCAATAACGAGAGTAGTGCTACCAGGAGGGGAAGGGGAAGATGGAGTGGGGGGGGAAACCAATCACAATGATCG
>NW_022103927.1:3225927-3227293 GCF_000313985.2 Echinops telfairi | reverse complement strand
GAGGGGGCACCAAGGTCCCACTCGACTGACCGCCAGGCCTGACTGCCCTCCTGAGTTGTGCCCTGTTCCTTCCCTAAGAAATCACTTCAGAGAAAGGACGGTTTGTGAATTCTGTGCGATGCTGCAGCAAGTTAGGGAACCCCAAAATGAAGAGGGGGGCACACCCTGAGGAGAAGGCGTAGTCGATGTTAGCGATGGTGGTGTGGTAGGGCAGTTTAGCAAAATTGGACCTTTGGGACATTTTTAACCTCTGCCCCATCGAAAATAAGTTGGTACTTCCCCTTATGAAATAAATTCTTTCTTTAACAGCCACAAGTAGACTGTCAAGGCCAAGTGCTGACTAGCCGAGGAGGAACTGGAATGCCATGATGCTGTGGGAGTTTGAAGTGGTAGACTCGCTTTGGATAGCCCAACCGTTGGCCAGTTGTTTCTATACAGCTCTACACTTAACACACAGACCAACCATTTATACTCCTGGATGCCTGCCGAAGGCAATGGAAAGCACATAATCACACACAAAGCCTTGTTGTCAGTTTATGGTTGGCATTTGTGCAGAGCAGTTTTCTAGTCAACCATCAAAGCAACTAGAGTGAACCCAATGTCTACTGACGGGAGGGTAAAGGAACACCGTGTTGTCCATTCATCCCAGGGAATACTATGCAGCAGTGAAAAAGGAAAGGCTACTTGGTTACAAACCGAAAGGTGGCAATTCAAGTTCTCTGCTGAAACCTGTTCTCTTTGGGTGACCCTGCTGGCATTGGGAATAACAGTGGCATAGCTTCCAGCATCACAGCAACACACAGGCCACCACAGTCAAGGATGGGTCCCTCGGGTCAGAAGGCTCCGTCGCTCACAATGTGGAGTCGAGCGTGGACATGTGAGTGAGTCGGGTAAAGCCTGCGAGCGTGGAGTGTTTGGGATCTTCATTTGCTGATAGGGCACGACTCAAAGTAAGGAGAAACGCTGCAAACCATCCGCTCCTCTTACATGCTTTAGGCATGTGGTCAGGACAGATCAGTCCTTAGAGAGGGACAGCGAAAAAGGAAGGGCCTCCAGGAGATGGACTGATGCCAGACTGCAGCAATGGGCTCAAGCACAGGAGCCGCGACGAGGATGGTGCAGGACCAGCAGTGTTTCTGTCTGTTGTGCATCAGATGGCGGTGGGTCAAAACCGACTTGATGGCCCCTATGTACTGACAATAGTTCCCTCAGAGGCTCCTCAGAAGGCACCTTGAGAAATCAATTTCTGGCAAATGAGGCACTGAAAACCCAAGAGAGCAATTCTACTCTGACGCACACAGTCACCATCAGTCGGACTCAGTTCAATGGCAACTCGCTCTGATACCCAGTGCAGATGAATCCCCAC
>NW_022103927.1:3223361-3225351 GCF_000313985.2 Echinops telfairi | reverse complement strand
TGATGTGTGTGAGGACTGTACCCGGGTGGTAGTTACATAACCTTGTGTCAACTTGAGGGTATTAAGAGGGAAGAGGTGGAGTGTAGCCTGTCAATCAGCTCACAGCCTGATGAGGCTTCCTTGTGGGTGTGGTCTTCTCATGAGGATTCCGGGAACTTTCTCTCTCTCTGCTTCACTTTCCTGCTGTTGAGACACTCAGAGAGCTGGAGGGACCACGTGGAGAACCAAGCCAACCAGCACTGAGATGCTTTCACCACCACTGGATGCACAAGACCTTTCACCCACCGGCCTGTGATCTTCCTGCATTCGGCATCATTGCATGTGCTGCATGATTCTGAAGAGGAATTTATAGGCTAATATCACATTTATGAGGATGATCTGGACTGGGCTGGGATGTCTTCTTAATATACAAGTACTATTTAATACAAAGTTCTTTCTTATACATATATGAGTCTCCCTGGATTTGTTTCTCTAGTCAACCCGGTCTAACACAACCAGTATATTTACCCCATCCAAGGAAAGCCCAAGTGTGGTGTCTTCAGTCATATCCTCTACTAAGACAGAGCCAAAGACGGCCTCAAGGAAACCAGGGTTTGGTTTGGTTCACACCCTCTGCTGAGCTGATAACCCCAAGGTCAGCTGCTCCGTGGGAGAAAGACTAGGCTTTATTCTCATTAAAATTACAGGTCTTGGAAGCCCACAGGAGCGGTTCTACCCTGTCCTATAGGGTCGCTATGAGCTGGAATCAACTCACTGGCAGTGAGTTTCGTGTTTGTTTGTTTGTTTGTTTTGTTTAATTCTGTCCAGTCCTGGAGTAGCGAATGCCCTTCAAAAGTGGGACTATAGGCACAGGTGCGGAGTTCCCAATTATAATAGGTCACGTAAGAAATCACAGCGAGACGGGCCATACTAATTGACTGTAATTAAGAAGGTGGACAATGAATGGGTGTCGTGGATTGACTTGCGCCCCTCAGGTATGTCCAAGATATCCGAGAAGGCAGCCTTGTTGGGAAACTGTTCTTTGAAGAGGCGCTCGATTGAACTAACCTGGATGCCCCTGATCAGGGTTGGGACACCTGTCGCTGTGTTAGGCAAATACAGAGGCCAGGTCAATTCAACAAACTCAACAAAGTTTAGTTCTGCACGTTCTTGACAGAAGGAGGCAGCAAGGTGGAGACCCCCGACAATTGTGTCCGAGATTCCGTGAGAAGCAAGCAGCTTGCATAGCCTAACCCGTGAGTCACCACACTGGGGCTCTTGAGCCATAGTTGGTGCATTTGGTACCTATGTCCATGTGGCTCTTTAAGTCAAACTGAAATTTTTTAGAGGATGGTCTTCGGATTTCATTTGCTGGTTAAAAAAAAAAAAAGATTTGTGGCTTTGGAGTCATTTTTAAATTGCTGTGAGGGACAGGATGGGCTCTTCCACCTCAAAAGTTTAGCCCGAAACTCTGTGGCCAGTTGGAAGACTGTTTCACGGGTTTGTTAAAACGCACAAAGGACAAAGGAACGCAGTTCGCAGAAAAGGGAGGCATCTTGTCACTCACTTAAGATCTCAGGCTCCCTTCCTCGTCCCAAAGGCCTTGGTGTCCAGACAGTTTTGTTCATCCAAACTTGCTGAATGAAAACTCTCTTAAGTTTAAGGGAATGTTACTGCAAGGAGATAGGGCGGCTGTTATCCTTGGGCTTTTCTGCAAACCAAGTCTTAAACAGACTAGACCATGTCACGAACATCAGGCTGACTCTCTCGTTCCCTGGGTCCGTATAATGTGCTGGGATAGTCGTTGTTGGGCTGCCATTGAGTGGATTTCTAGCTCATAGTAGAACTGTCCATCGGGGTTTCGTAGGTGGAAGAGGTACAGCCAAGACCTTGCTCCTTAGAGACAAGGATGGAGAGACTTTGTCTCACATCCTTGGGACGAGTCAGCAGGAGAGACCAGTCCCCGGAGAAGGACATCAGGCTTGGTCAAGTTAGAGGGTCCTCGAGAAAG
>NW_022103927.1:3209997-3222329 GCF_000313985.2 Echinops telfairi | reverse complement strand
CCCCCCAGGTCCCACTGATGCTGGGGGGCCGGGGAGTGGGGGAAACAGAGACTGTCCCCCTGGCCTGGGACATTAGTTGGAGAGGGAGTGGTGGTGGAAGTGAGCAGGTACCACCGCGCCTGAAACCTGTTTGCTTTCCCTCCATCCAAGGGCCACTGGGAGATCAGTCCACAGAAGTATTGCATCCAGCCTTCGAGTCTGGATTCCATGACTTCATTCATTCATCCATGCGTTCAACAGACAGTTACTGAAGGCCTACTGCGTGCCAGGCTGCTGCAGAGAAGCAAACAAAAATGCCCTCTCTTCCAGAACTGACATCCTGGGCCGGCGTTCACAAGGGACAGAAATATGTCACTAGTCACACACGCATCATTTTTCATTTTCTCCAGTAGCCTACATCTTTATAAAAAAAAAAAAAGGAAATCCAATTAATTCTCATCATGTATTTTATTTAACCCAACAGAGCCAAACATCTTATCATCTTAACACGTCGTCAAGCTAAACATTATTAAGGAGATATTTTACCTCCTCTTTTCTCTTGAGTGAACTCTGACTCAGGTTGGCTCTGTGTGCGTCAGAGTACAGAGAGCTTGCTCGATAGGGTTTTCAAGGGCAGATCTTTTGAAAGTGGACCGCCAGGCCTTTCTTCCAAGGCACCTCCTGATGGATTCGAACCATCAACCTTTCCCAGCTCAAATCCCGTGTGTGGTTTTTCACTTAGCATACACCAGTCCGGGCTGGTCATTTTCGACATGGTCACTGGTGGCCATGTTCACTGGAGCGGGACTGGAGGGTGGGAGGGGCTGAATAGGAAGGGCAAGGGATGGGTCAGAGCCCAGTGAGGCCCTGGGGTCCCCTCCGGAGGGTTTTGAGCGGTGCCAGCGCATGCTCTGACTTTGAAAATGTCCCCTTGGCAAATGGCAGGACAGAAAAAAGGTTGAAATGTATTTAAAGAGCAAGCGGTGGATAGATGGACAGAGGGCCAGCTAGGGACAAAGCAAATTCTGCCAGTACAAAATGCCCACTGTGGATGCTGCGTGGCGGGCATTTGTGTGATGGTTCCTGGCGGTTCCCTTGACTTTTCTGTACATTTGATAACATGGATGATAAAATGGGGAAGCCTGGAAGGCATCCAGGCCCTGTTTCCCCAAAAATACGACAGTGTCTTATATTAATTTTTGCTCCCAAAGATGCGCTAGGTCTTATTTTCAGGGTATGTCTTATTTTTACATGAAGAACAATACGGTACACATTTATTGTTTATTGTTTTATTAAAAGAGACCTTGCACTTCCTGTCTGCTCCAGAATCCAGAGTTACGGTAGCTTCAGGGGACCTTATTTTCGGGGAGGGGGATGCCTTATATTTCAGCAAGAGGCAAAACTGTAAGTAGGTCTTATTTTCGGGGGATGTCTTACTTTCGGGGAAACAGGGTAGAAATCTATTGTCTCCTCACGTGGAGCTTTGGTGGTGTAGTGGCCGTGCACTGGGCTGTGATCCGCATGGTCGGCAGTTCAAAACCAGCAGCAGTTCCATGGGAGAAAGACTGGGCTTTCTACTCCCTTAAACAGTTGCAGTCTAGGGGTTGCTGTGAGTCAGTACTGACTCAGTGGCAGTGAAGGGGAGTATTGCCTCCTCACACGTCAGGAGGCTGGAAGGCCGGAATGAAGATGGTGGCAGAGGCTTGAGGGCAGCCCTTCCTTGCCTTTTCTGGTGGCTCCTTGACTTGTGGCTGCATCCCTGCAGGCTCTGCCTCTGTCTTCCCATGGCCTCCCCTCCAGCTCCCTCTTATAAGGGCACTTAGCATTGGATTCCAGGACCATCTGGTTAATCCAGGATCTCACCTCGGACTCCTTAATCTAATCACATCCGCAAAGACCCTTTTTCTCAATAAGGTCACCTTCACAGGTACTGGCAAGTGGGAAGGGGCCCTATCTTTTAGGGGCCACCTCTTAATGGCTCCATGGAACAGGGACCACGAGCTGGCTGGGGGGCCCTGGGCCCTTGGCAGAGCAGTGCTGGGCTTCTTTGAGCGCGGCCCGTGCGTGCTCAATGAACCGAAGCTGCTGTCTCCACCATCACCAGGGGCTCCCCCGGAAACTGGCCCACTTCCAACTGGACTCAGATCCAGAAGACTTACGTGACTATCAGAAATGATGCCCAGCCACCAGCTGCGGGAGACGGCTGCGTCCTGGGTGGTGTCAGTAGCAGACTCTGACAACAGAAAGACAAAGGTTCAACTCCTGGTCCCACCACTCAGGTAGGCATCTTTAAATCTCTGCGTTTCGATTTTCTTATTTGTCAGGGCAGCTGCTAGGAGCCCTGGGGCTGGAGTCTTGGTGACGCACTGGGCTGCAATCCGAAACCACCAGCCATTTATGTGGGCGAACGATGGGGCTTTCTACTCCCGTCAAGAGTTACAGTCTGGGAAACTCACAGGGCCAGTTCTACCCTGGGCGGTAGGGTGGCTGTGAGTCGGCACGGACTCCATGGCAGTGAGTTAGGCACTTTATTGGAAGGGCAGGTTAAGGAGTCCCTGCAACGTGCCACGCCCACTACCTCATCTAGACACGCCCACCCACTCTGGCCACACCCACCACCCTCCCGCCACGCCCACCTCCAGGAGAAAGGGGCTTTCCACTCCCGTAAGGACTTCGGATCTTAGAAACCCACGGAGGCAGTTGTCTCCTGTTCTACGGGGTCGCTGCGAGTCGGAATCGACTCGATGGCGGTGAGTGTGTGTTGTTTGTTTTCTCACAGATTTCAGGTGCCTTCGTGGTGCAGTGGGGTGCGCATGGGGCGTTCAAATCCACCAGCGGCTTCGCAGCTCAAAGCGGAGTCTTTCTGGTCCCGAGTAGATGGACAGCCTTGGAAACCCAAACGGGTAGTTCTACTCTGTCCTAGAAAGTCGCTGTGAATCGGAATTAACGGGTGGTCGTGGTTTGTGGGGGCAGGGGGTCTATTGTTCTGACCTATTCCCAGCAGGACTTCGGGTCTCTCTGGGCTTCCGCTTTCCCCACCTGTGAAATGGGTGTTGGTCTCAGGAATACTGGGGCGCCCATCTGGCCAATCGTAGGTGCTCAATAGACACCAGCTCTGCTTTTTGTTGTTGTTGTTGTTGTTGTTGTTGTTGTTCCAGTTCCAGTGTCCGCTAAGTTACTGGGCAAGGCAGCCTTGGCTGACTTTCCCGGGACTCTGGAGCTCGGCCCAGGGGCTCGGATCTGGCAGCTCCAGGATAGCCCTGGGAGGTAAGCTGAGGCACCAGGGCCCACATCCTCCAGTCCTCCTCCCCAACGCAGTTCCAGCCCCTTGGAGACCCAAAGGAGGCCTGTCTCCCGCCTGGGAAAGCAGAACTTCCGGGTTGGCCCTGCCAGCACAATTACCATTTTCATCCTCATTAAACCACATTTTCATTCTAATTAGAGTTCCACTGCCTCCCAGAGAGAAAGGCCCATTACTTTTCAGCATCATTACCAGACTGGCACCACCCCCTTCCCAGCCCAAGGGGTGGGAGGCCCCTCCACACCCTGTCCTCTTCGCCTGGCCCCCCCATGGACTACAGAGAATGGAGGCCGGTCATTAGTCCACTACGGGGTGGGTGCGTGGGAGCAAGGTGTTCGGAACCTCTGCCCACAACACCAGACTTGGACTGTTCTTTACCCCAGCCCTCACCCCTCAGGCATGCTGCAGGGGCTTCGTCCCCCTAGGGGCAGTGTCCACTCATATCAGATCGTAGGACAGAGTAGAACTGACCTGTGAATTTCCGAGACTCTTAACTGTGACAGGAGTAGAAAGTCTGTCTTTCTTCGGCTTAGCAGCTGGCGGTTTCGAACTAAGGAACTGTGGATCGCAGCCCGACACATAACCACTACACCACCAGGGATCCCAGACTGTCCCCAGAGTGGGGCCAAAGTGCCAGAGATTAAACCTTCCTGGGAGTCCTTGCCCAGCCTCCGATGGGGAGTGGATCAATACTTCAGCTCCTTCACTCCTCAGGGGGGACCCTAGGAGCATCGCTAGGAGGGGGAGATGGGTGCAGGCCACAAAGGGTGACACTGTCAGAAAGGTTGCCACCAAAATGATAGCCTGCAACATGTCTGTGCAGTGCCTCAACAGAAATTTATTTTTTTATGAAAATCTTCCTGAAGTTAGTTACAACAGCAGAAACATTATCTTCCTAAGCTGCTTGCATGTATCAATCTATCTACAAGACTAAACCTCTCTGCTATAGGCCAGATCTGTTGGCTGCCTGGATGTGGGAGAGAGAGGGTGTCTATACATGGACTTGACAGAGAATATTTGTACATGTGTTACAGTCTTGGAAACTCACAGGGCCAGTTCTACCCTGTCCCTTAGGGTTATCATGAATCATAAATCAGCTAGATGGGAGGGAGGGAAGGAGTTGTACGTGGGTCTTTGCTGCAAATCATGGATGTGGGGAAGCCTACAAGGGGCAAAGTTAGGATAACATGGCCACAGTCCGTGAGACAAAGCCTCGCCATGTTCCCTTCTAAAGAGCACCCTAATTGTACTTCTTCCAAGACAGATGTGTTTACTCTTCTGGCAGTCTGTGTGGCTTTCGATATTCCTCGCCAACGCCGTCGTTTAAATGCATCCATTCTTCTCCCGCGTCCCTTGGTCATTGTCCAACATGTCCAACATGCATACGAGGCAACGGGAAGGATCACGGCTTGGGTCAGGTGCACCTAGTCCTCTAAATGACATCTGTGCTCGCTAACACGTTGGGAGTTCTTGTGCAGATTTGCGGGGGATACAATAAGTGGCTTGTTTTCTCCACTGCTGTTTCCACAAGCATGGATTCTGGATTCAAGCAAAATGAAATGCTTGAGAACATCAATGTTTTCTCCCTTTATCATCATGTTCCCTATTGGTCCAGTGTGGGAAACAGAAGGATTTCTCCCAAGCTGTCTCCCCCAAATATATGCCAAACTTAGCTGCTTGCTACACATGGCGAATGACTTTACACTTGAAGGTCAACAGAAGTAGGTCGGGGTTATTCTCCCTAAGGGTTATCAGCCATCTAGAGCAAGTGGTCACCACTGTTTATCCCACAACAAGTAGGACCCACTCCCTTCTGATAAGGATAGTAGTTGACTATTTCCTTGTAGGGGACCCCAGAGAGGTCAAGCCCGCCCAAGGGTGACCAAAGTTAGGCCGCCATCATGAACCTAGGGTCCGCCCTTGTTGTCACATGTATACCTCTAGTTACTCCCCTTCCTATCAGCTGTACAGCCCTAGCTCATCCCCTTCCTGTTTCGCCTATGCCCATTGTACATCCCCTTCCTATAATGTGTATGCCTATTGTACTGCTCCTTCCTGTGGTTACCTGTAATCAAGCCCCCCAAGTAGATATAACCCTTGGTTAGCAATAAACAGGGTCTCCACCCTCCTGCCGGGTCTCCGGCCTACCTCTCCTTGGCCCACGCTGTGCACGGACCTGGCTGGTAAGATCATGGCCATCCAGGAGGTGAGCATGCTACCATGAAATGTGTCTGACTCCATTATTCCAATCTCTCATGCTCTTGATGACTTTAATACAATCTTTATATATCTCAACCATACAATTGCACCTACCGGACCAGTGATGATTTGTTAGGGGCCCTCCATCCCCGCCCTGCAGTCCAGTTGTGAGGATTTGGGTTTTCTTTACGTCCCCTTGCAATCCACACTGAAGTCTTGATCTTCATCAGCAACTGTTTTAAGTCCTTGCTGTCAGCAAGCAAGATCGCGTCATCTGCACATTGCAGGTTGCTAATAAGCCTTCCTCCAATCTTGACGCTACATTTTTCTTCACATAGTCCAGGTCCTCTGATTATTTGCTCAGCACACAGATTGAATAAGTATGGTGTAAGAATACAACCCTGACACACACCTTTCTTGATTTTAAACCATGTATTTATGGTCTAAACAGAACATCCCCTTGTTTGGTTCAAATGACTGCCTCTGGGTCCATGTACAGGTTCTGCATGAGCAAAGGAAGTGTTCTGGAATTCCCATCCTATGTTATCCAGAGGTTGTGATAACCCACACAGTCGAATGCCTTTGCTTAGTCAATAAAACACACACATCTTTCTCGCGTGCTCTGCTTTCAGCCAAGATCCATCTGACAGCAGTCCTATGCATCCTGTACATCCTCTTCTGAATGCAGGCTGAAGTTCAGGCAGCCCTCTGTTGATGATCTGCTGCCATGGTCCTTGAATTGTCCTCAGTAAAAATGTACCTGCGTGTGATATTAATGGTGCTGTTAGATCATTTCTGCATTCTGTTGGGTCACCTTTCTTTGGAACGACCAGACATATGGATCGCTTCCAGTCAAATGACAGCCGGGTTCCTGCTATAGACAAATGAGTGCTTCCAGTGCCTCATCAGCTTGTTGGAACAGTTCAGTTGTGATTCCATCCATTTCTGGAGACTGGTTTATTGATAATGTGATCGGTGCAGCTTGCATTTCTTCTGTTCAATACCATTGGTTTTGATCATATGCTGCCTCTTGAAACGACAGAATGTCAACCAATTATGTTTGGTCCAGTAACCGTATGTTCTTTGTATCTTCTTTTGAAACTTGCATTATTATCTATTTTGCCCACAGAATCCTTCAATATTGCAACTTGAGACTTGAAGTTTTTCCTTCAGTTCCTTCAGTGGATTCTTCCTTTGTGACTCTCTAACTTCAGGTCCTTGTACCTTTCATTCTAACACGTCACTTTGGCTTCTTGAGCTGCCCCCTTGTCGTTTTCTACTCAGCTCTTCCCGTCATCGTTCCTTCCACGTGCTTCAGCTCCTTGACATCCAGGAGCATCATCGATTAATGACGAATCAAAATGTGTGTGAAATGTCGAATGGGAAACTGATCCTCTCTGTACACCACCCGACTCACAAGATAGAGTTCCGTTTTGTTTTTTAATGTCTGGGTTCATTCACTCTTTGAACTTTTTTCTGAACTCTAGTCAGAACTGTCATTATTTCTAAGTAACAATGACACTTCAGATCACCTGGTTTTGTCTGCAGGTGTTAGAGAACAGAACATGCTGTTGTTTTCATCGCTGCCTATGTTTTTATAGCTGCTTATTTGGTCAAAATCTCTAGTATGTTAGTGACAACAAAAGGAGGCGTGGGGGAGGGGTGGTGGAGTAGTATGACATCTTGGAAAAATTGGATTCGGGGGGCATCTTTAATCTGCATTTCCTTGGGCCCAGGCTGGTATAATTCTTCTGAAATTGCTACCACAGGAGCATTTTCCCGTCCTCACTCCATGCTAGCAGTCATTCGCCCTGCCACCATCCAAAACACCCAGGGCCCTCAGGTTGATTCCAATTCCGAACACCACCATATAGGATGCCCAAGGCTGTAAGTCTTGATGGGAACAGATAGCCTCAACGTTCTCCCATCGAGCAGCTGGTGGATTTGAACTGCTGGCCTTGTGGTGAGCATTCCCAGCTTGGATTTGAACTGCTGACCTGATGATGGGCAATCCCAGTGCCTACCTGGTAGCCCTGCCACAGCCAGCTGTTTCTTTTCTCTTTTGACTTATGCCCATACTTACTGCACATTTATGCAACAAAATGGCACGTTGTAGCCATTTTATGGATATTGTTTTCTTTGATCTTTGCAACAATCCTATGAAGTCCTTACTGTTTGAGCTCCATTTTACAGATGGGAAAACTGGTGTCCAGATACCATGAGTCCCCATATTAAGCTCACACAGCTGAGAAGCGGCAGAGCTGGCTCTAAGGGTGCTGCCCCAATCCTGATATGCTGCCTTCTGTGAGCACAAAGTTGCTGTGCCTCTGATTTAAAACAAAAGAAACAAAATGTTTTTTTAGGATTAAGTGAAAGTGCAGAACAGATCATCCATTTTACATTCAACAATGCAGCAGCAACGCCTGCTCACTTTGTTGGCACTCATCCGTTGCAATCCCCCCTGGTCTGCTTTCTCCCCGTTTCCTGTTTCTGTTCCTCGGGTAGATGCTGCAACTCTGTCCCATCTTAAATGACTGATTGGTCTATGGCAAGGGTGGGCTGAGCAGTGGTCTGAGGGTCATCACCTTGAGGGTCCCCCCAGTCTATAGCTGACCAGGAAACCTGGTCTTCTTATGATTTGGAGTTTTGTCCCGTGTTTTTCTCCTGCTCTATCCAGGGTTTGCTGCTGTGGTCTCTCTCAGAGCAGTTGGTGGTGGTGGCCGGGCACCATCTAGTTCTTCTGGTCTCAGGGTCGTGCAGACGGATAGTCACTTGGTCCGTTAGTCCACTTGACTGATTGTGTCCATGCGGCTGCTATTCTTTTTACTCTTTCCTCCTCAACAGAGAGAGGACAAGAGAGCTGCTAAGATCCCAGTCGCCACTCACCCAAGTAGGATGTAGAGCATCGTCTTTGTGAATTCAACTCTGCCCGCAGAGTTTGGGTCCCTGGTCCCCCAGGCTGTGGCCTCTGATGACTGATCTCCATCACGTCTGTGCATATCTTGCGAACAGTTAACACACTCGACTCAGCTGCTAACGGAAAGGTTGGGGGTTCCAGCCCACCCAGAAGCGCCTTGAAAGAAAGGCCTGGTACCCAACGTCCACTGGAAGCCCTGTGCGGCCCAGGTCCACTCTGACACCCATGGGGTCACCGAGAGTCCCAGCTGACTTGACAGCAACTTGGTTTTCTCTTTATGTGATGGGAGAGGATCAGGTACCATGGATTTTTTTTTTCTCCCAACTACTCTGCAAGGCAGAAATCTTCCTCCTGTTAGAGATGAAGAAACTGAGGCAGGAAGAGATTAAGTAACCTGCCCAAGGTCACTCAGTAGGTGCCAGTGCAGCTTCATGCTGAACCTATGACCCTATGGTGGTTCAGCCTCTGTCTCCTGGCAAATGTACCCCCTTGGCTTCCTCCTGGTAGAATGCTTCTCCACAGCCACAGGGCCAAGATGCCAGCCTCCTGGGCCCGGGGCCAGGGAGAGGCCCTGGATAGTTTAGGCTGCCCCTGAGGTGCCACCGTAGACCCTGCTTGTGGCTTCTGTCTGGACCTGGTACCCCCTGCCCACCCAGTCCCATCGGCCACATGCCAGGGACCCAAGTCAGCCTCCAGGGCCCTCAGAACTCTAAGATCCGCTGGCACCACTCACTGCCCACAGGGGATTATTAATGAGTGCTAATTAATACCCCTGTGCACAGAGCCAGCCAGGCCCCAGGCTGAGCATTAGAGAGTGGAAAGAGTGAGAAGCGTGGCACCTCGCCAAGCCCCGTGGGTAACTGAGATGCCTGCAGGCTGGCGTGGCCAGGCCAGCCGAGAAACTGACCAGCAGGGAAAACTTAGGCAAAGATGAAGACCAAGTCCCCCCCAGGGCAACTTCCAGAGTGGTTGTTATTAGACAAGAAGTGAGCACAAGAGACCCAGGGCCTCTGGGTCCCAACAGAGCCTCAGCTGCTCCTTCTGTAGAATGGGAACAAGGGGCCCTGGTAGAATAGTGGGTTAATTATTGGGTTGCTAGCTGCACGTCAGCAGTTCAAAACCACCAGCAGCTCCTCGGGAGAAAGATGAGGCTTTCTACTCCTGTGAGGATCTACAGCCTTGGACACCCACCGGGCCAGTTCTACTCTTATGACAGGGGTCAGGATGGGCTAGATGATCATGACTTTGGCTCCATTTATAATGGGAGCAGGAATTCCGTTTTCCATACAGCTGTGACTCGGAGACCCATCAAGCTCTTGCGCCCATAAAAAACGCCTGACCCACAATCGGTTCCTGTCCTAGGGGCTTCCTGCAGACGCGTGCCTCGGTTTCTCCCTTTGGCACACAGAGCAGGAATGCTGCGCAGCTCCCTCCAAGGAAGTGTCAGGCCTGCGACCCCAACGTGGCCACCTTGGCTTTGCTGCGGGCTCTGGGGCCGGACCTCAGGGAAGCTTGAAAAGACCATTAGCAACTGACCTAATGAATAAAGCAGTTGCAAACGTGGCAATAAGCAAGTTCCCTGGACCCTCATTAAGAACAGAACTTTCCTCCACATTCGTCGAGATGGAGCAGAAGGGAAAACAAAGATGCGCTCACTCGAGCCAGATAAATACAGATGCAAACATGCGCGGGGCGGGCAATCACTCGAGCCAGATAAATACAGATGCAAACATGCGCGGGGCGGGCAAACACGCGGGTACTGACTGCCAAGTGGACATGAGGCTGAGCACCGCCCCCGTCCGCAGGCGCGGCCTGGACCCCACTCCCACCCCCCAGCCCCGCCCAGCCACACTAGCAGTGACAGAAGCCACACCCTCACCTCCCCCATCACACTCAACCCCCCCTTGCTTTCAGCGCCCAAGATAGAGGGCCAGAGCACCTGTCTCTGTGTCCCAGCTCCTCTCCCATCAGGTGTGTGCACCCCACCATCTCCCAGAGGACCCCAGCGCCCCTGAGCCCTGGGCACCCCCAGTGTGGACCCTGCTTGACAACAGGCTGTTTGTCTCACTCCCATTCCTGGGACATCGCCACAACCCGACACACCGGCGTCTGAGGACCACAGAAAAGGTTTCTCTCACACAGGTCTGATGGGTAGCCCTTCCAAGGACAGGTGTCAGCAGGGACCCCCACCGGTCTCCCCACCCCCAAGGCTCCAGGGGAGGGTCCTTCTTGCCTCTTCTGGCTTCTGGTAGCTCCTGGGGTGCCTGGGCTGATGGCAGTACTAATCCTATTGTCACATGGCCATCTTCCCTCTGGGGCTACGTCTGCATCTCTCCTCGTCTTTTCTGTAAGGACACCAGTCATAGAGGATTCGGAGCAACCCTACCCTGGTATGTCTTTATGCCAACATCTGAAAAGACCCTGTTTCTAGATCAGATCACCTTCTCAGGTACGTGAACACAGCTTCAAGGGCATGCAAATCACCTCACAATACTTCCCTGCTCCTCAAGGTATCGTATCCTGTGGTCGCCCCCACGTAATCCAAGTGCTCCCCAAT
The DNA here is from genome assembly GCF_000313985.2 of Echinops telfairi. Classification (NCBI taxonomy): domain Eukaryota; kingdom Metazoa; phylum Chordata; class Mammalia; order Afrosoricida; family Tenrecidae; genus Echinops; species Echinops telfairi. Next base: position 3,211,376 of record NW_022103927.1, on the reverse strand, counting down.
CCTGGTGTCACAGTCGGCTCTGGGTCAGCCAAGCCAAGCCCAAGAAGGCAGTAGGAACAGGAGTGTACACGGACCCACAGGTGTATACAATGACCTTCAGTTGTAAACATGGATGTAAAAGTTGACCCACAAGTGGATGCACCATGGGTGTGTATCCTGACCCACTGGTAAACACACATGGATGTGTACACTGATCCTCAGGTGTATACCCACAGATGTATAGGCTGACCCACAGGTGTGTACACATGGGGTATACACACTGACCCCCCGGTGTACACACACAGATATATATACTGACCTACAAGGTGCATAAACATCAGTGTGTGCATTAACCCTTGGGGGTGTACACTGACCCATGGGTGTACTTATTAGAAACATCTGCAGCCAATGGCGTTCTCACCAAGGTCAGTTTTGCCCTGGGGGGATCATTGGCAATGTCTAGAGACATTGGGGGTGTTACAATCTAGGGGTGCTACAGAATCTGGTGGGTGCAGGCCAGGGACGCCTTTTCACCTCCTCCAATGTACGGACAACCCGGACCACAAAGGATGACCTGGTGTCGATGTCAGGCGGGCTGAGGTGCTGAGGGCCGCACTTCACAGCCAGACCTGTGCGTGCTCACTGCCAGCTCAAGTGCAGGCATGGCCATGCGGGAGGTTACAGGCAGGCAGGCACCAGGGCCATTTCCTGAGCAGGGCAGAGAATAGCCGCTTCCACCAGAGGGATCCCATATGGACCAACTAAGTGCTGCCTGGTGTCCCAGCTCTACTCATAGGGCTTTGGGGGGGTTGGGGGGAGCTCCTTCCTTCCTCTCAGCCCCTCGAGAAGATGAGCCAGTCACCATCAAGCCCATCCGAAGAGGAAGAAACGGAGGCCTGGTGACCCGGCTTGAACCCCAAGGCACAAAAAGCAAGTCGGAAGGACCCCCCCCACCCCCCCATTGGCGCTGAGATGCAGCTTCCCAAGGGGATTCCTGTATCACTTTGGGTAATTAAAAAATCCATTTTAAAATGTGTTTAAAGCGGGCTGACTGAAATTGGACAGGCCTGGGGCTCACCAGTGCCTGGCTTAGTCCCCTTGGAGAACGCAGCACCCGCCCCCCTCTCCTAGACTCAGTTTCCTCCTCTGTAAAATAGGGTTCGTCCTTCCCCTATCCCAGAAATGTGCACCCCTGGGCCGCAGGATCAGGTGGCACGAGCTCAGAGCCCGCGCTGGGGCGGGGCTGGGGGCGGGCACCCTGCGTGGGGAGGGCCAGACGCCCGGCTTTCCCACCCGCAGCCCATCGTGCCCCCCTCTCCGGCTCCCGTCCGAGCAAAACGCCTCCCGACCAAGAGCTGGAGCCCGAGGCAAAGCCTCCGGCCTTGGCGTCCAGATCTGGG
>NW_022103927.1:3208076-3208575 GCF_000313985.2 Echinops telfairi | reverse complement strand
CTGCCCCTTTCCTCAGCCCCTGCAGAGGGAGCCCCCAGCCCCTAGCCCCAGTTTTGGAGGCTGCCTGGCTCTTGGGGAGGGGGAGAGAGCTCCTGGATCTTCTAATTAGGATTTCAGAGGCACCGACGTAATTACCGCCTTTCGAAGGGTTAATTACCCCTAATCGGTTGGGAATCAGACAATTCTCGCCTTGTGAGAGCCAAACATTTCCCCTCCCCAAAGCGCCCCCCCACCACTTGCTTTTGCCTTTCTAGCTTGAATTTCCCTGCAGAGGGGGGGCAGGAATGGGGTGGCGGGGAGGCTGCAGGGGAGGTGATGGCAGTGGGGTGGCGGGGTTGGACCTGCAGCCACCAGACTGCCTCCAAAGAGCCCGCCTTCGGAGTCTGAGACAGGCAAGGGCAAAATTCAGAGAATTCCTGGCTGGAGAAGGCCGGAAAGGCGTCCTGGAAGAGGTGGCTGAGAACTGGTCTCATGAACCCCAAGTCACCTCTTCAGTGCT
>NW_022103927.1:3207292-3207929 GCF_000313985.2 Echinops telfairi | reverse complement strand
CCCCAGGCCCTGCTGCCCCTGTGGAGGGGAAGGCCCAGGGGAGGGCTCAGTGGGAGCCCATCAGCTCCCCAGGCTGCCCTGCTCCCCCAGGCCTGGACACCAGCAGGTTGAGTCTTGGTCCTGTTTGCTTCTCTGCTCTCACTACCCCACTCTCCCGGCAGCCCCTTCCCTGGGCCTTAATTAAGCACACGACACTCACCTCCTTCTCGGGCCCTTTGCCCTCACTAATCTCCTGGCCTGGCTTGCTCCCACCCCAACTCCAGTGGTGTACTATCTCACTCTCACCTCCCCCAGGGAGCCCTCCTAACCACCTGGGCTCCCCAGGAACTGCCCCCTTCCTGGTGCCTATTGCTCAGGAAGATTCCTTGGGTCCTGGCTGGGTGACCCAGAACCCAGTGTCCTCGCCTGTAAAGTGGGGGGTGGTGATGTAAAGTGGGGGGTGGTGACAACAGGCCACTATACTGCCAGGCTGGGACTGGGCAGGAGGCCGGCGTGAGTAGGACTCTTTTGCAGGCCACAGGGTAGACTCGGGGACCTGAATGCTGGGGCAGGGACCCAGGCACGGGATTGAACTGAGCTATTATACCGCCCCTTTTTATGCGAAGGAAGCCAGCACCCTAACAGGAGAAGCCTGGAG
>NW_022103927.1:3203736-3205709 GCF_000313985.2 Echinops telfairi | reverse complement strand
TCTGTACACCCATAAGGAAGTCTAGTCAATACAAATAGTATTCAGCTGTACCCACCAAACACAGAAGCTAGGGAGCTCATCCATGCAGAAATGAGTGAATTTTCCCAGTTTCTTAAGCCTGAGATGGATCAAGCATGCGATCAAATTTAGCAAGAATGATTGGCAATTGGCATGTTGAAGGCAAAGAGGAAGCATCCCTAATTGAAACATTTGGTCTTGGCGATAGAAATGAAGCTGAAGAGAACATGGTAGAAATTTACAAGACTTCTTCATTGCAGATGTCTATTTTATCAACGATAGAAACAGAGCCTCCACATGCGGATTTCTCCAGGTGGAACACACAGAGATCAAATTGACTACATCTGTGGAAGAGATGACAGAGAATCTCCGTGTCAGTCAAACCAAGGCCAGGGCCAGACTGTGGAACACACCATCAGCTGCTCAGATGTAAGTTCAACTTGAAGTCGAAGAAAATGAAAACAAGTCCACAAGAACCCCAGTGCGACCTGGACACATTCCACCTGGAGGTAGAGGACATCCCAAGGACAGATCTGATGCCCTGAACACTACGGACGAGTTATGGGATGTAAGCCCCATACAGGAAAAGCAAAAGGTCCCTAAAAAGATAGAGAAGAAAAGATGCAAGTGGATGTCAGAGGAGAGTCTGAAGCTTGCTCTTGGACATGGAGTGGTTCACACACGTGGTGGAGTCAAAAGTAAAGCAGAACAGTTCAAAGGGCAGCTCGAGAAGACCAAGTCCATGGTCATAATACCACGTGCAGATCCGGAGTTAGAAGACTGAAACTGAAGAACACAGGGAGCGGATAAGCTGAAAGAACTAAAGAAATTCAGGCCTTGAGTTACCCTACTGAAGGAATCCATGGATCAGATGCTGAACGAAGACAAAAGAATACACAGAGTCACCGGAGCAAAAAGAATTGGTTGACATCCAACCATGGCAAGAGGTAGCCTGTGATCAAGGACTGATGGTACTGAAAGAAGAAATTTAGGCTGTGCTGAAGGCATTGACCCCAAACAAGGAATGGATGGACTACTTCTGGGAGTGTTTCAACAAACTGGAACTATTCACTCGTCCATGCCACGAAATTACTTGACCAACTGACTGGAAGAGATCCCTATTTGTGCCCATTCCAAAGAAAGGTGACCCAGCAGCATGTGGGAGTTCCAGACACTATCATTATGATCAAGCGGGAGTAAAATTGTGCTGGAAATAACTCACGAGCGGTTGCAGCAGTACATCAACAGGGAGCTGCCAGGGCATCAACTTGGATTCAGAAGTGGATGTGGAGCAAGGGCTATCATTGTTGGCTTCCGATGGATCTTGGCTGAAAGCAGAGAACACTAGAAGCATGTTTACTTGTGTCTTATTGACTATGCAAAGGCATTCAACTGGACGGATTATAAGAAACTATAGATAACACTGGCAAAAACTGAGAATTCCAGAACATGTCACAGTTCTCCTGCAGAGCTGTACATGGACCAAGAGGCGGTCATTTCAGCAGACCAAGGGCATGTGGCATGGCTTAAAGTCAGGAAAGGTGGGCATCAGAGTTGTAGCCTTTTGTCATATTTATTAAACCTGTATGACCAATGAAATATAGTCCAGATGCTGAAGAAGAGGGTGGCACGTCGGGATAAGAGGAAGACTTATTATCAACCTGCGGTATGCAGATGGCACAACCCTGCGTGCCGAAAGTGAGATGGATTTGAAGCACTTGCTGATGAAGATCAAGAATGACAGCCTTCAATATAGATGACAACTCAATGTCAAGATGAGCAAAATCCTCACAACTGGACCAATAGGTAACATGATAAAAGGAGAAAAGATTGAAGTTGTCAACCACAATCAATGCTCACAGAAGCAGCCGTTAATAGATCAAAAGGCCCATTGCATCGAGTAAATCTGCTGTACAAGACCTTAGAGCAGCGGTTCTCAACCTATGAGTCATGAC
>NW_022103927.1:3198355-3201727 GCF_000313985.2 Echinops telfairi | reverse complement strand
AAAAAATACATTTTAAAAAACTTTAATGTAAGAATGAAAACCCTAAAAACCCATAGAAGAAAACACAGGGCTCCTAGTTTTTCATGATGGATCCTTAGATAGGACAGAAAAAGGACAAATAGGTACACGGCAGCCCGTCAACGTGAAAATCGTTTGGTCATCAAAGAGCTGCACCCGCAAAACACAGGGATCACGTAGAGACTGGGAAGTCATGGGTCTGATCAAAGGTTTAATAACCAGAATATGCACACAGAACGAATTAACAAATTAACAACAGAAAGACAAGCAACCCAACTGAGAAGCTGCGGTCCTGTACCATTCTCAAGAGATCCTCGATCCTCTTGAATCCACTCTTGTAGCCACTGGGAGTGCTCGGTGCCCTCTCACACAGGGGCTTCATCGTCCTGCCTTATCTCAGATTGCCCTCTGTGGTTGTCATTGGCTATGTTTTGGAAGACGATCACCAGGCCTTTCTTGCTAGTCTGTCTTAGTCTGATAACACCGCTGCAACGTGTTTGTCACGGGAATGTGGCATTAGCTCCCAACATCATAGCAACATGCCGACTGACTGGTGGGCAGTGGCATCGGTCATGAGGAAGACACGAATCTACACCACCATGAGCTGTCACCTCACCCCTCTAGAACAGCCCTAAGGATCAGGAGAGGCAGAACGGATGTTGGCGAGGATATGGAAAATGTAGGACCTGCCTCCAGCGATGGTGGGGACGCAACCTGGCACAACTTCCGTGAAAACGGGTTTGGCAGGTCATCAAAAAGGGATGTAGATAACCACCCTCAGACCCTGAAGTCCCAAACGTAGCTATACCACCCAAAGCAGAATCCGAGAACAGGTATGTATTCGTCTGAGTAGACTAGAGAAACAAATTTATAGGCACATAGGTGTATAGGAAAGAGCTTTATATACAAGAGTAGTTGAATGTTGAGAAAACATCCCAGCCCAGTCCAGAGCAAGTCCGTAAGTCTGATATTAGCCCATATGTCCGATACCAATCCATAAAGTCCTCTTCAAACCCACGAAACACATGCAATGAGCAGAGTGCAGGAAGACCACCAGTGGGTGCAAAGTCTTGTGGATCCAGTGGCAGTAGAAGCATCTCAGCACTGGCAGGGGTCTCCACATGGCTCCTCCAGTTTCCAGGGCTCAGGGTCTATCAGTGTCATGCCATGTGTCTTGTCAGTAGAGCGTCTCCCAGGGAGTGAGCCGAGAAAGAGTGTCTCCCGCCTCCAAGGAGGAAATACAGGAGTTCCCAGAACCCTCAGGAGAAGGCCACGCCCACACAGAGGCCTCATTGGCTGTGACCCGATTGACAGACTAGACCCCACCCCTTCACTCTTCATCCTCTTAGGTCCCAAATTGACTCCAGATTGTGTAACTACCACAAGCTGTTTCACCAGCACCGGAACCCAGAATCTTCCTGTTCACAACAACTGAAAACGTACACCTGAACAGATGCGCATCAGTGAAGGATGTGGTCCATTGTGCAGTGGGACTTTACTCAGCCGTTAGGAGACACAAAACCTTGATATATGTTACAACATGCTGTGGGCTGTTATGAGGTGCCAGTCAGCTCTGACTCCGAGCGGCCCTGTGGTCAACGGAACAAACCACTGCCCCGTCCTGGGCCATCCGCCCCGTTGTGCTGCTTGAGCCCATGGGTGCAGCCATGGCATCAGTCCTCGTCCTTGAGGGCCTTCGTCTGTCTTGCTGGCCGTCCACTTGACCAGCACGATGTCCTTCTCCAGGGACTGCTCTTCCCAATGGCACGTCCAAAGGACGTGAGACGCAGTCTTTCCATCTTTGCTTCTGAGGAGCATCCGGCGGTCCTTCCTCGGGGACGACAGACCTGTTTGCTCTTTGGGCAGTCCACGGTCCTTTCCATGACCTTGAAAACATCATGCGGCGTGAGATAAGTCAGTCAGCCGAGGGCAAACGCCGTCGACTCCCACTACTAGGAAACAGACCATGCCGATGGAGAGGTCACCTTGGTGGGAAGGAGTCAGGGAGGAGGGCACCATTGCTCAGGGAGGACTGAGTTTCTGTTCAAGGGTGTGGAGTACTTTGGAATGAGAGTGGCGATGGGGCTGCAACATGCTGGATATGAGCGACGTCCCTGAAACATCCATGTCAACATTACTGCATTGGCTAGCGTTTGGTCACCTATGTTTTTACCACAATTTTTTTTTTCAAACTGAAAAATGAAAAAGATTGATTCGTGTAACAGAACAGCCCTAGGTGGTTTACTGCAGCACGGCTGGACACAGGGGCTCTGAGAAATGTGTCCCTTGTCCCCGAGCTCTCCTCCTGGGTTTACAAGGGCCTCTGCCATCCCTGGCTTGTCTGTCTTCAGCCAGACACCCCAGAGAAAATGGGAGAGGTAGTTAGTTTATTGTGCCAACCTGGCTGATAAACACATGTGGGGTTAATTGAAGGGCTGAGGGATAAATGGCTCAGTGAGCCTTGTCTTTCTAGTTCTCGGGTCTCTGCCTTATGATGTTCGGACCAGGGTGCAGCTGCCTTAGCCAGTTCCCTGCTTTAGCTGGCAAGGTTCACTTCCTGAAAGACGTCCCTGAGGAGAAGCCCCATGGACCTACCCCGATGCAGCTCTAGATGCTGGAGCAGCCTTGTGGAGACCCCTGCCAGTGCTGAGATGTTTACACACTCACTGACTCGGCTTTCCTCCTGCAGTCGGCATCATAGTGTGTGTTTTGTGAAATGGAGGAGGACTTTGTGGATTGGTGTTGGACATATGGGTTAATGGGATAATGTTGCACTTGTGGGCTTGGGCAGCACTGGGTTGGGATGGTTTCTTGATGCCCACTTACCTTTATATAAAACTCTCTCTTACACATGAGTTTCTGTGGATTTGTTTCTCTAAAGTACCCAGACTAACACAATGGGAGAGCCTCTTGCCCAAAACCTCTGTTGAAAAATCCCATGCTGCCGCTCATTGGACGTTTTGGGGGTCACATGTTCTCGTGGAGCCAATCCTGGTGACCATTTAAGGACACGTTGTGTTCACCTGCCAGGCCTGGGTCACAGGACCACTTCTGGAGCTGGGGATGGGGCAGGCCCCACCAAACGTATGTGGACAAAAGGTGGAAGAAACCCAAACCCAAACTCCCTGTCATTGAGTTGATTCAAACTCCCAGTGGGCCAAGGACTGAGCTGCTAACCTTAAGGTCAGCAGTTCGAACCCACTGGTTGCTCTCTGGAAAACAGATGAGGCTGCCGGCTCTCAGAGATTTAAAGTGTAGGACACCCAAAGGGGCAGTTCTGCTCTGTCCTATGGGGTTGCCGCGAGTTAGAAGGGTGGACAGGAAGGTGATGATTCATTCAACAAAACAATTGCT
>NW_022103927.1:3189585-3197396 GCF_000313985.2 Echinops telfairi | reverse complement strand
CGGAATCAACTCGACAGGACCTAACAACAACAACATCTGCTGCAAAGAAAAACAAAGCAAGGAGCAGGGGAGGGGCTGCTAGAGGGGCGAGGTGTTAAACAGGGCAGTGTCCGCAGGTGACAGCTGAACAAGGATGCCGAGGAGAGAAGTGCTGGGGGAGGCCTTTGCAGGCAGAGGGAGCAGCTTGTGCAAAGGCCCTGAGGCTGAACTTGCTGGGAGTTTGGCGGAACAGGGAGGAGGTCCTTGTGGCTGCAGCCCAGTGAGCCCGCGGGGGACAGTGGAGAAGAGGAGGGCAGGGAGGTGACAGTCAGCTTGCATGGGGTCTTGTACAGGGAGGTGGGGGACAGAGGAGCCAAAGCAGGGTCCGAGTGTGCCCTGACTTCAAATAGGCAGTCAGACCGGCAAAGCAGCTTCATCCTTTCAGAGAGGTTTTCTACGTCAGCGATGAGATGCTGCTTTGTAAGGACCCAGCCGTTTCTCCCCCCAGACAGCGTCCGCTCTGTCTCTACACACACACACACACACACACACACAACCCCCATGCGCTCCACAGGCCTGCCTGCCACCACCCCCTTCGTGGTCTCCCTGTGGTTCCGTTTGTTGTCTTTTCCCACAGCCAGAGGGGCGAGGGGCAGGGAGGACCGGTCCCAGGCCGGGGGCACACCCGAGCAGGGCTGTGCAAGTGTTTGCCCTTGCCCTCTTCAGACTGTTGGGAGCCGGCATGACCGGGGGCCCAGGGAGGAGCCACCAGTGTGGAAAGAGGGGACCCGGACAACGAGGTCACTGAGAGGGCAGGACGGAGCAGGCCCGGCTGTAGAGCCAGGAGTAATGGGTCCAGGGGTCAACAAGGCCACCATGCCGCCTCCCCAAGGGCTCCCCCGCCCCCACCCGCACACCCACACCCACCCGCTGCTACAGGAGGGGGCCGGGTGGCATGGGCAGCTTGGTCAGAACTGCCGATGGAAGTGTCGATAAGGACCCTGGAGAGTTGGCACGTGGCCCTGAGCGGGTGGGGTAACACCCTGTTTAGGGAGCTTTTCCCTCCACCCTTTTTGCCCTGGCCCAGGAGGGAGATCACAGAATGGAGCCTCTACAACCCGCACCCTCCCCTTCCGGGGCCCTTCACACCTGCCTGAAACCTACCTCAAGCCAGACACCAACAAGTCGCCCCCATCGAGACCACACCGACTCATGGGGACGCTAGAGCCCCTGTGGGCTTCCGAGCCTGCAACTCTTTACAGGAGTCCAGAGCCTCGCCTGTCTCCTGCAGAACGGCTGGAGGTTTTGAACCGCTGCCCTCGCAGCCCAATGCAGCCCCACTCCGCCCCCAGAGCTCACCACCAGCCTCCAAAAAAGTCACTCGAAACGGAGCCAAGAGCGAAATGTAAAACCTGAAAACCATCACATTTCCAGAAGAACATATGAGGAAAAACATCCTTGTGCCCTCGAGCCAGGACAGTAATTGCTTAACTGTGTCACCAAAGACATCATCCGTGAAAGGAATGGGAGAAAAAAACTCACCAGTTAGACGCCACCAAGCGGAAAAGTTTTGTTCCTGGAACAACATCATTGGGAGGACACGGCTCAGACGGGGAGGGAACACAAGTCGTCCGTCGGACGGAGGCATTGCAGCCGGAGCACAGGAATAACTCCACTTAAAGAGGGGCAAAGAGTTTGAACAGATCCTTCGTCAAAGGGGACAGATGGATGACCAGTAAGTCCAGGACGAGAGGCTCGAGGCCACTTGTCATTGTTGTGGTTGTGAGCGAGGTTGACAGGCGCTGACTCAGTGATGGACCGCAGAGCAAACCATGGCCCCGAGCGGCCGGCCTCCCGTTAGTTCTTCTGCTTGGCCCCGTGTGGCGGCCACTGTGTCTGCCCAGCTCCTGCAGGGGTTTCACCTTTGTTTGCTGACCCTCTCCTTGACTAAGTGTGATGTCCTTCTCCAGGGACTGGTCCATCCCGATGGCCATCATTACAGAGGTGCAAAGTAAAACCACGGTCAGCTACCGTGACACACATTTATAAAAACAAAAACAAAACCCCACTGCCATCGACTCTATTCTGAGTCATAGTGACCCCGGAGGACAGGGCCGAACTGCCCTCTGGATTTCTGAGACCGTAACTCTGTCGCCCACAAAGCAGTTGGTTTCAAAGTGCTGATCTTGCCATTAGCAGCCTAAGGTGTAACTGCGGCACCGCCAGGGCTCCTGCACACGCCTACTGGAATCACTGAAAAAGATCGACACGCTCAAATGTTGGTGCGTGGGGGGAGGCACAGGAACGCTCCTGCACTCGGTGCAGCCACGTCACCGAAGGGCGCGGCTGTTCCTTACCCAGTCGGGCAGACAGCCGTGCTATGGTCCAGAACTGCGGGACCGCACCCGCAAGGAGGACTTGCACGTGAATAGTCATCACGACTTTATTCATGAGAATCGCCCAGCTGTCCATCAAAAGGTGAATGACAAACATGAAAACGGAACAGACGACAGCGTGGCTAACATTCCGTCACACGAGAGCGAGTGAAGGAAGCAAGAGGCACAAGGCCACTTCCTGTCGCCTGAGATGCCCTTTATGTGAAATTCCTTTAAAAGGCCAAGCAAGAGAGGCTGAGAAAAGAGCAAGACTTGCCCCGGGGCTGGGATGGGAGTGGGTGGACTGCAGAGGGGAACAAAGGGGCTTTTGGAAGAGATGGGAAAGTTCTCAGACCCTGAACTGGGGTGACGGCAGCACAGCTGGGGGCGGGTGCTCCACAGCATCCAACTGCACACTTCCCATGAGTGACTGACATGCGATGGAAATTGCAGCCGAGTAAAACTGTAAGAAGAGGAAGAGAGCAGATGAGACGGTCATCAATTTAACAGACTCCATCAACCAACACTTAGGGTGCCAGACCCTGTTCTGGGCACCTGGGGACACCCCAGGGAACAACAAAAAAGACCAAAGTCCCTACCCTTGAGTGAGCATCTCACAGGAAGCAAGATCAAGAGATGAGGTCTATAGAGTGGTGGACGATGAAAAGGGATGCACAAAATAAAATGGGGAAGAGATTTTAAATAACGGGTTTAGAGAAGCCTCACCAAGGAGAGGCCGTCGGTCTGAGGCCGTCGGTCTGAGGAAAGGCCTGAAGGCAGTGAGGAGGGGTGTCCGGTGATCTAGATGAGGAGGTGCAGGCAGAGGGCTCAGCAGGTGCAAAGGCCCTGAGGTCGGAGGGTTTCAGGAGCATCCAGAAGGCCAGGGAGCCAAGGAGAGAAGGGTGGTGGAGGGAGGGGGAAGATAAGGGCAGAGAGGTCACAGGGACAGAAGTGCAGGACCCTGTGGACCCAGGGGGACTTCGTCTTTTGCTCCAGTACAGAAGGAGCCTCAGAAGCTGAAGGGGGATGTGGCTGAGGCAGGTTTGGGGATCCCTGTGAAGGAACAGACGAAGGGCCGAGAGACTGGAGAGGAGTGGGCTGCCCAGGTGCAAAGGGGCCAGGCGGGTGCTGGGCCTGGTGGGGGCTCCCTGAGGAGCGAGAGGGTGTGTGGGTTCTGGGCAGGTTTTGTAAGCAGAGTGCTTGGTAGGTGCTGATGTAGAAGAGATAAGAGAGAGACAAAGACAGACAGAGAGACAGATAACAGAGACAGACGGACGGACAAAGCCAGATGAGAAACACAGAGGCCGACAGGCTGAGACAGAGCGACACTCCCTGCTTTGGATCTGAGCATCTGGGCCAATAGGGAAGCTCAGAGGGGGGGAGAGTGACCCAGCTCCCACCAGGGCCCAGCGTAGTGGACGTGTCCCCAGCCCAGGCCTGCTCCCTGGTGGGGAGCCCTGGTGGCGTGGGGCTCCAGAGGAACTGTAGCTTCTCAGAGAAGACACTTCCACGCCCCCCAAATCCCACACCACGGTGTTCCCTCTGGACCCCCTCTTCTCTCAACTCTTTCCAGCAGTTCTCGCCCTGGGAATCCGGTCCATGTGCTTCTGATTTCTTTGTCCTGAGCTCATGTGGCACAAGCATCCTGAGCCCTTCTGTGGAAGCAGAGGCTGGGGGGAGGGGAGCAACATTCCTGGGGGTGGGGTGCTGTGTCCAGTGCAGCTGAGCTGTATGTCCAGGGCAGCCAGCGGCAGAGAGGCATCCTCCCAGGCCGTCCACACAGACTTTTTTTTAGGGCCTGGCTGCCCACAGCCTCCAGCAGCCACGACTCCCACTTCCCATCCGGGACGGAACCTCCCACGCACTTCCTCCTGGTGGCCCAGACTGTGGGACTCAGCCTCCCCTGCCTGCTCCCACTGGTCCCTCCCCTGGTGTCCACCTGTCTCCTTTGTGGGAGTGGGAGCCCCAGTGGCCATGGCAGGACCCGTGTGTGGCCTGGACACCAGCAAGCCTCGAGTCCCCAGTGGTACCTCCCATCCTCTAGTCCCTGTGTGCTCCCCTCCCCCACCATCTGGGCACCTTATGCCCCCTTTTGCCTCTCCACCACCCAGGTTTCAGGGGAGTCTCTTTCATTCCTTTGTTTGTTGTTGTTTTGTTTTTTAATTCCACAGTCCCTGCTCCAGCCTCTGGAGACAGTGACCCACCCAGAGACACCAACACTGTGTTAATAAAGTCCCCCACTGATCCACTAATGGCCCTGGGTTAGGCTGGGTTCTCTAGGGAAGCAAAATCAATAACTACAGAAACAAATTCACAGACACTCACGTGGGTCTGAGGAAGAGCTTGATACACAGGAGCAATTGAATATTGTGAAAACAGCCCAGCCCAGATCAAGTCCATAAGTCCGATATTAGCCTGCATGTCTGAGACCAGTCTATAAAGTCCTCTTCAGACTCACGAAACACATGCAATGACGCCAAATGCAGGGATATCACAGGCCAGTGGGTAGAAAGTCTCTGGATCCAGTGGCGTTGTAAGCATCTCAGCGCTGGCTTCTCCAGCACCCTGGGCTGCATCAGGATGGGTCCATGCGGGTTCTCCGCACGGATGTCTCGCAGGGAGTCAGCCTTGTCAGTAGAGTGTCTCAGAGGGAGCGAGCAGAAAGAGATCGTGTGTCCCACCTCCAAGAAGGAACACCAGGTTTCCCAGAATCCTCAGGGGAAGGCCACACCTACACAGAGGCCTCATTGGCTATGACCCGATTGACAGGCTAGACTCCACCCCTTCACGCTTAATCCTCTCAAGTCCCAATTGACACAAGGTTGTGTAACTACCCCCACCAGGTGATGGGTGTCACTTCCAAGACTAGGTGACAAAAGATGGTGACTGCTGTCTAGCTCGAGGTGTCTCTCTTGTGTTTGAGGATGAAGCCAGCCACCATGCTGTGTGCTGCCCTGTGGAGGAACTGCAGGCGGCTCCTGGTCAACCGCCAGATGGGGGCTGAGCTCTGCGAGCCACACAGGGAAGGGCTGGGAAGTGGGTCCTTCCCCAGGCGAGCCTTCAGATGAGACCAATGCCTGGATTGTCACCTGTGCCACCTCCTCCACCATAGGGGTCCTCGAAGTCCCGTTTAATTCCCGCCCCATAGGAACTGTAAGGTCAGGCATGCTTACGGTTCTTTTAAACCACTCTGCGATGGTCACCTGTGGTATGGCAATAGATAATGAAGACCACAGGTTTGACCAGAGGTGAGCAAGAGGACGTTAGAGGGGCCAAGAGTCATGGTCTTTGTCAAATTGAGAAAAACAGAAAAGTTAGGCTGGGTTTACCCCATCACCGAGCCACCATCTGGTTATGAAGTCCCATCTTAACCTACAACCTAGAATGCGAATGATTTGGCATGTGCTGCCAGCCCGGTGGGTTCAGAAGAACTGGTGCCTCTACCAGGCAGACACTGAGGGCAAGGGGCAAATGTGGTGGAAGTTTATCCACAGAGGGGGGCAGGGGGGATTTCCACTAAACTTAGTCACTCAGAACCAAGGCTGATGGCAGAGCCATGGAAACCCCAGCAGCACCTTCGCACCTCCTGGGGGCAGGGGGCGGAGTTGCCAACAGGAAAGAGCAGGGCAGTCCCTCCTGGACCACTTAATGAAAGCTGGAGGCCCTCTCCCGGGCTCACGGTGGGGTCCCGTGGAGGACTCTATTTCCTGAGCTGAGTCACTCCTGAGCCCCGCACCCAGCCCACCGGCCTCCAGACACTCCTACGCTCGTGGAGCTGATCAGAGACTCACAGAGCCATCAGTCAGCTCCTCTCCACCTCCTCCTGCATCCTTATAACCAGAGGGCTATTCATGAACACGGACCAATCTTTTCTAGCACTGCCATGCTCCATTTACGGAGTCCTACCTAATCCCTTGGTGGGAGTTACAGAGAAAAGGGTAGAAGAATCATAGTAGAAAAATTCACTCCAGTGCAGTATGTCCAGTTCAGCTCAGGCGTGCAGGTCAGATGTCAGCTGGAGGCTTCTCCTGACTCCTGTAGCTGCAGGAGCTGATGAACAGGAAACAGAGAGGTGAAACAGGTGGGCCATAGGCTGGTGGACGCAGAGCTGAGTGGATCCAAGGCCAGCAGTCCGCTGATAGCTCTGGGGATCAGCAGGCTGTATTAATAAGGAGGTTGACAAACCAGCTATAGAATCCCAATCCAGCAGTCAAAGCCAGCCAGCTTCCACACACGGTCAATTTATACAAAGGGTGGGCCACACCCAGATGGAAACCTCCATCAATCGTATCAAAATTATGACCCACATGAAGGAGGTCTGCTCTCCCCACAACTGCTTGGCTGCTCCACAGAGGATCCCAACATGGAGGGGACCACACTGGGTTAGATCAGATCACGGGAGACTCCTGGCCCACCCACGTTCACGTAAAACCTACCTACCACATTCTTCTTTCATTAATTTGTCCTGGGACAAACTTTTAGGCCCCGAACCACAAAAAGAAACCATTTCCATCAGCAGAAAGCGAGAGCAAATGGAAGTTCACTGAGAGCCGAGGTGAGGCTGAGGTGGGGCAGGCACCCAGAGCGGCGTGCTCCAAGCCTGTGCTCCGACCAGCCTGAGAGCCCCCGTCCAGTCTCAGATCAAGTGGACTGCCCCCTGGGTCAAAAATAAGACCACGAGGGGAAGCAGAGGAAACAAAATGAATTGAAAACGGAAAGAGATGAAGGAAGTATTTCAAGGCCTTGAACGAAGGTGACCTTCACATTCATCCATTCATTGCACATCGACTGAGGGCCACCTGTGTGCGGAGCCCTCAGCCAGGCCCAGGCTGATATGCTAGAGGTCGGCCAACGGTGAGCAACGGAGGCAGTGGATGAGGAGGCCACACTTGACTTAGGAGGAGTAAGTGCTTCAGGAGGAGGTCGCGAGCGGTAGTTAATGAGGAAGGGCGGTGTTTGCTGAGCTGACCCACAAGAAAGGCCTGGTGATGGACTTCTTTGAAAGCACCCATGGAAAACCCTGTGGACACCCAGGCACACCTGTTCCCAAACGAGGAGGCTTCCACGAGTTCGTAGGGAAATCCCATGGCCTTTTCAAGCCACTTTTTTCCATAGACGTTTTAAAGCCTGATCATAAGTGCTAAAGTACATCAGGGGTGTTTCAAACACACACACCGTCCATAGGGGGCACCGTGATGGTTAATTCCTCGCTATCCCCAGACACCTCAAAGGACGGGTTGAGGTTTGAAGGATCAGGACTATGGTTTCATGGGACAAGTAATTTGGCGATGACCGCCTGGAGTGTGAACAGTTTAAGAGCTGCCGTCTAATCCGTATCTGCTGGTCTCTACTCAATCCAGAGCAGCAGACAAAGAAACAAAGCAAAGACTGAAAGAAGAAACGAGGTGAGGTAGTTAGTTGATTGTGCCAACGTGGCCGATAATCACACGTGGGGTT
>NW_022103927.1:3186857-3189242 GCF_000313985.2 Echinops telfairi | reverse complement strand
GTGGATTGGTGTTGGACATGTGGGTTCATGAGTTAATGTTGGACTCGTGGGCTTGGGCAGCACTGGGTTGAGATATTTTCTTGATGCGCACTTAACCTTTATATAAAACTCTCTCTCATACATGAATTTATGTAGACTTGTTTCTCTAAAGCACCCAGACTAACACACAAGTCTGCAGGGCTAATGGTCTACACAAGCGACAGCCTCTTCTACCCCAAGACCAGAAGAGCTAAGCAGTGCCTGTTGCAGTCTGGTGCCATCGAGCCGGTTCTGATCCACAGCAACCTCATGGACGACAGAACACAACCCTGCGCCAGCCTCACAATCTTCCCATGTCTGAGCTCATTGCTGCACCCACTGTGTCAAACCATTTCCTTAAGGGACTTCCTTTTTTTTGACCAAACATGATGTCCTCCTCCAGGAAAGGACTCTCCAGGAGACCGGTCTGTCCGGACGATATGTCCAAAACATGTCAGACAAAAGTCTGACATCCTCGCCTCTAAGGAGCACTCTGGCCACACTTCTTCCAACACAGCTTAGTTTGTCCTTTTGGAAGGCCGTGGTATTATGCTCGCTGTGGCCCAGTGTTCAACTGTCACACGCCTGTGAGGCCATGGAAAAGACCACGGCCTGGGTCGGACGCACCTTAGTTCTCAAGGTAACATCTTGCTCTTCAATCCTCTAAAGAGGTCTTGTGCAGCAGATTGCCTCATGCAAGCCCTCTAACTACCTACCGACAACTGATGACTATTCTAACGAGGCCCACATTCAATGAGCGCTGATAGAATAGGGGAACAATGTGGAACAGACCTCAAGTTTCTGGGCGGTGAGATGGGGGGGGGGGACTGTTTGAGACTGAAGGAATCCCTGAAACGATTGCCCTGAGACAGTCTTTAAACCTTGATCCCAAACTAACCTATCTGGTCACTTTGCAACTAAATAAGCATTGTCTCAAAAGGTAACAAAGAGGGCCAATAAATCTATTCTCGTCATCAGGAACGAGCTCAATCCTAACAGCTGAGGGGATGGCATGGGGCCAGGCAGTGTTTCGTTTCGGTTGTACATAAGGCTGCTTTGAGTTGGGACCGATTGGCTGACACCGAGCAAGGGAGCCACCAGGATGGAAATCATGAGGATGCTCAAGGTTTGGGAAGAAGGTAACCAATGACACTGAACAGCTCGTGTGGAAACCTGAACCCTCCTGTCCGCGTTCACCAAAAACCCAATAAGATAGTTTTTTAAAAGAAAGAAAGAAACACAAAGTACAGCACACAATTCTACTCTGGCACAAAAGGATTCGCTGTGGGAGTGGTGACATCGGGAGGGTGGAAGGAGGGTTGGTTAGATCTACATATAACCTCCTCCGTAGGGGATGGACAACAGAAATGTGGGTGAAGGGAGACATAGGACACTGTAAGATAGGACAAAATAATAATAATTTATAAATTATCAAGGGTTCATGAGGGAGGTGGAGTGGGGAGGGAGGGGGAAAATGAGAAGATGATACCAAGGGCTGAAGTAGAAAGCAAATGTGTTGAGAATGATGATGGCAACAAATGTACAAATATGCTTGATACAATGGATGGGTGAATGGATTGTGATAAGAGTTGTACGAGCCCCCAATAAGGTTATTTAAAAAAAAAAAAAAAAAAAGGTTCGCCATAAGTTGGAGTCAAGGTTTTAAAAAACCGTTTCAGAACAAGAAAAAGTAGAGCAAGATACAGAGGGTAGAAAGAGTGGAGGTGGGGGCAGCTGTGCAGGGAAACAGAGCCAGCCTCTTGGAGGAAACAATGGTTGGGCAAGGCCATGAAGGAAGCGGGGGAGGGAAAGTGTGAATGTCTTCAGGAAGTGTGCTGCAGGCAGAGGGAACATCAAGTGCAAAACCCCTGAGGCTGCCCGTGCCTGGAGTGTCGAAGGAATAGCAAAAAGCCTGTGTGGCTGGAGTGGAGGGAGTGATGGAGGGAAGGAGGGAGGAAGGAGCCCATGAGGATTCTGAGTGGAGAAGAGACGTGCCCTAACTCAGGCGCTGAGGGGTGCCCTCTGGATGCCATAGAGTGAACAGACTGTGGCACAAGAGTGAACACCGTGTGGGTCCCCAAGGGTGATGCTGACTTGGGGACAGGGAAATCCCCCAGAGCCCATGCCCCCATCCCCACTGTAGTAGATAAAGCCAGGGTGGTCCCTCTGTCTCCAGCCTCAGTTTTCCCACCTATAAACAGATCCGCTGCGTGATTCTAAGCATCAGACCACCCGAATTCTTCTCAGCCCTGGAGATAGCCTCTTAAGCAGGGTCTGGTGCAGCATGGGGTAAGGGGGCTGCCATGAGAGTCCCTGTCCCCCTGGGCACTCAGCAGAGGCCATTGGAGATATAAGGAAGCAGAAGTC
>NW_022103927.1:3184693-3186505 GCF_000313985.2 Echinops telfairi | reverse complement strand
AGATTCTTCAACAACTCAAGCTGGTAAAACTGGATTTCCCCTTGCAGAAGAACGAAGTAGGACCCGTACCTCACTCCATACACAAAATCGAGCTCAAGAAAGGATTACGGACCTAATGTAAAACCTAGATCGATAAAGATCGCCGATGAAAAATAGGGACAAACTTGTCAAAAACACACACAGAAGAAGACAAAGAGATGACTTCGGGGACCTCCTCAGAATCAGACAGTTATGTGCATCAAAAGACTTCACCAACAGAGTACAAAGAGAACCCAAGACCGGGAAACCCTTGTTTTGGCAATGGCATATCACCCAAGGACTGAATCTCTAAGATATATAGAAAACTTCAACACCTCCACAAGAGAAAAATGGATCATCCCACTTAAAAAGGAGCAGAGGACATGAATAGACAGTTCACCAAAGAAGACGTTCAGGAAGCCAATCAACAGATGAAGAAATGCTCGTTATTAGAGCCATAGAAGAGCAAGTCAATACAATGGTGAGCTATTACCTCACCCCAGGATTCATAGCAAAAAGCAAACAAAATCAAACTCACTGCCATTGGGCCGATGCCAATTCCTAGCAACCTTACAGGACGGGGTGGAAGTACCCCTGTGCGTCTTGAAGGCTATAACTCTTTACAGGAGTAGAAAACCTTATTTTTCCCTCCCAGAGCGCCTTGTGATTGAGCAACGTGTAAACGAAAAACAGAAAATAACAAATGCTTGAAAGGGTGCCGAGGGCCTGGAACCTCCCACACTACTGGAGAGACTGTGAGATGGTGCCATCACCGTGGGAAATTGGTATGGTGTTCCTCCAAAACACTGAGGCTAGAATTCCTGTATGGCACCGCAGTCCTTCCACTTGATACGCCTCCTAAAGCAATAAGAACTCCAACACGACAGACAGACAGAAGCACACCCAAGTTCATCACAGCACTCTTCACAATCGCAAGTCGAGAGAAACAACAGCGTGCCCCTTAGAGGCAGGGATGGTGGACTTCGTCTCGTGGACTTTGGACAGGTTGTCAGGAGAGACCAGTCCCTGGAGAAGGGCATCCTGCTTGGTAGAGTAGAGGAAGGGGCAGCACCAAAGAGGAAGGCCCTCCAGGAGGTGGATGGACACAGTGGCTGCAACAGTGGGCTCGGGCGTGGGGACAGTCTTCAGGACGGCGCAGGACAATGCCATGTTCGGTTCTGTTGTGCTCAGGGCCGCTAGGGACCCGAGCTGAGTCAAGGGCACCCAACAACAATGACAACCAATGCTCATCGGTGGCAGCATAGAGGGAGCAACGCATGCACGCAATGGACTCCTGGCCAGCAGGAAGGGATCATGAAGACTATGGAACACCACACACGACATGGAGACGCTCGCAGGGCGTGATGCCTAGTGAGCCTAGCCAAACACACGAGGGCAAAGAGTGTACCTGTCCAGTGTCATTACCAAAAACATCAGGACGAGCTTTTCACACTAAAAGAAACAGGCTTTGATGGTGACGGCAGTGATGGGGGGCGGGGGGAGACAAAAGCTATTTGGGTGAAGGAGAAAACAGTCTAACAAGAGAGAGATGGGGGGATAGAAACAGAACAAAACAATGGGACAGGGGATGAATTGCTTATGGAAAACTAATGATCCTCCCTGCACAGCATCACCTAATTCCCAAGAAAACTCACTCCCTGGGAGTGAATACTGACTCACGGTGAGCCTGTTAAGAGAGAGCAGAGCGGGCCCCTGTGGATTTCCGAGGCTGTAAACCTATACGGCAGCCATTCTCAACCTGTGGGTCACGACCCCTTTGGGGGGTCGAACCAC
>NW_022103927.1:3182473-3184593 GCF_000313985.2 Echinops telfairi | reverse complement strand
GTTGTACATAAGGCTGCTTTGAGTTGGGACCGATTGGCTGACACCGAGCAAGGGAGCCACCAGGATGGAAATCATGAGGATGCTCAAGGTTTGGGAAGAAGGTAACCAATGACACTGAACAGCTCGTGTGGAAACCTGAACCCTCCTGTCCGCGTTCACCAAAAACCCAATAAGATAGTTTTTTAAAAGAAAGAAAGAAACACAAAGTACAGCACACAATTCTACTCTGGCACAAAAGGATTCGCTGTGGGAGTGGTGACATCGGGAGGGTGGAAGGAGGGTTGGTTAGATCTACATATAACCTCCTCCGTAGGGGATGGACAACAGAAATGTGGGTGAAGGGAGACATAGGACACTGTAAGATAGGACAAAATAATAATAATTTATAAATTATCAAGGGTTCATGAGGGAGGTGGAGTGGGGAGGGAGGGGGAAAATGAGAAGATGATACCAAGGGCTGAAGTAGAAAGCAAATGTGTTGAGAATGATGATGGCAACAAATGTACAAATATGCTTGATACAATGGATGGGTGAATGGATTGTGATAAGAGTTGTACGAGCCCCCAATAAGGTTATTTAAAAAAAAAAAAAAAAAAAGGTTCGCCATAAGTTGGAGTCAAGGTTTTAAAAAACCGTTTCAGAACAAGAAAAAGTAGAGCAAGATACAGAGGGTAGAAAGAGTGGAGGTGGGGGCAGCTGTGCAGGGAAACAGAGCCAGCCTCTTGGAGGAAACAATGGTTGGGCAAGGCCATGAAGGAAGCGGGGGAGGGAAAGTGTGAATGTCTTCAGGAAGTGTGCTGCAGGCAGAGGGAACATCAAGTGCAAAACCCCTGAGGCTGCCCGTGCCTGGAGTGTCGAAGGAATAGCAAAAAGCCTGTGTGGCTGGAGTGGAGGGAGTGATGGAGGGAAGGAGGGAGGAAGGAGCCCATGAGGATTCTGAGTGGAGAAGAGACGTGCCCTAACTCAGGCGCTGAGGGGTGCCCTCTGGATGCCATAGAGTGAACAGACTGTGGCACAAGAGTGAACACCGTGTGGGTCCCCAAGGGTGATGCTGACTTGGGGACAGGGAAATCCCCCAGAGCCCATGCCCCCATCCCCACTGTAGTAGATAAAGCCAGGGTGGTCCCTCTGTCTCCAGCCTCAGTTTTCCCACCTATAAACAGATCCGCTGCGTGATTCTAAGCATCAGACCACCCGAATTCTTCTCAGCCCTGGAGATAGCCTCTTAAGCAGGG
The DNA here is from genome assembly GCF_000313985.2 of Echinops telfairi. Lineage (NCBI taxonomy): Eukaryota > Metazoa > Chordata > Mammalia > Afrosoricida > Tenrecidae > Echinops > Echinops telfairi. Next base: position 3,183,358 of record NW_022103927.1, on the reverse strand, counting down.
TCTGGTGCAGCATGGGGTAAGGGGGCTGCCATGAGAGTCCCTGTCCCCCTGGGCACTCAGCAGAGGCCATTGGAGATATAAGGAAGCAGAAGTCGCATGAGATAAATGAAAGAATGTGCCTCATTCATGGATAAGAAGACTTAACATTAGGAAAAATGTCAACAGAATCTATAAATATAATCCAATCCTGATCCAGAGCCCAGTGCCATCACTTAAAGAGATGGAAAATATTCATCACCAACCTTATATGGAAAGGACCAACACCCAGGAGAAAGAAAGCGCTACTCAAGAAGAAGGAGAAAGTGGGAGGCCTCTAACTTCCGCATCTCAGAATCTACTATACAACCACAGTCGAAACAGCCTGGTACTGGTGCAATGATGGGCACATAAATGAATGGAATAGCATTGAGAATCCAGAAGTAAATTCACCCACAGGCAACTTGATTTTTGACAAAGGATGAAACATGAAATGAGGAAGAGATAGATTCTTCAACAACTCAAGCTGGTAAAACTGGATTTCCCCTTGCAGAAGAACGAAGTAGGACCCGTACCTCACTCCATACACAAAATCGAGCTCAAGAAAGGATTACGGACCTAATGTAAAACCTAGATCGATAAAGATCGCCGATGAAAAATAGGGACAAACTTGTCAAAAACACACACAGAAGAAGACAAAGAGATGACTTCGGGGACCTCCTCAGAATCAGACAGTTATGTGCATCAAAAGACTTCACCAACGGAGTACAAAGAGAACCCAAGACCGGGAAACCCTTGTTTTGGCAATGGCATATCACCCAAGGACTGAATCTCTAAGATATATAGAAAACTTCAACACCTCCACAAGAGAAAAATGGATCATCCCACTTAAAAAGGAGCAGAGGACAT
>NW_022103927.1:3178742-3180846 GCF_000313985.2 Echinops telfairi | reverse complement strand
GGAGCATGAGCAGCAGTGGGGTCCCCGGGCAGCAGTCACCCCTGCCTTCGGGCTGGAGCGCTGGTCTGAGGTACCCAGCAGCTCTGTGCGTGTGGCCTTCAGCGGCCCCGGGGTTTCTCTGCATCTCTGTACTTCGGCTGGCCCGGGCACAGCTGCCTGCGGATAGCAGCTATCCTGGCTCCACCATGCCCCACTGGGTGCTAAATATTTTTAATATCACCCCTGACGACTGCCTATGCACATAACTCCCTTATCTCGCCCCACTTATCTCCCATCACTCAGGCCCACTGGACTGTAGCCACATAGGCCTCCCTGCTTTTCCATGACGGGGATGCTTCCCCCTGGGCGCCTTGGCCCAAATCTCCACGTGGCTCCTGCCCCACTCTCTGTGTTAAGCAGGCTTGTGACCCTCCCCCAGCCCCCAGGCTCCAGTCTGGAGCCACCCACTAGGGACCTAGAACAGAGCCTGGCACCCAGCAGGTGCTCCGTGTTTGTTCAGTGAATGCATGACGGTCCAACTGGTCAAACGAAGATAAGGCCACCCTCCAAGGAAAGACAGACGGAGGGAAAGGGCAAGATGTCCAGGGTGGAGCTGGAGGCCATCCAAGCATCACCCCGGAGCCCCACCAGACCCTTTGTCTTGTCCTCAAAGCCCCCTCTTGCTGTCTCCCCTCCCTGACTTTCCTCACAGCAGGCAGCAGGGGGCGGTGGGGACCCCTTCCAGCTGGATCCGGCTGAGCCTGGGACACCCACTGGAGGAGGAGGGTTAAATCACTTGGATCTGAGAACACTGACCATGGCTCTGTTTTTTCCCCCGTGCAGGGGTCGGGAGAAGCTGAGGCACCGGGTTGGGTGGAGAGGGGGGTGTCCCTGACCCAACCCACTACATCCCCGAGCCTAGGTTTCACAGAAGTGGGTGGAGTCAGGCCATACCCTAGAGCTCCCAGTTCCCAGAAGCCCTTGCAGAATGGGGAAGAGGCAGTCCACAAGCAGAAGCCTACCGGAAAAGTCAGCAATGGACCGGTGTTCCCAGCTCAGGCCTGCAGAGCTTCCTGTTGGTCGCTGCCAAGCCCCGCCCCCTCCTTCAGGCACGCCCCCTCTCCCCAGCCCCCAGCCTCTTCCCTTCCCTGATGGCTCGCCCCCACCTCTGGCCATCGCCCAGCAGTCCTCTGTCTCTCTCATTCCCTTCACCTCCTCTAGCCGCTTCCCATCAAACTCTTTAAACGTGTTTACATGCAAAAGTCATGTAAAGGTCCTCAGGGTCATAGAACCGGTTACACATGACTCAAGTGCTGGCCCCCTTGCCCGTTACTTCATTAATCCAACATATTTATATGCGAGATATAGAATGATCTTTCTGATCCATTTTCCCACCAGTGTTTTGAAGTACATTGCACCACACATAGTCACCTTGGGTGGCTCAAACGGTTAAGTGCTTGACTACTAGCCCAAAGGTTTGTGGTTCCAACCCAGTCAAGGGAGCCTCGGGAGCGCCATGGAACTGACCAAGTGAGTCTGGCTGTCCGCAGGCCAGGCCCCTCGAAGCCCCCAGAGGAAGTCAGGGGAGACAGGGCCGGACCTGCGGAGCGAAGTGGAAGGACAGGCAAGACTGGTAAGACCGCGAACATGGAGAGGATTCTGGCTGGGGGAGGAAACTCGGACCATGGCAGCAGAAAGCCCGGACGGAGGCATGGGAGTCACATCCCAGCGCTCCGGGGCGCACGTTGCAGAAAGTGGCGCGGAAGGACGTGGAGCGGGTGTCCCTCACCCGCCTGTGTGTCTTCACCAGTCCTCTGCCTGAGCACCTTGGTCCGCAAGGAGGAGAGCGCTGAGGGTCCAGGCTATGACAGGTGAGCATTAAAGACTGTTAAAGGAAAGAAAGGAGATTCTCTGCCGCTGTTCTGTCCTCCACGTGCGATTGTCCTCGAGGAATCGACTCTCTCTCTCAAGATATGAAATGCCCTCAGGGAGGAGGTCGGGGCTTCAAACCCTTCCGCAGCTTCTCAGGGAGAAAGATCTGCGCCTATGGAAAACCCTTAGGGACAGTTCTACTCCGTATCAGTAGGAATCCATTGGGCAGCAAATAGGGCAGTAGTTAGGCATC
>NW_022103927.1:3173649-3177868 GCF_000313985.2 Echinops telfairi | reverse complement strand
GGGTCACTATGAGTCAGAATCGACTCAGTGGCTAGGGGGTTGTTGCTGTGAACGGTCAACCATTCAATGCGCCTGGCCTTCTTTCTTTGGTTGTTGTGGTGGTTGGGTGCCATTGGCTGCCTTCTGACTCACAGCCACGCTGCTTATGACAGAAGTAAGCACCGTCTGGTCCGGCACCATCCCCACGAGTATTGTATTTGAGCCTAGGGTGGCAGCCGCCATGTTCACCTATCTCATGTGTCTTTGTCATTTATGCCGACTCTCTACTTTACCAGGAACAATGTGTCTCTCCCGGGACCTGTCCTTCCTGACAGCACGTCCAGGGTACATCAGAGGAAGTCTTTTTTTTCGGGCTGTATCGTATTTCACAGCTTGCACAAATGACGCAGTCCAGCTGCCCCACATTTGGAGAAATCGAGGAGGTGGGTACATCCAGAGTGCGATGGATGAGCATCCTGGGAAACTGCCTTCCTGATCATGGTGGCTCCCTTGCCAAGCAAGTATGCAGAAGACACAACCTTGCTTACTAGCGTCAAGGAGGACTGGAGGCACTTGCCGGTGAAAATCTAAGACTACAGGGTGGATTGCAACTCTATGTAAATTGCAATGCCTTCAGGGTGTATTGCAGCTCTGTATAGAGGAAATCAGATTCTCCCAGCTGGACCAACTGCAACATCATCATCACCTGAGGAAAGAATGAAGTTGTCAAGCCTTTCATGTACTTTAGTTCCACAATCAGTGCTCTTGGAAACAGTAGTAAAGTATCGCATGGGGCGAACCTGTCATACAAGGTGTCTTGTTAAGTGTTGAAGAGCAAGAATGTTACTTTGACGACTCATGGGTGCCTGACCCAACCCGTGGTATTTTTAAACGCCTCAAGGTAAACACTGAATAAGGAAGACTGAAGAAGAATCCGTACATTTGAATGATAAATGCTGGCAAAGACGATTGGACGGTCCACGGACTGCCAGAAGAACAGACAAGTCTGTCTTGGAAGAAGTACAGCCAGGATGCTCCTTAGAGGCGAGGATGGCCAGACTGCGTCTCATCCGGTGCTTTGGACATGTTGTCAGGAGAGACGGGGGCAGTTCCACCTTGCCGTACAGGGTCACTATGAGTCTCCATTGTCCCTGGAGGAGGACCTCATGCTCGGCAGAGGAGAAGGGCAGTGAGGAGGAAGACCTTCGACGAGATGGACTGACACGGTGGCTGCCGCAATGGGTTCAAACCTAGGAACAATTGGGAGGCTAGCAGAGGACCGGGCGGCGCTTCCTTCGGCTGGACAACGGGCACCTACGAGTACGCACTCAACAGTGACTACCAACAACCACAGAGTATTCCAGCCTCTGTACCCATCCCCCAGCTTCCTCATGGCCCTGGAGTTGAAGACTTTCTGTTTCAGACACAGGTACCTCCGTGGGTTCCCCTTCCTGACAGCCCAAGACCCTGGCGATTGTTGGGGGTGGGGTTGGGGGTGGGGATGCTTGAAGGGCTGGCTGCCTGAGAGAAGTTCTTCTGCCTGGCTGCCAGGAGGGTTGCTTTTAAACCACTTAAAAATAGCCCTGCCCCCTACCCTAGGGCCCGGCCCCGGGCCCCCAGTGAGCTCAGCCGGGGTGAGAAAAGGGAAATGAAGTTGCTAGGCACTGGAGCTTGTTTGGGGCTCAGATTCACTGTAACATTTTGTTTCCTAGAAGTCGAGAACATTGGGGTAACAGCTCAACCCCTTCCTTCACCACAGTGGGGTTTTGCACCAAGGAAGTTGGGGCACTGCAACCCCGGGCACAAAAACTTCCTCTCCTTCAGCCAAACCGTGGGCCTGCTCAGAGCCTCTCCACCCCCCCCACCCCCGCCCGCACCCCACCCCCACCCCATGTTGTGCCGGTCCTCGGACACCCACCCCCTCCACGCACTCCCATCCAAGCATCCTTACCGCCCATGAGCCACATCAGAGGCTGGGACCTGCTGTGGCCTCTGCAGGCAGGCCAGGGAAGCCCACGCAGTCACCCCTGCCCCAGGGCTAAGGCCCCAAATAGCCCTGCTTCTATATTTAGGCCGCTTGCTCAGCAGAGCTGGGAAACTATAACTATAACTATGGCCCCATCAGTGCTTCTGACTCCCTAAGCTTTACAGCCTAGGGCTGGGTGGGTGGGGGCTCAGGGACCAGAGGTTGCCAGCTGGAGCTGGGCGGGGCTGGCACTTGGGGCCCTTGGGGTGGACTCTGGGTATCCTGGGCTGAGGAGAACCCAGGTGTCCAGCCTGCAGGAAGAAACCAATGATCCATGGTAGTGCTAGCCTGGCCCTGGTGGGGGTCAGGGCCAGCCAGCAGCCTCCCACCCTCCTCCCTCGCTCCCTGGTGCTTCCTGGCATGGGGACAGCTGTCTGGCCTCACAATAGCCGGGCAGCCCTCCTGGAGCCTACAGCGAGCTCATCTGTGCGAAGCTGGACCAGCCCCTTCCTCTACCATTGTCTCCTAGCCTGGGGGGCTTCCTGTTATACCCAGCCACCCAGAGACCCCAGCTGACCCCCACCTCAACCCAGGGGTGGGACATGAGTTGATGACACAAGAAGGGGGGAGCAGGACCTTGGGGTTCTTTCTCCAGCCCTTCCCTTAAACACCCAGAGAGACAGTGGGGGTGGTGGAGAGAAGATTCCAGTCCTAGGGCCATTCTAACTCATTGCGACTGTTTATTGAGCCACACCCCCGAACCACACCCTGCCAACCGTTACTTTATTTTTCATCTTAAAAATTGTTTTATTGGTATATACTTCACACATCATACAATTTAATCATTCAACATATTAAGAAGAGTTGTGCAATTAACACCACAATCAATATTAGGACATCAGGGGTGCCGCCCCCGCCCATGCCCTCTCATATCAGACAAGGGTGCACTGTGACTCCCAATTCAATGCCCCCCTCTGCCAAATGGAAACCCCTGCCCTTGCCCCTGCCCCTGAGGTGAAGTGGGTTTAGAAGATGGCCAAGCATGTGAGCACTGCCGCTCACAGCCAGCTGTCTTCCTGTGACAGTAGTGGTCCTGATTCTTACTGTTTTAGATACAAATTCATCCTGATACTGTATTCTATAATATACACCAGAATATACTAGATAGCACCGGCTCTGTATTGTACTATAGAGGGCACTCACTGCCCTCGGGTCAATTCTGACTCAGAGCGACCGTTTAGGACAGGGTAGACTGTCACGCTTTACAAGAGCAAAAAGCCTCCTCTTTCTCCCAAGGAGCGGCTGTTGGCTTTGCACTGCCACCCTTGTGGTTAGCAGCCCAACAGGTAACCTTGACACTGCCACCAGGAAGGGCTCCTTATAATATATGATATATATGACATATATATATCATATATGATATATCGGCATGTCTATGATATGATCCTAGATGATGTCATTAATACTATATTACCACAGATTCTAATGGAATTCTAATCGGTGAGTAGGAGCCCCGGTGGCATAGTGGTTACAAGCTGGGCTGCTAACCACAAAGTCAGCAGTTTGAAACCACCGGCCACTCCAGGGGAGAAAGAGGAGGCTTTCTACGCCCATAAAGAGTGACAATCTCAGAGCCCGCAGGGCCTCTGTGTTCGGTAGGGTCGCTATGAGTCGGCATCAGGTTGGTGTCGGTGAGCTTGGTTTTCAAAGTGGTATATAATACGATGTGTGGTGACGCACGGGTTAAAGCACTCCATTGCCACCAGTTCAACCCCACCCCCACCCCGCCTGCAGCTCCTGATCATTTGCTCCCATAAAGATTTACAGCCTTGGGAACTCTAGGGACAGTTCTCCTCTGACCCATCCTGACAGCCCAAGTCACAGTGAGTCAGAGCCTAGCAGAAGGCACACAATCACAATGTGCTGTCTCATGCTGTGTTCTCCACTGGCCCCCTTGTGGTGGTGGGCTCCTAGGGTTTAAGTCATCCTGGCTCAGCCACCTCCTGGCGGTGGAACCGTCTCAGGTGAGTGCACCAGCCTCAGTGGGCGCTGCTTTCCCACGTGGCCATGGCGTCCAGGAGTCGCTGGCTCACACCATTGCTGCTAGTTGAGTGGAAGGCAGGATAGGCAGAACAGGAGAGGAGGAGGAAGAACAAAGGTTTGGAACCCAACGGGGGGGGGGACCTGGTGCCAGAACTTTCTCTGAGTGCTGTTGGGAGGATGGGGCAAGGAGAGAGGAGGCAGGGGGGAAGTGAGGAGGGGAGCCGAGGGAGC
>NW_022103927.1:3171070-3172471 GCF_000313985.2 Echinops telfairi | reverse complement strand
TCAAGCCAAGCAGCAAACTGCCCCCCACCCTGCACCGCGGTCCCCAGCCCCCCATCAGGTAGTCTGGCAGTCAGTCCAAGGCAGAGCCATAGTCAGAGGGACTGAACTCGGACTGCACTTCGGGGCCACTTCCAAGTTCCTGCCCACTGTGTGAGAGTGTGTGTGCCATTGTGTGTCATTGTGTCTGTGCGTCACTGTGTGTGAGTGTGTGTGTGTGTGTGTGTTGTAGGAGTATATGTGTACATGTGCGGTGTGTTTGTGTGTACATACACACACTTGTGTGGGTGTGTGAGTGCATCGTGCATAAGTGTGTTTGTGTGCTGGATAAGCATGTGTTTACCTGTGTGTGTGTGTGTGTGTGTACAAGTATGTGCGTGTTGTGTATGTGCATATGTGTGCATGGGTACATGCACGCGCATGTGCACACACGAGTGGGACTGTATCGTGGGTGGGCGTGTGTGTGGTTTGAGTATGTGAGTACTTGTGTGGGTGTGTGCCTACGTGAATGTGCCGGGTGGGGGTGGGGGGTTGTCCCGGGTGTGCCTACGGGTGGGAGTGTTTTGTGTGTGCTTACATGTGTGTGCGCAGGGCCCCTGGGCTGTGTTTTGACTGCCCTTTTCCTGTCAGCTTCCAGCTGCCCCACCAGTTCCGGGGAGGGCCCTGCCCCTTCACCACCACCACCAACCCCCCCTCATAAAGCCTCAGCCGCTGCCGCTGCCCACACAGCTGCGCAGCTCCTCCGGGACGGGGACCAGGTGGCCGGGCCAGCCGGACCATGGGCGGCCTGCGCCCCGGCGTCTTTCTGGGTGAGGACTCCGGGCAGGGGGGCCGGCGGGACCCCGGGGCTGAGGCGGGCGGGAGGCTCGCGGGCAGCTCTGGGGAAGCCGCGTGCAGGGGCGAACTGGCGGGCGGGCACATGGGGAGCGGTGCCAGCCGAGCCACCACCTCTGCAGCCTGGCGGGAAGCCCCGCTCGCTCTCACTCCCCGCTTCAGAAAGGGCTTGGAGCCAGTTTGGAGGTGAAGAAGGGACATTGAGGCGCAGGGCAAGGGGACAGGCCAGTAAATGCTGAGAATCTAGAGCCAGCTACTTTGCACATGGAGGTGTGCCGGGAAGCCGGAGCTGGGGCCCCTACACGGTGGGGTGCCCCCAGTCACCCCCCGCCACCCCCATCACACACTGCTCCGGGGACAGGGCAGCTCCACTCCTGCCCACCCCGCAGACCTGGCCACGTTTTCTCAGAGGGCAGAGGGAGTCCAGTGGGCACAGCAGCTCTGAACCTGACTATTGCGACTTCCCCAGCCTCCCTTCCCGCCCCACCCAGGGAGGTGCTCAGGGTTTGGGCAGCCCTGTTGCCTGAGCAACCCGGCAACAAAGAAAATCAAGAAATGGCTTTTGGGGCG
>NW_022103927.1:3165945-3170738 GCF_000313985.2 Echinops telfairi | reverse complement strand
AAGGAAGAAAAAATAAAATACATTATTTTACAAGAGCAAGGAAGTTTTCCATGGACTTTCGGAAGTCTGTTTGAAGGGTTCAGTGAGATAATGTAGGGACTCTTCCTGGCTTGATCATAGGAATTCAGTAGACTATCTTTTGTTGTTATTATTACTTCCTCCTGGGTTAGGCACTGGCAGGTCTGAGGCAGCCTGGAGTGGGGGATTCCCAAGCAGGAGAAGCAGAAGGAGGTGTCCTCCTCACCTGCCCCAGGGTCCCTAAGGAGACTCTTACTGGGGAGATAGAGGGTGCCTTGTCCGCCCAACTCAGGGCTGGGCCGGTATACCAGATGTGACTTCAGATGGGCTAAGGGCAGCCTCTCACCCAGCTGGCTCCCGTTTGGGGGACTTCCAAGGCCCTTAGTGGAGAAGGGCTGGCCTTAGCCGTGGGCAGTCCAGCCCAGGCCAGACCACAGGGGTGGGGTGCCAAGGAGCCTTCCCCAGGAAGTACGGATCTCATCCCTCACTGGCCTCCCCCTCAGCCCCCTGTCTCCCCCTATGGTTTCAGAGCCTTCTCCGGGCTGGAACCCTTGCCTTTTCCAGCTGTCGAATGGACACAAACACAGCCCCCACCCCAGACGGGGCCTCTCTGCATTCAAGGGGGTGCCAGGGGTTTAGAAACTGGGGACGCATCAGCTCAGGTCCCCCGCTCTAAGGAAAGGTCATTGTATGGTGGTGCAAAGAGGAACTGGGCCAGGCTGCAGGGAGGAACCAGTCAAACCCTGTGGCCAGAGAGAGGAAGAGAGGGAGGCCTAATGTCAGGGAGGTGCCGGAGACTGTTTGGGGTTCCAGGTCTCCGGTGGAAGGGGTCTGAATGGGCCCTGATTAAGCATCGGACTGCTCAGAGCAAGGTCAGCTGTTCAAACCCACAGGAGAAAGATGAGGCGGTCAGCTCCAGCCAGGATTCACAGTCCTGGAAGCCCGGCATAGGGTCGCCATGAGTTGGCATTGACTTGGTGGCAGTGGGGTGGCTCGGGTGGGTGTAAGGCTGAGGTTAGGCTGAGGATTGGAAGGCACTGGACAGGAAGGATCTGAGTTTGGACACGGAGGCTCTCTGGTTGGAGGACCCCCTAATGAGCCAAGCTCAGCACCGCTGACCCCAGAATTCCCCTGGAATCCCCATCCGGGAGGTGGATGGGGTGGCTAGCTGATGAGTCAGCCTTTCCGCTCAGCCCCGGAAGTGACTCACCCCAGCCTGCCTGGGCCCCCTTCAGGTCTCCCAGGATTCTTGGGGTCCTATGCTTCAGCCGAGCCAGGATGAGTTTGCTCCCACCAGGCCTCCTCCGACTCCCTGCTATGGAGACACCCTCTCTCCCCTTGTCTCCCTCTGGTCTCATCCACACTCCCTTCTGAGTCTCCATGCCCCACCTTCCCCATCTCTGCCTCTGTGGGTTTCCTATTTCTCGGTCTCTCTCATCTCCGTGGGCTTTCTCCCCTCTTCCCTTTGTTCTTCCATCTCTACCTCTAGCTCTCTGGGGAATGGGGTGTCACTTGGGAAGATGCCCTGAGGACACACTGAGCTGCAGGAGATGGGGTCCCATCTGTGAGAACCCAGCAGTGTTTGGAGGGGCAAAGAAACCGAGCTGATGCCACCAAGTGGTGCTGCTGGCTCATAACAGCCCTCTGGGCCAGAGTAGACCTGCCCTTGGCTCTCTGAGCCCCTGGTGGTGTAGTGGTAACACCCTGGGCTGCTAACCTCAAGGTCAGCCGTTCGAAACCACTGAGCGCACCACAGGAGAAACTCACTACTATCAAGTCAATGCCCAGTTTTTCATCTGTGGAGTTGCTGGTGGTTTCGAACTGCCAATCACGGGGGTTGCAGCCCAGCACGGAACTGCTACACCACGAGGGCCCTTACAGGGAACAAGATGAGGTTTTCTACTCCTGTAGAGTTACAGTCTCAGAACCCCGGAGCAGTTCTACCTGCCCTGTAGGGTCACCCTGTCCTGTGAGTAAATATAGGAGCAAACAGCCTCCTCGGTGGGTTTGAATCACTGACCTTTCAGTGAGCAGCTCAATGCATAGCCCATACACCACCGGGGCTTCTTGATGCACCTGAGACGGGGGAGGTGGTAGCTCAGCTGCAATGTCACCAGTGGGTCCCGAGAAGGGCTAACAGTTGAGTGTGTGGGGAGCACGGTAGAGGGGGAATGTGAAGGCACACCTGGTCAACCCCCCCTTTACCACAGCAGTCTGTCACACCCAGCAGAAGGCATGGGGCTCCGTCTCCCAGTACTCCGGGATGTGGGCCTCGTCACCACCTCCATTCTGCGACAGGAGCAGTGAAGAGACTGGCTCAGGGTCCGGAATCGACCTGGGTTCTAAAGCACGGCCCACAGGGCAGGGGAGCAGGTGGCCAGGGACTCAGGGTTCTCCCAACCCCCCAGTTCCTGAAACCCGCCTGGGAGTCCTAGGACAATGTCCCAGCCTTCAGGGTCACCAGCCCCTGCCATCAGCTGAGCCTCTTCTGACCCCTCCCCTCTGTTCCAGGGCTCGGCCTCCTGTTGACACTGCTGAAAGTCAGATCCCAGAAGGGTGAGTCTGTGGGAGCCCTGCAGTCACAGCCAGAGCCTGGGGAGAGGCCTGGAGCCCCATCCCACACCCGCAGCCCATGGAGGATGAGGCTAAGACCTGTCTCCCACGCCCAGCACCCCCTCCTTTGGGACCATCCCTGCCCCCCCATCCCCTGGGCGCAGCCCTCCCTTCTGACCATGGTCTCTGTGCCCACAGTTAATTGTGCCCGGTGGTGCCCCCCAAACTCTACATGTATCAATGCCACTGCCTGTCGCTGTAACCCGGGGTTCCTTCCTGTATTTGGGGAGTTCATCACCAACTACATGGAGTTCTGTGAAGGTACTGAGGCTGGGGATGTGGGGGAGGGGAAACCAGTGGCCCTGGGGCATCACCCATGACGGCGGCCGTGGGGAGGGGGCATGGTGGGAGCAGCTCAATCCTTGACCTTGAGATCCACATCAAGGGCAAGGAAGAGAAAAAGGAAAAGATCCAAAACTGACCTCACCCCTGTGGCTCAATGTTCAGCCACCCAAGGACAACGAAAGTACTACGGAGGCACAAGCAGTGCCTCTAAGTCAGTGGTTCTCAACCTTCCTAATGCCACAGCCCTCTCATACAGTGGGGACCCCCCAACCATAACATTAATTTCATTGCTACTTCATCACTGTCATTTTGCTACTGTGATGAATCGGGCGACCCCTATGAAAGGGTCGTTCAACCCCCAGGTTGAGAACCGCTGCCCTAGAACAAACAACCCTTTTCCATCCGAAGGGCAGCCTTTGGGCGAGGGCAGGGCTGGGAAGGGCTGAGTAAGGAGGAGGTAGGGGAATGGGAGACACAGGGCTGAAGTGGGTGACGTGAAGTCATATTGTGAGGATGGCAGTCGATGAGATGAACCGTGTGCTGAGTCGCTGACCGGAAAGCGCATTTGCTCTGTAAGCTTTCAGCCAAATCACACTGAAAATTTAAGAGGGAGAGAAAGGAAAAGATAGCAAGGAAGAGAGATAAAAAGTGAGTAAGGGGGATGAATAACAGAATTGTAGGTGGGCGGATGACTATATACATATAATATACTAATAAGGGTTTCTGGGGTGGTGGGTGGGCGAGGGAGGGGATAAATGGGAGCTGATATCCAAGAGTTCAAGAAGAAAACGTTTTGAAAGTGTTGGTGGCAGTAATGATGCTTGATCTAATCGAACCATGGGTTGTTATAATATCTATAAGAGTCCCTAATTATATGGAAAAGTGGGGGGGGGAAGGGAGTAAGCAGATCTGCCCAGAGGGAGAGGGGTGCACAGCTTCCCACCCATCCCCCACCTTGGCCACTGTGTGCAAATCTAGGGTGCCGGCCCGAAGGTGAACAGAGCCAACTAAGAGGCCTTCAGGAATGGCTCGCTCAGGCCGCAGCCCACAACAACAGTTCCGCCAGCCTTCTTCTTTTCAGGAGACATTGATTTAGTGCCAGGTCCTGTGAGGTGACCCTGTGCCCTGTTGTGTCCCAGACATCAACGAGTGTGCACCACCCCAGCAAGAGGACTGTGGAACCTTTGCCCAGTGCGAGAACGTGGAGGGGAGTTACTACTGCATGTGCAACCCAGGCTATGAGCTCGCTTCTGGGGGGAGAAGATTCAAGAATTCAAGTGAGAACACGTGTCGAGGTAAGATCCCCACAGGTCTCCAGGAGGCGGTCACCAGAGCTGTTCCTGTGGCTTCCAGGGGCGGTGCTCTGGCCACCTGTGTGCTGGGACAGGGAGGCAGGCGAGAGCCAAGGCCTGGACCCCAGGTGCCTGGGTCCACAGCCGGCCTTTGCCATGGGACAGCTGTCTGTGACAGTGGCCAGGGTCCTTACGCATGGGGCGGAGTCACGTGGGCCACCTGGTCATACCATTGTCGTTTTTCTGTCATTAAAAAAAAAAAAAAAAGGAGAGAGCGAGCACATGCACATCGCACATCCCCAGCCTTTGAAGGTCAGAGCAAGAGCCGTTGTGCCTGCTGGCAACTGTGTGGCCCTGAGCAGCTGAATTGGCTTCCCTGCACCTCAGTTTACCCATCTAGTCAAGGAAGATGACCAGGGTAGCCTGGCCGATGTACAAAAGATGCCTTTATCCATCACGGCTGTTGAAACCATTGCCCGTGCTCAGGCTGCGGGGATCTGGGGTCTTCCCCCTACCCAGGCCGGGTCCATTTCCCAGACGTGTGGGCCGGGAGAGGGGAAGGGCTTCAGGGATCTACAGGGCAGG
>NW_022103927.1:3156311-3164574 GCF_000313985.2 Echinops telfairi | reverse complement strand
GGACAGCCGAACATCTGGGCCGCCCCACTCACCCATGGACACCTCCGCATGAATTAGAAAAAGGCACATTCGCTGGAGAGGGACGGCCGTATGGAGGCTTCTGCACCAGGAAGCACACCGTCCCCAGGCTGGAGGGTGGCCCTCGGCGGCAGGCGTCCACCGCCCTCTCCTTCCCCGTGTCGGCAGAACCCAAAGCTCTGTCCAAAACGCAGCATCTGCAAGAACACGGCGGGCCACTACAGCTGCCTGTGCCCTCCCGGCTTTGAGTTCAGTCCACAGGACCCGAAGCAGTGCACAGGTAGAGCGCCCGGAGGAGGACGTGAGAGGCTGGCCTGGAGGCTGGGTGTGGATGGAGAAGTCACCCAGCCAAGGAGGTGGGAGAAGAGTCTCAGATTCCTACAGCACCGAGGGCCTGCCCAAGGACTTGCCCCTGCAGAAGGTCCTGGCACTGACCCGGAGCTTCCTGGAACTGGAGTCCCCCTGCAGGGCCCCCTGCCTCTGAGCACAGCCCACAGGTCATTCTCGTCCATCTCATGCAAACAGAGAGGGAGGTGCCACTTCCGGTTCTGAGAAGGGGAACCGAGGCCGGAACCGGGGCGGGAACAGAGGAGAGCCCTTAGTCAGGAAGTCCAGCTGCCATGACTCGGTTTCCCTCCTCCACAAACTGGAAGCCACGTCCCAGCGGCACTTCTCTTGGGTAGAGGCCACCATAGATCTTCGAGATTGAAGTTGAAGGCCACCAGGTGGAAGCCCGGTCAATAATGGCTGGGGTCCTGGGTTCAGGTTCTGGGCAGCAAGAAGATGGGAAACGGGGGTGGTGAGCCAGGCTGGGCAGGACCTGACTTTGTGGCTCTGTCCTCAGATGTGAATGAATGTGAGTTGAAACCAAGCCCTTGCCGCAACACCACCTACTGCGTCAACAGTATGGGCAGCTATGAATGCTCCTGCAGGCGGGGTTGGAGGCTGAAACCCGGGTCCCCCAAGGGCCTCAACACCACGGACTGTGAAGGTACGGAGCTCGGGCCCTCTTCCGGGAGCTTCGATTGGGACATCGGATCCCAGATCCTAGGGCGCCCACACCAGCCAAGCAGAATGGGTGCTGGTGACCCCTGCTGAGCCAGATGTTCACCCCTCTGAGCCTCCCTGTGAAAAGTTAAAGGGGAAGTCAGGGAGGAACTGAATGTGTGTGTGGCATGGGGAGGGGGGCTCCAGGGGATGGGGGGCACTGGGGAGTTGGGGGCGGTGGGAGGACCCAGTTCGAGGAGTTTCAATATAGCTACATGAGGACATTGTAGGGACTTAGGCCATTCCCATGGCCCCCACCACACCCACTCAGGTTCGTGTTAGCAGGAGGGTGGGGCGAGGCAGGCAGAAGAACGGGGGACCTGATCCAGGCAAGGATAAGGCCTGGCTTCTTCGTGTCACCAGACAGTAGCAAGTGGGGTGCCCTCCCTCCTGGAAATGCACCCATGAGGCCTGATGCCCGCCCCGGTGTCTGGCTGCTGTAGCAGAGAGCAGAGGGACCCTGGGAGTCTTTCCTCTCAGTCAAGGAGGCCACAGCCCAAAGGCAGAGCGCCAGGGCAAGGCTCACTCTGCCCGCTCTCAGGGAAGATCTTTGTCTCCTCAGCTTCCGCTTCCGCTTGCTTGGAAACCTCTGCGTCTTAACATCTGTCTTCCTTCATCTCTCCCCTGCCCCCTGGTTTAATCTTACATTTCAAAAGAGACGCACTCAGGACACACCCACCCTAATCCTGCCCTATTCACCTAGCAGAGACCACCCCTGATAACCAACCACGGGTGTAGAGGGTAGGATTGAACGTGCATGTTCAAAACCAAACTCACCATTGAGTCTGTGCCAGTTCACAGGGACGGAGGGGCACTACCCTGTCTGCCTGGGATCATCCGAGTCTAGAGCTGTTTATGAGAGTAGGAAGCCTCATCCTTCTCCCAAGGAGCGGCTGCTGGTTTCAAACTGCTGACATGGTGGTTTGCAGCCCACCTCATAACCACCAGGGCTCCTAACACCTATTTTGGGGGAAGGTACCATCCATCACAGTGCTCAGATCTGGCTTCTACAATAACTAAATGATCACTGTGTATAAAAAACACCCCACTCAGTGAATCGTGTCCTGTCCCCACAGAAATAGGTCTCCCTTCCTGGACCTGGAGCTCTGAGTTCAACCACCAGGTAAGTGGCCCGAGTGGGTTCCCTCTGCACAGCGTCCACCCCTTTGCACTGGCTCCCTGCCCCCCCGGCATGAGCTCTCTGATCATCTCCTCTCCCTCTCCTCAGAGCCTCACCCACTTCTTCAATAATGTTCACACTCTGAGAAGAGACTTCAAGCCAAACTCCACCAACAAGAGTATCCAAGTAAGGAGGGGACCTGGGGGAACCCCCAGGACAGCCTGGGGGGACTGGGGATGCTTCAAGTGAGCCAGTCTTCAGCCCATGCAGGGGTCTCTGGTCAGAGGCACACAGAGTACTACATATACACAGTGCACACACCATACACATCCCCATGACACATGCACGTACACATCCAGCATGATGGAACTAGGACAGAGGACTTAAGAACCCCAGCTCTAGCGTTGAACCTCAAGGGTTTGAACTTGGGTGTTTCCCCTTCCTGCTGGGTGACCTCAGGCAAGTGGCTCCCCTTAACTGGGCCTCAGAGGCCTCCTCTGTACAACCCAAACCAACCGCAAACTCAAGTCCACTGCCTTGACGCCCAATCACAGCAACCCTATAGGACAGGGGTAGAACTGCCCCGGGGGGTTTCCAACACTGTCACTCTGAAAGAGAGTAGACAGCCTTCCTTTCTCCAGCGGAGCATCTGGTGGTTTGGAACTGTTGACCTTGTAGTCGGCAGCCCAACCTGTAGCCCTGCAGGCCACCAGGCTCCTTTTTCTGCATCTGGTCTAGTCTATGTGTGGGGCCCGAACTCTGCCATCGAGCTGATGCCCATCACAGCAGACCTATGGGACAGAGAACTGCCCGTGTGGGTTTCCTGTACATCGTGGGGGAGGGGCCTTCATCTTCCTCCTTCGGGGCAGCTGGTGGTTTCCAAGTGCTGGCTTGTGGTTAACAGTTCAACTCTTCACCCCCGACTCCACCATGGCTTTCCTGTATTGAGCCCGGCAAAGTCCAACGGAAATCTCGTGCGACCCACTTTATTCAAATCGCATTTTTGAGAACCACATCCCGCCGTACTATGATGCTTTGAACCTCAAAAAATACAACAGTCCGCATAGCCACATCTTAAGACGTAAAAAAATAAACAAACAAAATTCATTATTTCTTTTAAAGACTCCTCTTGACCCAAGATATCCTAAACATAGCCATGTATGTGTGTGTGTGTGTGTGTAATTATATAATTATAAATGCAATCTTTTACATTCTTTGCTTTAAAGTCTGGTGTGTATTCTATGATCAGAGCCCGCTCAAGTGGGACCAGTCATGTTTCCAGGAGCCCAAAGGCCACCCAGGGCTCTTGGGGACCATACTGGCCGGTGCCTGGCACCCAGCCGATACGCACTAGCTGCCAGCATACAGCAACGTGTCCCCTGGCTGTCCTCTGGTTACTGTAATGGCATGAAGATTCGCTGTGCTTGGAAACCCAGGGGTCTTCTCATCTGTGGCCCGGTGGGCAGCGAGATCAGGGCTCTTCAGGCAGCCCTGTGACCTAGGAGCTCAGCCGCTTTGTTACACATTGTCCCCAGAAACTGATTACATTCATGGATGAGCTGCTGACGGACACCAAGTACATGGAGGGCCTAGACCAGCGGTACCAAATCGCCACCCAGCTGCTCTCGGGCCTCGAACAGATGCTGCGGGCCCTGGCCCAGACCTTACCCGGCCCGTCCTTTACCTACCGTTCCCAGGACACAGGTGAGGCCTCGTCCTGCCCTGGCCCCGCCCCAGGCCTCTTCCTGCATCCAGCACCCCCAGCACGGCTCTTCTCCCCTCAGAGTTGTCTGTGCTGGTGCGGAGGGAGGACGAGAAAGACGATGGAGACAAGAGGGTCACTGTGGGCCAGTCCCGCGGGCGGGTGATGCTGCAGTGGAGTGTGGCAGCCCCTGTCAACGACTCAGGTAAGAGGGCTACGGGAGAGGAATGGTGGCTACAGTGAGGTTCAGAATCTGAACCAACTGGGCACTGACCCCTCGGGTGGTTCTCCAGGGGGCAAAGTGGGGCCCCTGGGCCTGGGTTGGATGCTAGGAGGGTGGAGGAGGCAGTGAGTCTGTCTGTCGCCCAGGCCCCACGGTGGTGGGCATCCTCTCGAGCGAGAAAATGCGGGACTTGGTGGACAACGCTTCCTTGGTCCTGGAGCTCGAGAAGGTAACGGAGCTGGAAACCGTCTATGAGAGCCAGGTCCACGTGGCCCGGGTCGAAGTCCTCTCCGCGGTCAACTCCATATTCGTGAGCAACAACAACACAGAGACACTCGCCTCCAATGTGACCTTCACCTTCTCCTACCCGGTGAGTCCTCGGGCCAGGCGGGGTCAGCCTTCCTGCTCTCCCCACAGCCCAGGTCAAGGTGGCCTTTGGCCAACTTCAGTTCCCCACTCCCTCCCATTTGGCTCCTTCCTCAGACAGGCCTCAGGGCCTTTGCACCTGTTATTCCACCCTCCTGGGGTGCTCTTCCCCTACCGACACTGTCCTTCATGTTTCTGACCTCCCAACTTGAAATGAACCTGTCATCACTCGCTAAGGAGTCCGGTGATGAGTTGGGCTGCTAGCCACCAGGTCAGTGGTTCAAATCCACCAGCTGCCCCAGGGGAGAAAGCTGAGACGGGCTGCTTCCCTGGGGATTTGCAGGCTCAGAGACCCGATGGAAGGGTTCTCCCCTGTCCTACAGGGTTGCTGGGAGTTGGAACGGACTCTACAGCAGTGGGTCTGGGGCTGACCCCTCCCCACCTTTCTCTGGCGCCTCTCTCCTAGCACTTCCCTCTCTCTGAACACACACTTTAGTTTATGGGCTTCCTCAATGGGTGCAGGGGTGGAGAACTCCAGTCAGCAAGCTCAACACAGGCATACGTGTGCACACTCACAAATCACTAGTGAACAGTGGACCGATTCGTAAATAAGCCCTCGTGAGCCTATGCTGACTTTGCTGGCCGGGGCCCTCTGTCAGGGACTGTAACTACGAAGAGGCGTCCTGGCGGCAGAGTGCTTCTGCATCAGGCTGCCATCCACAAAGTCTGCAGCTCAAATCCCCCAGCCACTCCACGGGAAAAACACAGGGCTTTCTATTCCTCTCACTGTGAACGTCTGGGAAACTCACAGGGGCAGTTCTACCCTGTCCTATAGTCTCCGTGAGTCAGCATGGACTCGCTGTGTTTTGTTTTGATTTGGGGGTGCTTTCGGTTGATTTGTTTGGTTCTGTAAGAACCCTGGGGTGTTGAAAGAGAGAGACAGATGCCAGCCCTACGTAGCAGCAGAATGTTTGATGTGATGGAAGAAATGTGAACCTGTTCACCACTTAGTCAGAAGTAAACACAAGGAAGCTTGTGCTTACCTTACGGACTGGGTAACCCAACACTGATTAGCATGTGCCATCCATCTGCCCCTGCCCTGCCAGCCCTGAGAACACAGAGATTGAGGTCTGCTGCGCTCACTGCCCTGATGGCGCAGTGGATACATGTTGGGCAGCTAACTGCAAGGTCAGCGGTTGGAAACCACCAGCCGCTCCTTGGGAGAAAGATGAGACCTTCTCTTCCCAGCAAGTCCACTCCAACTCCTAGTGACCCTATGGGATAGGGTAGAACTACCCCGGTGGGCTTCCGAGATTATAACTCTTTAAGAGAGTAGAAAGCCTCGTCTTTCTCTGGAGAAGCAGCTGGTGGTTTCGAACTGCTTGATTTCACGGTTAGCCGCCCCGATGCATGACCCATGGTGCCCCCAGGGCTGCTGGCAGACCACAGGGGCTCAGTAAGTTCCCGTCAAGGAGAGACGCCGTCTCCATGCTCAGAAACCCAGAGGGGGCGCTGGCTGAGCTCTCTGACTGTCCCACCTTCCCACAGGCGAAGACGCCGGCGCCTTTGCAGGAGCTGCTCTGTGCCTTCTGGAAGGCTGACCACAATGGGAGTGGGTACTGGGCCACCCAAGGCTGCAAGACGCTAGGCAGCCGGAACAACAGCACCACCTGTGAGTGCGAACACCTGAGCAGCTTCGCCATCCTCATGGCCCACTACAAAGTGCAGGTGAGCAGCTCGGGCCGCCCCACAGGCCACTGGTGGGATGTCAGCTTGGGGGAGATGGCCAGCTGGTTCTCAGGGGTCCTGCCCAACTACTTGTTCCAATATTTCCAGGAGTGGTCAACCGAGGGAGCCCCACATCCCATCTTTCAGCTCTCCCTCTCAACCCCCCCCACCAAACTCACTGCCATCACATCAATTCCAGCTCATGGTGACCCTCAGGACAGGGTAGAACCGCCCCTGGGGGTTGTTGAGACTGTAACTCTTTACAGGAGTAGAAAGCCCCATCTTTCTCCCAAGCCTCATCTTTCTCCAACGGAGCAGCGGGTGGTTTCAAACTGCTGACCTTTCGCAGCATGTAACCACTGTGCCATCAGGGCTCGTTACGCTCCCTTGGCATTGTGGTCTGACTTCTAGACGTACTCTGAAAGAGCGCAGAACGGCCGCATAGGGTTTCCAACGGTGTCCTCTGCTGGGAGAGCCCTGCTGACATAATGGGTCAAGCGTGGTGCTGCTAACCCAACCCACCAGTCACTCGGAGACAAAGCTAAGGCTGCCTGCCCCTGCACAGATCTACTGTTGTTGTCAGGTGCCCGGGAGTTGGTTCCGACCCATAGTGACCCTATGGGACCCTAAGTACGAGAGAATGCAACACTTCCTGGTCCTGTGCCATCTTCACAATTGTCCGTGTCTGAGCCCCCTGTTGCAGCAATTGTGTCTGTCCATCTCCTTGAGGACCTTCCTCTTTTCCATGCCCCGCCACCAAACACGGTGACCTTCTCCAGGGACCAGTCTCTCCTGACAATAAGCCCTAAGTCTGGAAGACAAAGTCTGGCCATCCCTGCCTCGAAGGAGCACTCTGGCCGTACTTTTTCCAAGACAGATGGCAGTCCGTGGTACTTACAATATTCTTCTCAAACGCATTGGTTCTTCTTCGAGCTTCCTGATTCAGTGTCCAACTGTCACGTGCATACGTGAGGCGATTGAAAGATGCCATCACGTGTAAAGACTTACAGTTTGGGATCCATTCTGCTCTGCCCTTGTGAGGGTGGCTATGAGCAGTGGTTTGGTTTGGGGGCTTAATCTTTACTGGAGCAGAGCCCGGGGACTCCCTAAAACAAAACAAAACTCACTGCCGTTGAGGCGATGCTGACTCGCAGGGTTGAACTGCCCTTATGGGCTTCCAAGACTGTGACTTGACCAGAGTAAGAGCCTCATCTTTCTCCCTCGGAGCAGCTGGTGGTTTTGAACAGCTACCTTTTCAGCTAGCAACCGAACGTGTAACCACTACACCAAAAGGGCTCCTGCCAGGGCTCCCTAGGACCTCAGCTAGCAGCCTGGCAGTGCGCTGCCCAGCCCTCTCCAGCTGCCCCCGGCCGTTCCCACGCACCAGTTGTTACATTTGTGGCCTCCTTGAGGTGGCAGCAACCGGTGGATAACTGGGGCTGGCCAGGCAGAGTAGAGGAGCCTGCCTAGTAGTCTATGCCAAAGGCCCAGATGAACCCAAGGAGGGAGCCCAAGAGTTGGTAGGGGTGGCCCGGGTAGGAAGGGTGAGAGATGAGGTCTGAGAGTGGTTAAAGACCCTGAGACCTAGGCCAGCGCCACGGGAATAGGGGCAGACATCGCAAATGAACTGGACAGGTGCCCCCACGCGAGGGTTTTTAGTTTGGATTTGAGTGGCACAGGCAGGCTTGCTGAGGGCAACCGCCAGGAGATGAGCGGCCACATCAGAGTCCCCCAGGCGGGGTCCCGGGCAGATCCGAGAGCGCAGAAAGGTCTCGCCCGATCCAACCCCGCCCACACGGTCCCTTCTCTAGGACCCGAGACTGGCGCTGATCACCAAGGTGGGGCTGTCGCTGTCGCTGATCTGCCTGCTGCTGTGCATCCTCACCTTCCTGCTGGTGCGGCCCATCCAGAGCTCGCGCACCACCGTGCACTTGCACCTCTGCATCTGCCTCTTCGTGGGCTCCGCGATCTTCCTGGCCGGCGTGGAGAAAGAGGGCGCCGAGGTGAGGCCACGCCCGGTGTGCTTCCAGGGCCTTCCCCTCCCCCCGCCCCGGCCGGG
>NW_022103927.1:3154030-3156211 GCF_000313985.2 Echinops telfairi | reverse complement strand
AGCTTGGTCTCGTCGTCCACGAACACCTCCATGGCCCCCCGCCCCGGCCGGGGATCAGGCCCCGCCCAACCACTTCCGGGCAAGGGAGTAGCAGCCCAGGGCTCCACCCACCCAACAAGAGCTGTCCGGGGCTGTCTCCGCGCCTCCGGGTCGTAGCCCCACCCACGCGCGGCCAGGCCACGCCCATCTCCCCGCCCCCTGATGACCCCGCCCGCGCTGACGCACCACCCCGCTCCGCCCCGCAGGTGGGGCTGGGCTGCCGCCTGGTGGCCGGCCTGCTGCACTACTTCTTCCTGGCGGCTTTCTGCTGGATGGGCCTGGAGGGCCTGGAGCTCTACTTCCTCGTGGTGCGCGTGTTCCAGGCTCAAGGGCTGGGAACTCGCTGGCTCTGCCTCTTGGGCTACGGGGTCCCCGGTATCATCGTTGGCATCTCAGCGGCTGTGAACAGCGAGGGCTATGGCCGCACCAGCTAGTGAGTGTGGCAGACCGGGGCCAGGGGACCTTGCCCTGATCACATGGCCTGGGGCTCCTGAGGTGCTGACCCAGACCCCTGCGCTCTCCTGCAGCTGCTGGCTGAACCCGGAAAAGGGCTTCCTCTGGAGCTTCCTGGGACCTGTGTGTGTCATCATTCTGGTAACTGCCCTCCAGCCCCTACAACACCCCCCACCCCGCTGCTAGACCACCCTAGCCTCTGAATTCTGGGGCACCTCCTAATCCAAACCACCTACTCTGACCCCTCTCAGTGCAACTCGGTCATCTTTGTGATTACGGTCTGGAAGCTCACTCAGAAGTTCTCTGAAATCAACCCGGACATGAAGAAATTAAAGCAGGCGAGGTGAGGGGAGGGCTGGAGAACGGGAAGCTGGGGTCAGGGGGCCAGGGGCCCAGGGGCCCAGGCTGGCCCTGCTGAGCTGGCCCGCCTCTGCTCTCCCTAGGGTCCTGACCATCACGGCAGTGGCCCAGCTCTTGGTGCTGGGCTGCACCTGGGTCTTTGGCCTGTTCCTCTTCGACCCGAACAATTACATCCTGTCCTACATCTTCACCATTCTCAACTGCCTGCAGGGCCTCTTCCTCTTCCTGCTGCACTGTCTGCTCAACAAGAAGGTGCCCAAGGCGGGCAGGGGGACCCTGGGGAGGCAGGGGTGGGCAGGAGCAGGACCCTGTGGCCCCTAACGTGGCACCTGGACCCACAGGTGAGAGAAGAGTATTGGAAGTGGTTCTCTGTGGTCACCAGGAGCAAGTATTCAGAGTTCACATCCACGTCTGCCAGCAGCCACCAGCAGACCCAGGTAGGGGCAGTGACTGCCAGGGTGCGGGAAGAAGGGCACCCCAGCTGCCAGCTCTGGCCTCACTACCTGCCTCCCCCTCTCCAGACCCTCAGGCAGTCAGAATCCAGCATGTGAAGGTGGGTTCAGGACAGGCCTAAAGCCCAGTGACCTCGGCAGCTTCTGCACACACTGAGACCCCTGCTCTCCACCACCTGCTCCCTCTGCACTCCCGAGTGCCAAGGGGAGGGGAGGCAACGGCAATGGTCTACCAGCTCCACGACACTGGACGGGTCGACCTGCTTCCAGCTGCTCCTCTGCTTCTACCCTGGCGGTCACAGTTGCAGCTCAGGGTGGGGAAGTAAGCTGGCCTGGGTCTCCCTTGCGGACAGGCAAGGCTCCTGTCCCCAACCTGACTCTTTCCCCTCATTTAGCTTTGCTACAGAGCAGAGTGGGCAAAGGGCTGGGCTCCAGCTTCCCTTGCAAGCTAAGACTGATGTCAGGGGCGAGGATGGGTAGGGCTCAGGCCTCTGACCCCGCCACTTGAAGCTCACGGTACAGAGGCCCGACTGCAAAGGGCTCCAGTTGTTTTGGAGATTGTGGGTGTTTGCAATTTTTTTTATCCGTCTGTCCTTTCCTTGTGGACACTTAACATTCGAGATCCCAGCGATATGAGTGACGCATGACAGCAGGTGGGTGGGAGTCAGACTTTGGTAATAATAAAATTTATTCTCACACAAATCTACAGCTTTTAAACAGTACAAAGTTGGCCCGTCGTCGTCATCCGTCTCTGAGAGAGGAAGAGACCAAGAAACTAGTGGCTGGCGGGAGGCGGGAGTGGCTCTGTCAGGCGGGCAGCGGGTTATCGACTCTGCTCAACTGGGGAAAAAAGTGAAGAGGGGCTGGTGAGGGCCAG
>NW_022103927.1:3133327-3153246 GCF_000313985.2 Echinops telfairi | reverse complement strand
CTTGCGGTTCTTCTCGCTGTCCTTGAGCTTGACGTAGTACTGCTGCAATCCGTGCAGCGTGAGCTTGGTCTCGTCGTCCACGAACACCTCCATGGGCTACAACGGGAGGAGGCGGAGGAGTGAGCAGGGCTTACTTCGGATGAGGAAAACCTCCAGGGGGCCTGCTAGATCCCAGCCTCAGTAAAAACTCTAAGTTCACAGGCTCCCCATGTGTGTCGGGAGGCGGCACCCCCGTGAGTCACCTGTCCCCGCCCCACTCACATCCTGCATGAACTTGCGGCAGACGGGCCGGATCTCCTTGCTCAGGGTGGCGCTGAACATCATGCACTGCTTCTCGTGCGGCGTCAGGCGGAAGATCTCTTGCACATCCCGCCGCATGTCTAGGGGAGGGAGGGGAAGAGGGGGGTTGGGCATCAGTGCCCACCAGGCCAGGCCCCCACCCGGGCCCAGACCCCACCCCACCATAGCCAGGGAGCCGCTGGCACCGTGACAGTGGTGTGAGACCAAGTGGAGGGAAGGGCGAGTCCCAAGGTGCCTGAGGGGCTGGACTCGGGCAAAGCGCAGGCGAGGAAGGAGCTGCGGTCACTTACACGCAGCCCGCGCAGAGCAGCCGTGCCAGTGCGCCTGGTGCCCCGCTTCAGGGGGGGGAGCCTGAGGCAGAGACAGCTGCTGGGGCCAGAGCTGCAGCCCAACCCTGACACAAGCCCATCTCTAACACCACGGCTGTAGGTGACACCACTAGTGGGGACAACGTATGTGTGCAACCCTGTCTGGCTTGGGCGCAGAAAGCAGCACGCCACATTGGCACTCCCGAGTCTTCCTTCAAGGCAGCCCAACGTGCTGCCGTCCTCTTCCCTCCCACCCCTGCACCTCCCCTGGGAAACCTCCTGCGGGGCCCCGAGCTGCGGCGACACCAAGCCCTCACCTAGCTGGTCAAGCATCTTGTCGCACTCGTCCAGCACAAAATGCTTCACGTTCCTCAGGTTGAGGCTCCTGTTGCGCACCAGCGCCAGGATGCGGCCGGGGGTCCCCACCACGACGTGCGGGCAGTTCTTCTTCAGCACCTCCTCGTCCTTCTTGATGGAGAGCCCGCCGAAGAACACAGACACCTACAGGGCCACAGGGAGGAAGTCACTGCAGCCCCTCCAGGCTGACATCTGGCCCCCGAGGATGCCCACCCATCCGACCCGGCTGAGAGCAGGCCAGGGCTGCGGGTGCCCCAGAAAGAGCAGCCTCGAGGTAGGGGCAGCACCGGCCTCAGGGACCATGCATAATTCAGCAGGCTTTTAAGGAGCATTAAGCCACCACAAACCTCAAAGGCAGCCCTGCAGCCAAGTTTAGTTAGTAAAGGCCAGCCGGGCCACAGCTGAGGCTGCCCGCTGCAGACGACCGAGGGGCGCCCGGCCCAGTCCTGGGGGCTCACCTTGACGCTGGGCATGTACTTGGAGAACCGCTCATACTCCTTGCTGATCTGGAAGGCCAGCTCCCGCGTGTGGCACATGACCAGGACCGTCACCTGTGGGGTGGGAGGAGAAAGAGCTTGAAGGGAAGGCCCTGAACTACCCAGCATGCCCTGTCCTTCCTGGCCCACACTGTTTGGGTCTTGCCCACGCAGGGACCTCCTACCACTCCCACCAGCACCCCCATTCTCCCTGCCCCCCAATCCTCACTTGTACCCTCTCCTAGCTCCTGAGGCCCATCTCCCACCCAGAGGGACACCCCACCCAAAGAGGCCCAGCCTAGCCCAGGTGACCTGGGAAGTTGCTCTCAGGGGCCCACCCCCTCTCTGAAAGCCTGCTAACAACCCAGAAGTGCTCTCTGCTCAGCAAATCCAGGGCCTTTCCACTGGGTGGGTCCCCAGGGGGTGGGGGGAGAGCAGGCTGTCCCTACCTGTCCGTTGACAGGCTCAATCTGCTGCAGGGTGGCCAGCACGAACACTGCCGTCTTGCCCATGCCCGACTTGGCTTGGCACAGGATGTCCATGCCCAAGATGGCCTGAGGAATGCACTCGTGCTGGACTGGAGGAGGAAAAGAACATGAGTGGCCAGACAGTGGGGGACACTCTGCGCAGGCTCCTCACTGGCTGGCCGAGGAACCTGGGGCGAGAGCAGGCCCTGTGGTGTCACAAACAACTGTGGGTCGAGGCTGTCTGTCGGAGGTCATTTACGGGGTCCCAGCACACCCCCAGCCCCACCCAGAGGGCAGAGCCGGTCTTGGGGAGCAGGCCCTGGCAGGGCGGGGAGCATCCGTACCCTCAGAAGGATGCTCAAAGCCACAGTCCACGATGGCCCTGAGCAGCTCAGGCTTCAGCAGAAAGTCCCGGAAGCCAGAGCTGTGGATGGACACGTAGGAGCCCTTGACGTCTTTCTTGGGGGGAACCGGGGTGCTCTCTGGCGGGGCTTGGGGCTCTTCATCTTCCTCGTAATCCAGAAGCTCGTTTTCCACATCCTGTTCCGCCATGGTGCTAAAGACTGAGCAGAAGGGGTGGAGGGCTGTGAGAGGAGCCGGCAAGGGGACACGTCCTGGGGTGGGGAGGGAGGCACGGTGCCGCTGCTGGCGGTCTGGGCCCAGGGGTCCCCGTGCCATCTTGACCTTTCCCTCAACCTCCATCGTCTCTCTACCTGCACAGCAGCCTGTCCCACCCCTGGCCCCTCATGAAACACGCATCAATGAGCCTAGGGGGCCTTAGGTCACCAACTACATGGTTTGTGGTCCAAACCCGCCCTGCAGTGCCAGTGGGAAAGGCCCAGTGATCCACATGGGGCAATTATCCCTGTAATCCTTGCAGTCGGCACTGTTTCTCAGCTGCTACAACACACACCACCAGGTGGACACGTGGTCCCACTCACACAGAGACACCCCCACAAGAGAAGTGTTCTGAGTGAGCCCTTGTACCCCCTCACTCAACGTCAGCCCACCTCTGCTCTCCTTCCTCAGCCCCACAGGGCCTCTCAGGCGCCCCGCCCCCCTGCACGAGAGCAGCCCCTCCCCAGCACTCCCTGGAGACCTCAGGCTGGGGGGACTGCCTGTGAACAGGCTGCTGTGGGGGCCCATGGAGGGCAGGCACTGGAGAGTGGTGCCTGCCCAGCAATTTGTGGTTGGCACCCGGGAATAATTATGTGCTCTCATGAATAGGCCTCCCATTGGGCCCAGGCCAATAAAAAGCAAGCCGCCGCCGAGAGAGTAAATGGAATTAATACAAAGGACTCACCACCTCGCATCAATTGGAGGGAGCGCCCACAGGGACCTGAACCTGAAGCCGGTCTTCCTCCACGTTCCCCGGCCGGGCCTGGCCCCGCTTAAAGAGACACAAGAGCAGCCGCAGCAGAGGTGCCCTGGGCCCAGTGTTGGATCCCGACCTCTCTGTAGGACTTCCTCTGGTCCCCCCACGCACTCCCTAGACTTATTTCTGCACTGACCACTCCCATGGCCTACCTATGGGCACTCTCTCCTCCCGACTCCACGCCAAGCAGCTGTCTCCACCACATTTACTCAGAACAAATCGGCTTCTCCCCAGGTCCTGAATAGTAACTGGTTCTCTCTACCACACCCAACCCACCCTTCACCCCCACCTCACTGGCTCCCGCCTCCTTTGCGTCACTGGGTTGTAATTCACACACCTTCATTGTGAATACTCGGGGTTTGTTCTTTTTTAAACAACAATCAAATTCATTGCCATTGGGTCAATGCCAACGCACAGCTACCCTACAGCACAAGGCAGAACTGCTCCTGTGAGTTTCTGAGGCTGTAGCTCTTTACCACAGGAGAAAGCCTCATCTTTCACCCACGGAGCGGGCTGGCTGTTTTGAACTGCTGACCTTGCAGATCACAGCCCAACATGCAACCACTGCGTCACCAGGGCTCCTCCATTGTGAATGTGGCCTTCTGAGGACTGGGTGGGAGGGACTAAGCAAGTATGAGGTGCTTGCAGCCCACCTGGGGGGTCAGACTAACAAAAAACCACTCACTGCCTTCAATTCTGACTCATAGCTATCCTGTAAGACACAGTAGAACTGCCCCTGTGGAGACGGTGGGGAAGGCAAAGCCTGTCTCTCTCCTGCAGAGCTGCTGGGCGTTTCGAACTGCCGACCGTCCGCCTAGCAGCTCAGCTCCTAATCACCACGCCTGTGGGCTTCCTTGGGGGGCTGAAAAACTTGCTAATGTCAATCCCGTGCGTGGGGTTGAAAGGCTAGTCGGTCCGATGCACAGCCCCGCCCCCCACTCCTGTGCACAACAGAAGTCCTGTGCCACCCTGGCAGCTGCTTCTCTGTCCCCATGTCTGAGCCCACGGTGCCGCCCATGTCAGTCCACATGCCCGATGGCCTTCTTCCTTTTCACGGCCTTGCCACTTTACCCAGCGTGGTGTCCCTCCTTAAGGACTGGTCTCTCTGGACAACGTGTTGAGACAAGGTAAGGTACTAGGAGGAGGGCACCAAACCCAACCCAAACCCACCGCTACCGAGTGGATGCCAATGTGGAGTGACTCCATCTAAGGTTCCAGGCCTCGCCGCTCTTCTGTGGAGCAGCTGGTGTCTGCAGCGCCAACCTTGGGGCAAGCAGCGCCACCAGGGGCGCTATGTTTTGATTGGTGCCACTGGGTTGGCGCCAACTCAGAAGCAGCCCACGTACCAGAGCAGACACTGGCCGTCACAGGTGCTGTCTGAGCCTCTTGTTTTGCCACAGGCACTGAATCAACCCAGTGGCTTGGTTGGTGGGTTTGAACCATCGACCTCTCGATTAGCCAAGTCCAGAGCACCACCAGGAGTGAGACCATGTAAACAAGCGACTTGGAGCCCTAAACACGGGGCCGGGTCTGTTTTGTCATCTCGGTGGCATGAAGAGGGACCTCACAACCACTGCGAGAGAAGAGCCAGGAAGGGAGTGGGTCCGTTATACCCAGGATTCCTGTGCTGGGAGCTTCCTTCAAACGGGAGACAGGGCTGCGACACCGGAGAGGGTGAGAGATGGCGACAAGTGGCAGCAGGGAAGAACTAGGAGACCCACAGGAGACAGCGTGCCAGAGAGGAGCTGAGGCTGCAGGACCCAGAGGCGTGTGCAGAAAGCACTGCTGGCTGTCTTGACCCAAAAACTACATACTGAGTCACTGTCTGATCCGAAATTACATACATGTAATGTTACTTCCCTACGGACCCCATCATTGAGAATACTGTGTGACCAGGGCAATGAATCTCGAACCCAGCAAAGGAAAGAGTGACAGAAGAGGGAACTCACTGCCATCCAGTCAGTTCTAAATCAGAGCGGCCCTACATGGCAAAGGAGAGCTGCCCCGGCGGGTCTCCCAGCTGCATGTCTTTATGGAAGCACAAAGCACCGTCTTTCTCCCTAGGTGTTAAAACTGTTTTTTTTGTTTTCTGAATTTCTTTTTTAAAGGTTGGAGTAGTCAAACCTGATCTCTGCCTTATCAGAATCAGCCGTAGGCTCTTGATCCTAGCTCTTCTCCCTTGGCCCCCGGTAGAATTAGTCAGAGGCCAGACACCACGCCCATGTCATTTCTACGACTTCTAGGATGTGTGCAACCATTAGCTGTGTATTTAGAACATTTCATCAGACCCTGAGCTACCCACCCCCACCCCACCCCACCCCACCCTTTCATCTCCCCAACCCCTGGCAACTGTTAAGCCAACTCTGTCTCTTGTCTATGTATCTGCCCATTTGAGACTTTTCCCATCAGTAGGACGTGGTATATGCTATATGGTCCTGAGTCAGGCCTCTTTCACTGAGCACACCTGCGTCAAGCTTCATCCACACAGACCACCGTTCCTCTCGGTGACTGAGCAACTCCACTGACTGGTGGCACCAAGGTCTGCTTCTTGGCACATAGGCCGCCCATGACCCCTAGTTTGTGATAGAAGCTCCCCTTCCCTGGCCTCCAGCTTCTACATCACTCTCTCCCACAGCAGTCAGAGGGAACCCAGTCCTATTCACAATCCCCTACCCACCTATGGCTCCCACTGTGCTCAGAGCAGGCCCGCCCCACCAGGCATGGCCTATCACACCCTAAGATGACCTGACATCCCACAACCCTCTGGTCTCATCTTCTGTTTGACCCTCTCACTAGCCTCTGCGCCTTGTCACTCCTTGTTCCTCCACTTACACGTTGTCCTCAGGAAGGGTCTTTCCTCAAGGCACCAACTCCCCAAAGCACACAAAGTCCATCTGACAATGTCATCTCAGTCATTCTCACCGGTCCTTACTGGACTAGCTATTTGGTGGCCTATCACACAGCAGGGAGGCACTCACTAAGCAAGGACTGCATGAATGGAGCTAGAAGCACAGCAGTGTTCTTCTGGGGCTTTATAAAAGCCCACACGCCCATTACTACAGATCCCTGAAAGGCAACATCTGATAGTTCCCTGAGGATCTCAACTAGCCAAACCAGAAAGGATTCATCATCACCCCACCCCCACCCACTCCTGGCAGCAGGGAAAGCCAGGAAGGGCCAGTTGGAAAAGTACCAAACTTTTGGGGATAACTGTTGGAAGTCCAGACAGAAGACCAAGGCGGTGGTAATTTAGTTTCTTAATGTACAACAGGGATTCCCTGATGAGATTCTGAGTTGAAAGGCTCAACCGGGATCAGAACAAAATGGGAGGACGGGAGAGGAGGGTCTCCCACCCCACCCTGTCCCTGAGAGATAAGCAACTGGGTAAACCAGGCAGTGGGGGTGTGGAGGGCTTTAAATCCACTCTGGATGGCCCAAGGGCAAAGAATCATCTGGACTTCAAACCTGGGGGGAAACAGATGGTACACTTGGGAATGAATCAGAGGCCAAATGAAGTTCTCACGGTTTTCAGTGGGAGCCTGAATTTAAGCTGCTGGGCTGGAGGCACAAAACTGTCCCGAAGTGGCTAGACAAGCTCCAAAGCTCAAAGCAAATTAAATTAGGAGATGGACTTAGCAGGCCCTCTGGAGGGGGTAAACGTGGAAGGTGACACTGGAGCATTGACAACCCAAACACTGATGCGTGAACGCAGGGGCACCCATTGGCTCTAAATGAGGCTTCCTACCCCAGCGTTTGTTCCTTTTAGCCTTTTATTTCCCGGCGATCATCTTTATCCCCGCTAAACCTCTGGAACCCCGAATCTCTCAAAAGAGGAACATGAACAGAACCGGGGAAAGAGGGGTCCCTGGAATACCCAGAGGACCCTCTTGTCTCCAAAGTACGGCTTCTCTCATTGCCGCCCTAGCTCCCAGCATCGGCCCCGGGGTCCTTGCCAACCGTCCAGGCCTTTCTAGAGCTCGGTTCCGACCACAAACAGACGGGTTCGGACTGAGGCCGGACTTGGCCGGCTGGAGGCCTTGACAACCGCTCCCGGAAGCGGCCCCCAAGACCTGCACGCCAACGGCCAGCCCAGTCCTCGCGCATGCGCCCCTGCGCCCAACGGCCGCAGCGCGAACCGGACGCCCCAACGCCCTCTCGCCCCGCTCCGGACTTGCGCCTCCCCTCACCCCTGCCCTCCTCAGTGTTTCTCCTCACCGTCTCGCCCGGAGGTTTGGTAGCTCCGCGCCGCAGCCCCGCGACCTGGTCCTGCTCAGCTGGTTCTCAGTTCCCCTCCGCGTGCTGCGAGGAGAACCGACCGACTCGGTTTACCAACTGTGCGCGCCACCACGAGCTACCGCGCTTCCTGCCTCCCGCGGGCCCTGCCGTTTCGTTCACTGGCCCATCGACTTGTCACTCAAGAGAGGCGGCGGCGGTGATTGGTTAATGTGAGAGGCTCCCGTAGGCTATTGGTAGATAAAGGCAAGAGGGCGGTGCCCAAGACTCGGGTTAATTGGCCAATCTAAAGGAAGAAACGCCCTGGGTGGGCGTGGCTGAAGTAGGCACCACCCACGAGGTAATGTGGGCTAGGATTCGCGGGCGGCGGGTGACGTCACGCTTAGTACTGGCAATGGACGAATGCTTAGCCTGTGGCTGTTGCCCACGCTTATCAAATGTGGCCTTTCTGTTGGACACCGAAGCCAGGACCCTGAGTGAGCGTCAATCCGCAGCCTCCTCATCCTCCACGGTAGCGGCTCTGAAAGGGCTCCGAGGAGGATTGGGAGTTTGGAATGAGTCCGGCGTGCAGAGGACATTTTGCTCCCCCAATGGGGCAAAGGGTCCCTTGAAGGTGTGGGAGTTCAGAGAATTGCTCATTTCGTAACAGTTATTTTGTGTTGAGAGTGATGATGTCTAGTCTCGACGCAAAAACCAGCCGTTACATTACAAAGCTTCTCCGTATGTTCATTTCCCCCAGCTTTTTGCTTTTTAAGTACCTATAGTAGTAAATAGCCGAGCCCTAGTGGCGTCGTTGATATACGTTGGGCTGCTAACCGCAAGATCAGAAGTTTGAAACCACTAGGTGCTCTGGGAGAGAACAGGGCTTTCCACGCCTGTAAAGCGTTCGGCTCGGAAACTCATGGGGTCGCTGTGAATCAGAGTCGACGGGATGGCAGTGAGTGCGTGAGATGGTAAACACGACTCACCGTCAGGAGGAGGTTTTTACTCATCATGGCACTATAGGACAGAGTACAACTGCCCCGTGAGGTTCCTTTGTTTCTTTGTCCTCAGGTGGGGTTGGAGCAAGACCCGTGGTTAGCTGCCCAATGCGTAACCGACAGTGCCACCAGATACAGTAAAGGAACAGAGCAATGAATTTTGGCAATTGTCACCAAAATGCCACCCACCCCGTTGAGGATGCACGTTCCCCTAATCCCAGAAAATGCCCTGGTGTCCCTTTAAGTTAACCACACGCATGTCCCAGACAACTACCACGTAGGTTTCCATCGACATAAATGAGTTTTGTCGCTTCTTGAATTTCATATCAATGGGATCGTGTAGATTGCCTTTTGAGTCGGTGTCGACTCAGTGGCCGCGAGTTTGCTTGCTTGTTTGGTCTTTGGTGCAGCACCATACCTCGGAGATCCGCGCAGGTGGCTGAGTGGCACCAGCGTTTCTCTGTCTTTGCCGTGTGATCGTTCATTGTGTGGCTGTGCCAACACATAGTTTCTCCATTCACCTGTGCATGGGCATTCGGTTGTTTCAAGAGTTGGGCCATTATTAATCAAGGACCTGTCCTTGTGGAAAAGGTCTTTCTGTGAACACACGTTCTTTTGCTAGAGCAAATACCTATGAGTAGAATGGTGGGCCACGGTGTCTTCGTGATCAGCTTTTGTGGTAGACCCGGACAGTTTTCCAGAGGGGTGGTTCCACTGGACACGCCCACTCCCACGCTGAAAGGAGCCCTGGTGGTGCAATTGTTAAGCACTCACCCGCTAACCAAAAAGTCTGTGGTTCCAATCTGCCCAGCAGCTCTTTGGGAGAAAAGACTAGAATTAGCTACTATAAAGACTGCAGCCTGGGAAACCCTAGAGAAACCCTCCTCTGTCTCTCTGGGTCCATACAAAGATTCAACAGCGCCCAACAACAAATGACCCTGTGGAAGCCCCAGTTACTCCCAATCCTTACCCACGCCAAGTACTATCAGCCTCTCCTCGAATTTGTATTGACTGCATGTGGGCCAGCAGGTGATACATGACCAGCTTGAGCCACCTGGCAGTCTCCCTAAGCTACTTCCTCCATCTTCCAGACAAGTTCCAGCATTTCAAGCCTCATTCGTTGTAAGCTACCTTGGGTCCTGGCTCCAACTGGCAAATGTTCAAAGTTGAACCTAAGAACCATCACTTCTCAAGGAGGGGACACCAGTCAACTCAAGCCAATCAAAAAGGAAGGCTTAACAAACATAAAGTAGCAATTACATGTCATAAGTGCCCCATAACACTCCGAGAGCACTAGCTGGGTGTCCAGCAGGGCAGGGCCAGATGGGGGTGAGGAGAGGGAGGCACTTAGCTCAAGTGCAAAGTTGAAAGGGGAGCTGTGCCAGAAATGCAGTCCTCAAATCATATTTCGATGCTATGTTTTAAAATCAAGTTTAACACAAAAAGAGTCTATAAATAAGCAAGACATCTTTCGGACAAAATTAGTAACAGCACTGCATGGACCGGAGCCACACTAGGGAAAACAGGGAGACTGGTCCTGTCCTTATTTGGACTTTTTGCATTCATTTTGATTTTTAAAAAAATATTACATTGAAATGGTAGATGTATATCTTGAGGTAGGGGTGTGTGTGTGTGTGTGTCCAAGGTAAGTCTCTCCCTTGTCTCACCCTAGGCCAGGCCCTGATGCTCAGCCTTGTTCTGAACAGTTTAAATAATCAACAAAGTTACTCCCCACACCAAGGCCACCAGATGAGTACAGTAGCATCCCTGTTGCTATGTGAGTGACCCAGAAAGGAGAAATACCAGCCTCATGGTGGCACAAGCAGCAGGGATTCAAACCCAGATTGCCTCACTCCATTCGATTCAGCGGCATCCTCCATAGTTGAAGGAGACCCACTGGAAAGCCAGGTAACCAAACAGGCTGTCCAAGGCAGGGGAGGAGCCCCCGGAAAGCAGGTGGGAGGCGAGCTGGGAGTTATTAGCTCCTCTAAGATGAGGTCGTGGAGGAGGCAGCAGAAGCTCGGTGAGTCCGTTCTGGAAAAACAGGAAAACATCCGCACCATCATGAGAACTTCTACTTCTCAAAAATAAAAACCAACATTTTGTTGTTGTTTTAATACAGAAAAGACCAGAGCCTCCTAAATGAATCACCCACTGAAGATGAGTGGATGTTAACATTTTGTCTTAACCTTCTCGATTGGTTTCAGAATTGCCCGAGGTTACAAAAACTTTGAAACACTCTCCTCTAAATGTCTAAACAAGGGTGATAGACTAACATTACCAACAGCTGGAGATGCTGTGGGGCAACCAGAATGTGGATCCCTTGGTGGTGGGGCTGGGAGAGGGGAGACCACTTGGCTTTCGTTTTTATTCCTTGTGGGTTGAGTGAAAATCTACAGAGCGCATCCGTTTTCCCTTCAACACTGTAGATACATTTTGCTTCTTAACACTGGTTGTAATGGACCTTCCCATTTATTCTTGGGGGTCTCTGTACCCATTTGTCCCTCATTCTTGTTCCTTCCTGAGCTTTGGGGGAAGGGGGAATCATAAGCTGCCATCTGACTGTTCTGAGAAGCACATTCCTCACAAGTCGACCATGGTGACATGAGTCTGTCAAGCCTTTGAGATCTTCATTCCTTGATGGGGCATGACTCAAATTAAGGAGACGGCTTAACAGCTGCAAAAATCCTCTAGTGATTGGATTTAACAGCTGCAAAATCCTCTAGTGATTGGAACTTGGAATGTGCAAAGTATGAACTTAGGACAATTGGAAGTGGTCAAAAATGAAGTGGAATGCAAAATATCAATACCCTAGGCACTGGTGAGGCGAAATGGACTGACATTGGCCATTTTGAATCCGAAAATACGATGATTTACTATGCCAGGAATAACCATCAAGAGGAATGTCTTGGCATTCATTGTCAGAAAGGATCTTGCTACATCCATCATGGAGTACAACGTTATTTGTGATGGGATTACATCCATCCGCCTTCGAGGAAATCCAATCAATACAGCTATTATTCAAATTTATGCACCAAGCACAAAAGCTAGTGATAAAGAAATAGAAGAATTTTACCAATGACTTCAGCTGGAATTGATCAAACCTGCAATCAAGAAGCACTGATAATCATAAACTAACACGGAGGTCTCCAAAGGGAGCCAAGGCAGATAAAACAACAAACATAGATCCAGGAATGGGTTTCGGGCTCGCACTAAGTCCTAGCTCCAATGTAAGAATTAATTCTTACATCACGGCTCTGCTCGATACTCGCCCTCAGGAAGGGAACACAGAAGATAGGGGAGGTATAGCAAAGTGTGAAGAAATTAGCTGTGGCCGGCACCTATCCGATAAAGTAACCACGGGGGTCTTAAAGGCTTGTTTCCAAACAAGCAGCCATCTAAGTGAGTTATCAGATAAGTCCACATGGAAGACACTCACCAACATCAGGGACCCAAGGATTGTAAATCATATCACTGGAAGCCAAAGGAGAGAATAGTATCAGAGCCTAAATTGTGAGATTCTGATTTGCACAAAGTGATGGATGACAGTGGAAGCCCAAGCCCCGTTTGTGAGATCTACACCGGAAATAGCCTCTGTGATTTCCCTCTACCCACAATGGAGGGATGTGAAGAAACTGATTACCAAACAGAGCACATTTGAGAGATGACTGTAAGAGATCAAAATGATAAACCCAACTTGATGGTTCAAATCTTGTCAGGTGATCCAATTCTCTGACGTATGTTGGGCCTGATTTGGTTTTCAAAAATTTCTCTGTGTGTGTGTGTGTGTGTGTTTTCGTATTGGGGTTTATCTCTGATATAGTCTGTCATTGGGGGTAACCTTCTTGAATTTCTGTTATATGTTTTCAGTCTATAAAACCCAGGACTGATGGGTCTATTGAGACAGTAAGTAGAATAGGGGTCCCTGAAGGGTACAGTGGGGGTGGGGAGGTAAAGGGAAACATAACCAAGGAGTTCAAGAAGGAAGAGAATGTTTGGAAACTGGTTGTGGTAGCAATTATACTGCTTCATATGATTGAGCTATGAAACGATATCATCTGTATTAGCTCACAATAAAATGGTTTTGGAAAAAAGTTGGAGTGAAAACTTCAATTGTATTACACATGAAAGAGAAGTGAAAGGTAAAACAAAGAGCTAGTCCCTGTTTCATATGTTTTTAAAACATTCTTCCTGAATAAACTGTATCTGTTATCAACTTTTAAAAGATGCATTGGTAATTATTGATGATTGGAATGAAAAAAGTTGGAAACAAAGAGGAAGGAACAGTAGTTGGAAAATACGGACTTGGTAACAGAAATGATGCTGGAAATGACATGACAGAATTTTGCACAACTGATGGCTTGTTCATAGCAAATACCTTTTTTTTTTTTTAACAATACAAAAGGTGAATGACTATACACATGCACTTCCCCAGATAGAGGATACACAAAGAAAAATAATATCAACTACACCAGTGGGCAGACACTATGGAGAAGCTCAATATCAGCAGTGAGAACCAGACCAGGGGCCAACTGTGGAACACACCATCAGTTGCTCCTATGTAACTTCAGGATAAAGCTGAAGAAAATGAAAACAAGTTCCCAGGAGCCAACATACCACCTATCCAGCCTGACTTTTGAGACCATCTCAAGAACAGAGGTGATGCCTTGAACGCTGCTGACGGAAGATCTGAGAAGCTGTGGGAGGGCAGTAAGAAAGAACACCCTTCACGAAGAAAGCAAAAGGTCCTTAAAAAGACAGGAAAGAAAGAAAAGGTCCAAGTGGATGTCAGAAGAGACTCTGAAGTTGACTCTAAATCTGAGAGTCGCTAAAGCAAATGGAAGAAAGCATGAAGTCAAAGAGCCGAACAGAGCATTTCAAGGGCAGCTCGAGAACACAAAGCCAACTATTATCAAGAAATGTGCAAGGACCCGGAAGTAGGAAATCAAAAGGGAAGAACACACTCAGTATGTCTGAAACTGAAAGAAGTCAAGAAATAATGCAAGCCTGGCATTGCAATTCTGAATGATTCTAGAGGCGAAATATTGAAGGATGCAGGAAACATCAAGAGAAC
This sequence comes from Echinops telfairi, assembly GCF_000313985.2. Lineage (NCBI taxonomy): Eukaryota > Metazoa > Chordata > Mammalia > Afrosoricida > Tenrecidae > Echinops > Echinops telfairi. The sequence continues at coordinate 3,139,676 of NW_022103927.1, read as the reverse complement.
ATGGAGAGCACCAGTCGACAGGCCATCATTTAGGAGGCAGCATGGGAGCAAGAACCAATGGTGCAGAAGGAAGACGTTCAAGCTGCACTGAAAGCATTCGTCAAGAACAAGGCTCCAGGAATTGCCGGAACACTCATTGGAATGTTTCAGAAAGCTGAAGGAGCACTTGAAGCACTCAGTCATCTGTGCCAAGAAATTTGGAAGACACCAACGGACTGGAAGAGACCCATATTTGTTCCCATTCCAAAGAAAGGTGACCCAACCGAATGCTCAAACCATAGAAGGAGATCATTGATATCGCACACAAGTAAAATTTTGCTTCAGATTAATCATCCAACAATGGTTACAGCAGTGCATTTACAGGGAACTGACAGGCTGGATTCAGGCGAGGATGTGGACAGGATGTATAACACTGATGATGTCAGAGGGATCAGGGCTCAAAGCAGAGAATCCTAGAAAGTTGTTTACTTGTGTTTCATTGACGACACAAAGGCATTCGACTGTGTGGACCATAATAAACTATGGATAACCTTGAGAAGAATGGGCTGTTTGGTTTGGTTTGTTTTTAAAAAATTTTTTAGAAGAATGGGCTTTTCAGAACACTTCATTGTGCTCATGAGGAACTTATACATGGGTCAAGAGGCAGTTTTGAGAGAGAGAAAGAGAGAGAGAGAACGAGAGAGAGAAGTTCGAACAGAACTAGGGAATATTGCCTGGTTTAAAATATAAAAAGATGTGCATCAGGGTTGTATCCTGTCGCCGTGCTTGTTCAATCTGTATGCTGAGCTAATAATAAAATAAACTAGATTATATGAAGGAGAGTGAGCCATCAAGATCAGAGAAAGACTTATTAACAACCTGTGGTGAGCCGATGACACATATGGTATGCTTGCTGAAAGTGAGGAGGATTTGAAGCACTTGCTGAGGAAGATCGAGGATTGTAGCCTTCGGTATGAATTATAACTAGTGTAAGGAAGACCAAAATCCCCACAACTGAACCAGTAAGTAACATCATGTTAAATGGAGAAAAGGTTAAAGTTGTCAATAATTTTTTCTTACTTGGATCCATGATCAATGCTCATGGAATCATGGTATTTTCAATCACCTCATAAGCATGTAAAAATTGGACATTGAATCAGGAAGATCAAAGAAAACATCAATGCAATTTGAATTAAGGTGCTGGCGAAGAATATTGAAAGTACCGTGGACTTTCAAAAGAAGAAACAAATTTGTCTTGGAAGAAGTACAGCCAGAATGCTCTTTAGAGGCAAGGATGGTGAGTTTTTATCTCACGTGCTTTGGACATGTTGTCCGGAGAGACCAGTCCCCGGAGCAGGACTTCATGTTTGGTAACGTAAAGGGGCAGTGAAGAAGAGGAAGGCACAGTGGGGTGGGGCAGGCTCCAGATGCTGCAGATGTGGGGGGAGGGAGGGGAGGGAGGATGCTGCAGATGTTGGGGAAGTGGGGGGAGGGAGGTCTCCAGCACCTCCGGGTTCAGCCATTGATGGATTCTTTGCAGGGAAGGAACTGAGTAGAAAAAAAATGTTTTCTTCTAAGCATGAAGGCCCTTTGGAAACTATGTATCCAGGAGTAGAAGTCAGAGAAATAAATGGGGGTAGATTTCAGGGTACATACTCTGAAGCATGAAGGGTTAAAGGCAACAGTAAAACTAATCTTAAAAGTATCAAGTTGAGGGTGGGGCAGAGAAACAAAGTAGAAAACTAGTGTGATACAGTTTATACTAGTGACTTAAGAGCAGAAAGTGAAAGTATGTTTTCAGTTCAGGAAGCACCTGGAGAAAGAGGGTGACTCAGTATGGGCAACTGTCATAAGCCACGTACGTCACCCCAGGGGTCACAGGAGTTAATTCTTGTAAAGCACAAAGACTTCCAGTAGCATTCTTGTAATTTTCGTGTACATTGTTGTTTCTAAATGTTGCAGTGGGTTGTGCGTTGGACTGCTAATCCCAAAGTCAGCAGTTTGAACCCACCAGCCACTCTGAGGGGAAAAGATGAGGCTTTCTCTTCCTGTAAAAATTGATTGTCTCAGAAATCCTTTTTTAAAAAAGTCACTTTGAGTCAGAATGGACTCAACAGGGTTTTTTTGCACTTTCTAGAGATATAGGAAGGGGGCGGTGGTGGCATAGTGGTTACATATTGTCAACAGTTTGATACCATCAGCCACTAGGTGGAAGAAAGATTAGGCTTTCTAGTAAACAGTTACCATCTCAGAAACCCACGGGGGAAGCTTCTTCCCTGTCCTAGAGGGCTGCTATGAGTCAGAATTGACTCGATGGCAGTGAATTTGTTTTTTGGAGCCGTGTAAGAGGTACATGAGTTTGGCACATGAATTCAGGTGACTTCCATTTTAGCTGTAACATTCTTTCATTTTGAATTATTTTTATTGCAAGACAGCTTACATCTTATAAAGTACACAGTTTTGGCCTTGGTTGATGTTGAGATATGTCTAGTACCTTGCGACTGACTACCATCCAATCCAACATCCCCGTGAGATTTAGTCATGTTCTCAGACCCATTGCCAGGTAACCTCCTTTGAACTTTGTGCTTCATGGAACCATGCTGTGTGCTCTGTGTTTGCTGCTGTAATCCAACATCATGCTTTATTGATTACTGAGCTACAATCCACTTACTACAACATTCTTCTGGTTAAAGGGCACACTCCAAACAAAACAAAACTCATTGCCATTGCGTCATCTGCGTCACAGTCATTCTATGGACGGAGTAGAACTGCCCCTTTGGGTTCCCAAGGCTCTACATCTTCATGACAGTTGGAAACTTCATCTTTCTCTGTCAGAGCAGCGGTGGGCATGAAAGGCTGAGCCCCTGGTTAGCACCCCAATGCGTAGTAACCCACGATGTCACCGGGGTCCCTTTCTAGTATAAATTAGTATCTTCCCAAAGAGCAAACTATTTCTAGAAGTGTGCATAATGTTGCCTTTTCATTTCTGAGCAGTTTCCCACGACGTAGACTGGCTGGTAATTTCCTTATCCATTCACTGACAGAGGCATTCTGGTGTGCTGGTGGGTTGCATGTTGCATTGCTAACCACGAGGTCAGACCACGAGCTAAACCATTGCTAAACCACTAGCCGCTCCTGGAGAAAAGGATGAGACTTTTGGCTTCCATATGTACAGCCTTGAACTCACAGGGGCAGTTCTACTGTGTCCTACATTTAGGGTCGCTATGAGCTGGAGTCCACTCAATGACAGTGAGTTAGTGGATTGTCTTAAGTTTGGGACCATTTGAAACAGCATCTTTATTGCTCAAGTATCATATTCACGCTCGAGCGTTTATTTAGGAAAACTGCCGAGTGATCCTGAGTGTTGTTAGGTGCCACGCGTCAGTCAGTCCCTATTCACAGAGACCTTCCACAACAGAGTAAAACTCTACCTGCTCTCACATCATCCTCACAATGGTTCTTATGTTTGAGCCCATTGTTGTAGCCACTGTGTCCATCCATCTCCTGGTGGGTGGGTGGGTGGAGGTGTCTCCCTGTTTTTTACTGCCCCTTTACTTTACTAAGATATCCTTCTCCAGGGACTGGTCTCTCCTGACGACCTGTCCAAAGTGGTGGTGGTGGTGTCAGGGGCCATCGGCCCACCTAGCAACGTCATGCACTGCAGAGCGAAACCCTGCCTGGCCCTGCGCCATCCTCACATCTGTTCCTGTGCGAGGCCAGCGATGCAGCCACGGTGTCACTCCATCGCATCCAGGGCCTTCCTCTCTGTCACCACCCCTCCACTTTACCAAACAGGATGTCCTTCTCCAGGGACTGGTCTCTCCTGACCATATGCCCAAAGTGGAAGACCACTCTTGCCACCTTGCCTCTAAGGATCCCTCTGGCCTTACTGCTTCCAAGACAGATCGGGTTGTCCTTTTAGCTGTCCCTGATCCTTTCAATATTCTTCTCACCTTGGTCCTCAAATAACATCCTTGCTTTTTAACACTCAACGAGGCGTTGTGCAGCAGATTGGCTCAATGCAATGCGTGTTTTGTCTCTTAACTGCTGCTTCTGTTAGCACTGAAGGTGGACCCACGCACGAGAAAATCCTGGACAAGTTCGATCTTTTCTCCACTTTTCATGATGTTACCTGTCGACCCAGTTGTGAGGATGCGGGTCTTCTTTCCATGAGTTGTCATCCACACTGAAGGCTGCCACCGTTGGTCTGCCTCGGCAACCGCTTCCAGTCTTCCTCACTTTCAGCAAGCAAGTTCTGTCATTTGGAGACTGCAGGGTGCTAATAGGCCTCCCTCCAATCCTGGTGCCACAACTGTCTTCATATAATACAGCTTCTCTGGTGATTTGCTCAGCATGAAAATTGCTGAGGATACAACCCTGTCACACACCTTTCCCAATTTTAAACCATTGAGTATTCCCTGGTTCTGTTTATACAACTGCCTCTTGATCCATGTAAAAGTTTCACATGAGTATGATGACGTGTTCTGGAATTCCCATTCTTTTGAAGGTTGTACATAGTTTGTTAGGATCCTCATCGTCAAAGACCTTGGTGTGGGCATTAAAACACAAGTTAGCATCTTTCTGGTACTCTCTGCTTCCAGTCGACGTCTCTCTAAACTCATCAAGGATAGCCCTTGTTCCACATCCCCTGCTGCATCTGGCCTGAACCTCTGGCAGCTCCCTGTCAATGTACTGCTGCAACTGTTGTTGGATGATCTTCAGTAAAATTTTACTTGCATGTGATATTGATTATATTGTTCTATCATTTGCAAGTTCAGTTGGGTCACTTTTCTTTGGAATAGGTACAATATGAATCTCTTCCTGTCACACACACACACACACACACACACACACACACACACACACACACATTGATTTACCACAAGGAAATAACAGCTGTAGAGGCAGCCAAGTTCCAGATCTGTAGATTTGATATTGGGCTGGATGCTAACGATTGGCAGGTCAGACCACAGACTTCTTTCTGGTTGCACAGGGGAGTGAATCCAAGGTCAATAGGTAAGATGACAGGCAACTGGTGATATATTGGAAGTAGCCCCCACCCCTACCCTCCAGCCCAGGAAATGTTTTTCAATTGATTGACTACTTAGAATAGGCCTCATCATGGATGTGATTACATTGTACTAGAGCTAATCGTGTGGGACTACTACATCTTAAGTGCTGAATCATTGAGAATCTTGTTTCAGTCAAGCTGACCTATAACCTTAACTATCACACCCACCCAGCTATTGTCTCTGGTGCCAGGTTAGTTCTGTTCTCCATTCACTTAACAGCAATTTACTGAGTCAGACCCTGTTCTGGGAGCCAGTGTTGGACAAGACAGACAATGGCCTCTACCCTGAGGAAGCTGACAGTTCTTTGGAGAGAGATGAGAAAGAAAATAGTAAATTTATTAAAATTATTTTTTTTTAAATCTCACTGTGATTGCATCAATTCTGATTCATAGTGACCCCACAGGACAGAGTATAACTGCCCCCTGAAAATGTAACTCTTTATGGGAGTAGAAAGCTTCATTGTTCTCCCTCAGAGCTGGCTGGTGGTTTCGAACTGCCGACCTTGCAGTTTGCAGCCCAAGATGTAACCACTACATCACCAGTGCTCCAGACTAAAATTCACAAGCAGTAAAAATCAAGACATGTGAGGCGTGGAGTATGGTAGCTGTGGGGGGTGGAACTGTTTTCGGTGGGGTGTGGTCAGGAAGGGCTCCCCTAGGCAACATTTGAGCAAAGATGGCCATGGAGCAAGGAAGAGAGCAGGCCAAGATGAGATGGGAAAACGTTGCAGACAGAGGGCATAGTCAGTGCCAGCACTGAGTTGAGTACCAGCTTGGTATGCTTGAGCAACAGCACCCAGGCTGGAAAGAGGGGTGAGAGGTAAGAGTAATGCCCGATTCTCCCACCCTTACCTCTGGGCTTGTCTTCTCCCGTCCTTCTACCAGAGAGCCTTCTCCTCCCACCCACCTGACCATTTGGTAACATGTCCGTCACAACTCTACTCCCATGCTGCCCTGGTGTACAGCCTGAGCTGGTTGCCCCCTCCACAGTGAGGTGGCTGCCTCCTCCAGGCCTCGACAGCTCTGGGCTACTTGGCACCTTACTGCGTTCATTCATTCATCCTACAAAGACGTAATGAGCACAAGCCAGGCACTGGGCCATTTCAGAGTCACCCAAAAGACATAACATAGGGCCAGGCATGACCAGGCATCGGGTGTGGTCTGGAAGGTCTTTCCCAGGAGGCAACATTTAAACAGAGACCTGAATGACCAGAGGGGCCAGACTCGGGAGTTTTGATGGCAGGGCATTCCAGATCAGGGAAGAGTCCGTGCAAAGGCCCTGTGGCTGAAAGCATATTT
>NW_022103927.1:3130815-3132599 GCF_000313985.2 Echinops telfairi | reverse complement strand
GTATGGCTGGCAGGGGGGTGGGGGAGGAGGAGGAGGTGAGAACTAGTGCAGGAAGATCAGGCAGGCCCGGTGTTCGGTGGAAGTTGCTTTTAGGAGAGCTGGGGAATCAGACAAGAGTTTTCCAGCAGGGAGCAGTGGGGTGTAATTTAAGGTTGTTGTGTTTTGTTGAGATTACACAATTAGCTCTTAGTCTCTCAGTTTCCAGCCCAGAGTGCTATCAAACTCCCCGCACACATCCATGTGTTCACTGAGTAAACGAGGCTAGAGCTGGAACTTGGCAGGGTTTCCTAGTTATCCCTGGAGGCTCCTGGAACTTGGCAGGCAAGAGAGGGCCCATCCCTGGAAAAGGGGAGTCCCTGCCAGCCAGTGCCAGCTTTAGGCCCAAGCCACAGGCTACTTAATCGGCGCCATCTGCAGAATGGGTCAGCTGGAGATCTGGAGGGAGATGCCATGGCCCTCGGGGCAAGGGCCCTCTGTATCCTGGAGCCACTCTCTTGGCCTCAGTTTCTTTAGCTGCATATTGGGAGTCAAGGGGGGCAGCATCTTTGTTGTTCAATCAACAAATTTTGGAAGAATCTCTAGGAGGCAGGTGTGGCTGGAGCAGAGGGAGGGCGGGGAGCAAGGGGAGGGAGGCCAGTTTGTGACGGCAGCAGGTCCTGCATTGTGGACCACTAGAAGGACGCTAGCTTTTACCTTGAGGGAGCTGGGAGTCAAGGAATGTTCTGAGCAGAGAAAGGAGGGGCCCTGACTACAGTGTTCCTAGTCGCCCTCTGGCCGCTCTAGGGGGAACTGACCGGAGAAAATGAGGGTGGGGGGGAGGGGGGAAGGGAGGGGAATGGGGTTGCCTTGCTCCAGGTGGGGAGCAGGGACTGAATTAGGTGTGTGTGTGGGAGGGAAGGGGAGAGTGTCATAGAAAAATTGACGGACTCTGACTCTTTAAAAACATTTTTTTTCTTTTAATGGGCTAAAATTCCCAGAAAGTTTTCAAGGAAATTGGGGAGGGAGGAGGGGAAACATGATAGAAAGAAAGATAGATATGATAGAAAGATACAAAGAAAGAAAGATAGATGATAGGTAGGAGGGAGGGAGGAGAGAGAGGGAAGGCAGGGAGAGAGAAAGACAGACACAGATGGACAGACAGACAGACAAGAGAGAGCGAGCGAGAACGAACACAGCTCTCGGGTCTCTGGGACAAGGAACGTAACCTCTCCGTAACCAAGGTACCGGTGGCCTCGGCGCTTCAGCGGCTCCCGGGAGGCCGCCAGCTGCAGGCCGGGCCGCCAGGGAGGGCTCCTGGCCCGGAGCTTGGGGACCTCGGGCTTGGGGACCTCGGAGGGATCTCCGGAGGTCTCGCCTTCCCCAAGGGCAGAACCCGCAGTTGCGGAGCGCCACCTGCACCCCGAGAATCCTCACAGCGCCCCCGCCCCCCGCCAGGAGGCTGGTTCCCGTTTTGCAGGGCAAACAGACCGAGAGGCCACCGGGTGGGGACGGCCTGCCGTCCGCGGCGGAGCTGGGCTCCAAGGGCCTGGAGCAACGATTCCACACCAAGACCGAGGGCTGCTGTGCGCGCCGAGCGGCGCCCGCTGACTGCCGGCGTGTCCCCCACCCCCGGCGCGGGGCAAGCCCGCCAGCCAGCGGGACTTGAACCCAGATCGGTCCCCCATTCCGGTTGTCCCCAGGCCACGGGGAAGCCCCCACGCCCTTGACCACGGGACCCTCCCGCCCGAGGGGTGCGGAAACCCGAAACGGGGGACTCGGCCAGTTGTTGGTGCCGCTTGGTGGGC
>NW_022103927.1:3119189-3130176 GCF_000313985.2 Echinops telfairi | reverse complement strand
AGGGGCGGGAGGGCCGGGAGCCCCCCCGCGGCACCCCAGCTCGGTCCCTCCGCGAGAAACCAAGGGGGCGCGGTGGAGGCACGACTTCGGGTGTGTGTGGTTGGCTGTGCTCCCTGGGTGCCTGTCGCGCCCCCTCCCCCCATCTGCCCCTCTTTCCAAACCCCCCAGTGCTGGGTGCCCCGCAGGTGCCGCTCCACCTGGGGCAGGTGCCTGGGGAGGGAGGATGCCGCGGCCCCTCCCCCGCACAGCTGATCTCCAGCTGCCAGGCCTCTGGACCGAGATTTACGATGGTCCCCACGACGCTACCCAGATTGGCACCTGTTGGCGGAAGTGTCCGAGTCACCTCATTAGGTCGGGGGACAGGAAGACCCCTCACGCCCAACCTCCGGGCTATCCAAGGTGTTCCCGTCCAGCCGTCAGGCAGGGGCTGTGCCCATACCTGGGCTCCTACCTGCAGTCCTTCCCCACCCCTGCCTCGCGCCACCCGCCCCCCCCTCGTGTCACTCGTGTGTGTAGACACACACACTCGTGACTGGCACCAAGCTGCCACCAAGCCAGACTCTGCCCCGGCCTCCCGGTGCCACCTTGAAGACATCTCTGCCTGGCCTCACCTTCCCCAGGTTGCCTTCTCTGACTCTGGGGCCCAACCTGAGACATGTCCGGTGCCTCTGTGCCCCCAGTAGCGCTCACCGTCCAGTTGGCTGTCTGTGGCCTCTATGTAACTGGTTCTCATCTCCTTCTGCACCTGCCCCACCCCCTCTGTGTCTCTCCCTGTGACCCCCCTATGATACCCACCTCCACCCCCCAACCCCAGTCCTGCTGATGGCCTGCCAGCCTTGTCGAGGAGCTGGGCGTATCTGGTGTTGCAGATCACACAAGGTCAGACCTTGGGGTGGGCGTGGGCCGGGGTCCCTGCCCCCACCGCCGGCCCAGGGAGGGCTGTGTAGGAGCCCCACCCCCCCACCCCTGCGCATGCATGCGCTTGGTGTATGCCACTCAGGACCCACTCAGCAGAGGCCGTGAGTCCTGCTTCAAGGCGCCAGCCGTGCCTGGCCCGGCTTCACCCCCCCCACCCCCCCACCCCATCTCCCCTCCCAGCCATCCCTTTCTCATGGCTGCCTGGGCTGCTGCCCTGTCCCTCTGTCTCTCCTGCCGTGTGCCTGTCTACTCTGTGTCCGGCAAACGGATGTCCTGTCCAGATTCCGGAAACGCCCAAGGCATTGAAATCTCCGGACATGGGGGGCTAGGTCCCTGGCTGCCCTGGGGAAAGGGGACGTGCTGGAAAGTGGGTGCCCTGGGCCTGGGCCCTCCGGCTCCAGAGGGTTGGGGAGCAGGGATAACATGAGGCCAGGGTAGGCCCATGATTCCTGGGCTTGCCTTGTTGGCCCACAGGTGACCCCTTGTCCCTGGGTAGAAGTGAGTCATCCCAGGGAGGAGGACCTAGGAGGACCAGCCTCCCTGCCTCCCTCCCTCTCCTCTGGCCGAGCGGCTGGAGGGTGGCGGAGGGTGGCATTCCTCCTCTCTGCCTGGACTTTTCCCATGCGACCTGGCCTGCTGCTGGCTGTGCCCCTGCTCTGCCTGCTGGGGAGGGGGTTGTGAGTGCTGAGCCTGCCTCACTGTGTGTCCTGGTCGCAGTGCCTCTACCTCTCTGAGCCTTGGCTCTGTTGTGGGAGAAAGGGGCTAAAAAGAGGATCTTTTTTCTTCTCTTTAAAAAAAAAATCATTTTATTGGGGGTTCGTACAACTCTTTTTACAATCCATCCATCCATCCAGCACATTCGTACATTTGTTGGCATCATAATAAGAGGGTCTTCACAGGGGAGGGAAACAGTTGGGGCTGCCGTCAGGTATTGAGTGAGGAGAGGAGCAGCCTGGGCCAGGTGTGGAGTCTGTGTTTTCAGCTCAGCCTGTGAGGCTGGCTGGGTCTCTGTGGGGAGAGGGGCGGTACTGTCCTGGCTCCAACCCACTGGATACCAGTAGTGCCCCTGCCCTGGTGGACATTTCCAGGTGTCCCCAGTGGTGGGGTCAAGTGGTCCCTGGTTGAGAATGGCAGGAGCCCCCGTGTCCTGCCCCATGAAGTGGGTGAAGGATGGCCGCTGCTCACAGTCACAGGTGGGACCCCGGCTCTTGGCCTGAAGTAAACCCTCCCTAGAGAACAGCTGCTCCCAGGTGGGGTGACAGCCGGAGCCCTGCCTGTCTAGTGGGGTCTCAGGTAACACTGGTGCTGCCTTTAGTCCGAACTCAGATGCTGGGTGCCCCTTGCAGATTCCTGGCCTGCCTCCTGCTGGCTGCGGGCCTATGGGGGCTCCCCTCATGGCCTGCTGCCTCATCTAGACTGGAGGGGTGAAAATGGTGCTTAGCTCAAGGGGTTACTCTGGCTGGCAACTCGTATCCACAGTTGTATTGGAGTGTGAGTGGGTGCTTGGATAAGCAGGTGCTGGTTTGGGTCATCCTCACTCCAGTCCCTCAGTACTTTTCCCCCAAGGGTGCTGGCCCACCCAGGTAACCCCTGCAGGCCCCCCGGGGCCATGGAGCTGTGGTCAGCTGCAGTTGGTGCTGGACGGATAGGAAGCAGGAAGTCAGACAGCCTCGGCCTGCAGGAAAGGACTCCGCCTCTGCTGATGTCGCTGTGTTGACCCCAAAGGGGAAGTAGGGGACAAGGGGCGGGGTGAGAGGGCCCAGCCACAGGGACACGTGGAGGCGTCAGCAGGTCAGGAGGTCTGTGGGAGCCGGGGCAGGATGTGGGGCTGTGGGGAGTGGGGGTCCATGTGCGAGCTCAGGGGCTGTGCCCACACGGGCAAGTGTGTGTCCAAGTTCTAAAGTGAGTCGTGTACACACTCATAGGTGGGTATAGGCCAGTGTACATGTGGGAGGTGTGGGAATGTGCCCACGCTGTGAACCTGGGTTCCATGCTGACACCCATAGGTGTGGAGATGTGAAAACATGTGGGGCTATGCTCTCTGCATTGACCCAAGGGTGTGGAGGGGGTACATACATGTGAGCCTGTGTTCTGTGTACAGCCCTATGAGTGCAGGTGTGTGTACTCAACTGTGTATGCCCACAGGCTGGGGGTATGCTCATATCTGAATCCATGTTCCATGTGCACACCCGTGAGCTGGAAGTGTGCACACGTGTGTGCCTGGGTTCTGTGCACAGCCATGTGGGTAGAGGCAGGGGCACTCAACTGTGTACACCCGAGGGCTGAGAGCACGCACATGTGTGAGCCTGGTTTCTGTGCACAATCATGTGGATGTAGGCGTGCGCATTCATCTGTGTACACCTGAGGATTGGTAGCATGCACACGTGTGAGCCTTGGTTCCACATGCACACCTGTAGCTCTGTGAGAGTGTGTGCACACCCACAGCAGCCCCCTGAAGCCTGCACACACAGTGGACCCCCCTCTGCCCTTAGCACTGCAGTGGATGTATGTGGGTGTGCATGCCTGGGCACGTTGGGCACCCTGACTGGCCAGGGAGTGAGCCCAGGCCCTGGGTGCCTCTGGGGACAGGGCTGGCCTTGCAGCAGGAGCTGAGGGGATGCTCTCCAGGATGCCCCAGAGCCCAGGGGCTGGCCGGCCGCAGGGGGTGCTGGGAGCTGGCAAGAAAGAGGAAGTGGCTGTGAGAGGCCCTGGCAGGGCTGAGGCTCAGGAAGAGGGCGGGGCCCCCACCCCGGACCCAGGATGGCGGAGCCCAATCCCCCTTCGGACCCGGAGCTGGAGGTGGAGGCTGGGTTCCTGTGGTGGGCTAATGGGAGAGGACCCCAAAAGGGACCGGTGGGGTCGGGTGGGAGGCAGCGCTCTGTGCCTCTTCGTTTTGGGCTGAGAGGCCATGAGGCTCTGGCCTCCAAATTCTGGGTTGGCAGGAGGAGATTATTTGTGGCTTTTCAGGGACGCCCAGGTTGGGGCGAGTAGATAAGGAAGGAAGCCAAGTCTGTGTTGGGGAACTCCTCCTTTGGGGCGCAGTGGGGGAGGTGGGGCTGTGAGTGAGAGCGAGTAAGGGGACAGAGGGAGTGGGAGGGTAAGCCTGAGGCTCAGTCCAGGACCTCCTGGTCCATGGGGACAGCAGAGCGCAGCCAGGCCGTACTCGCAGCCTTTGGGTTGGCAGGACGGCAGCAGGAACATGGGGCTGACCTTCGAGACCTTGTAGTTTGAGGGATTGACACCCCCTGGTTGGAGAGGGACAGGAGTCAGGGAACAGGATCTTCTTGGGGGATCTTCACCTTTGGGGGGGGGGACAGCAGAGGGAAAATGGGGCATACTTTCTATAACCTCTAGTTTGGGAGGCTATGGCGGGTCCATGGGGGTCTGCCTTCCAGAAAGCCCACTACACGAGAGAAAAAATGAAGACTGAGGTTCCCCAGTCTGCAGGGACGGAGGAAGGGAGAAAGCCCTGCCTTGGGCCCTCACTCTATAAGGCCAGTGGAGAACAAGGAGTGGGCCCTGCCCTAGCCTCCCAGTTTGGGGGCTCTGAGGAAGGGGAGCCAGCCCTGTCTTCTGAGCTCCCCAACTGGAGGAACCTGAAGAAGCTGGGCCCCAGGCTGGCACAGGTGGTCGTCCCCCCATACTCCCACCGAGCCACTCCCCCAACCCTGTTTTTCCCTACAGAGCGAGCCTCGCAGCTGGTCCCTGCTGGAGCAGCTGGGCCTGGCAGGGGCGGACCTGGCAGCCCCTGGGGTGCAGCAGCAGCTGGAGCTGGAGCGGGAGCGGCTGCGGCGGGAGATCCGCAAAGAGCTGAAGCTGAAGGAGGGGGCCGAGAACCTGCGACGAGCCACCACTGACCTGGGCCGCAGCCTGGGCCCTGTGGAGCTGCTGCTGCGGGGCTCCTCGCGCCGCCTGGACCTGCTGCACCAGCAGCTGCAGGAGCTGCATGCCCATGTGGTGCTGCCCGACCCTGCAGCTGCTGCCCGAGGTGAGTGGGGCTGCCAGGTGCATGAGGGACCCCAGGCCTTTTCCCGACCCAGGGCCGTCCCCACTGTCTGCAAGGGGGCCAACCCTGGAGGTTCCACTGCCTCAGGGGCCCAGAGACAGGCGACTCCGAGGCCCCACATAGTCAAAGAAACAAGCGAAATCCACACAGCCAGCTGACACCCACAGATGCCTACACCAACACCCAGACGGGCATGCTGTCAGCGCCTACAAGCTCCCAGACACCCAGGTGTGCATGCTGTCAGTACCCACAGGCCCCCAGACACCAACACTCAGGTGTGCATGCTATCAGCACCCACAGGTGTGCATGCTGTCAGCACCCACAGATGCCTACACCAATACCAAGACTGGTATGCTGTCAGCACCCACAGGCCCCCAGACACCAACAACCAGGTGTGCATGCTGTCAGCACCCACAGGCTCCCCTCCCACACAATCACTCCATCATCAGAAGCGCCCATAGACTTACCTGATGTCACACCGGCACCCTGACACTCAGGCACATAATCACATCAACACTTGGAGGACACCCAAAGACGTTACACTGTCTTACTGAAGCACAGAGACTTCCGTGCACAGTCACACCCGCCTCCAGAGAATCCTGCACCTGGTCACACCAGCCCTAGACCACGCCCGAAGGCCTGCCCATTATCACAGGGACTGCCCAGAAATCCTGAGTGCTGCCACACGCATGCGCGGACAACACCCCAAACCTCCCTCTGTGTTCAGACGCCCAGTGCTGTCCAGAGCTTGACACACTGCCCTCTAAACACTCGGCCACATCCAGCGACCCAGCATGCACAGATTTGTCCCATCCAGCCATGGCCAGATCTGCCTGTACAGCCACAGTGCTGGAAGACTCCTCGTCACTTCACACCTGGGATGACACGCACACAGTCACATGTGTGTGACCCAGAGACCTCCCCTGAGCCACCCCGGAGACTCAGAGACTGCCATATATGGCTGTCCGGCACCCAGCCTCCCACGCGGGCACACCCATGTAGCCTAGTGGCCTGGAAGCACAGCTGCGCCCATAGAACATTGTCACCCTGACACCTGGGACCCACACAGGCACCCGGCGCCTCGGTCGGGCTGGTACCTGCAATTCACAGACAGAAAGTCGCGGAGCCTTGTAAACTATTGGGGATTCCCGTGCCCCATCACACCCTCCCGCCCACAGACCGGCACATACCCGAAGGCCAGCCCAAGCTCTGCCATGCTGGCTCCAGCCGTAGCCCTGAAGGGCTTTTCCTTGGAGGGCTGGTGCAGCTGGAAGCTTCCAGGTGTGAGCCCGCCCCTCCTGCCTGTCTGTCAGCCCACCATGCCTCGCCCACCTGCACCCCAGGCGTGGAGGATAGCCAGACTGGACTGAGGTCCCCTGGCGGTGAGCTGTGGCACAAACTCCCCCAAGCCGACCAAGTCGAAGGCTGTGGTGACTCTCTCCCTCCTGCCCCCTCCAGATGACCCCCAGTCTCCAGGTGTGGGCAGCCCAGCCTGCTTGGCCACCAACCTGAGCCTGGTGGCTGGCCTGGAGAAGCAGCTGGCCATTGAGCTGAAGGTGAAGCAGGGCGCAGAGAACATGATCCAGACGTACAGCCACGGCAGCACCAAGGTGAGGGCCATGCACGGGCATCCGCACACGTGTGTATACACAGCCACACGTGCCCAGGCACAGCCATATCCACCCACGTGCGCGGAGACCAAGGACTCAGGGTGGCGGACAGGGGGCTCCTTGCAGCTGCCCTGACTGAGGCTGGGGCTCTCTGGGTCAGTGACCGAGGGATGTCCAAGTGGCTTAGAAACAGGCCAGAGGAGTGGGCAGCTCATGGGGGTATGCAGGACACAGTGAGTGTGGATGATGTCAGACAGACAATCAGCAGAGACTGTCTCTGCACCACTCACTCACCCCCAGAGACTCAGGCAACCCACCGGTCAGTACTCAGACTCTCATGCTGCTTGTAGGGTGTGCCTTGCCCGTGCTGCATGTGCATGTGCACATGCTCGTGCATACACACACACACACACACACACACACATCAACATGAGGCTCACATAGACGCAACGACGCAGCGTGGATAACCACAGGTATAACCACACAGACACGTGGACCTCCGTACATGAGTACCACCCAGAGACCGACCATCACAGCAATGCCTAGATATACACAAGGGACTGCACACCCAGAGCCCAGCATTGTCCCGCAGGCACACACGTCCCCAGTCAGGCCATCACCAGGGACACACACACACGGACCTCTGTCAGCACGACGTGTCCCACGCAGCCAGGCCTGCAGCTGGGGCCATGGTGTGTTTTCGCCATCAGGAGGACCGTGCTCACATGCGTGTGCACATACAGCGGCAGGGACTGCAGGGCAGGACACAGCACTCGGGAGGTCTTTTATCTGGACGTCATGCCTGTGCAGTAAAGGGCACTAAGGTTACATGTGCAGCACAGGGGCGTTTGCCTGTGTAACCATTGCCCACATCTGAAATTTTAGAATACTGCCCGTCGCCCAGTAAGTCCCACCTGCCCCCTCTAGTCAATATCAGGACTTCAATGTTAACAGATTCATTTTGCCTGGTTTTGAGCTCTGTCCAGTAGCCTCCTGGAGGGCACACCCTATTCGCACTTGACCACTAACATAAAGGCTCAGGGTCAGAAGCACCCAGCAGCACCACAGAAGAAAGGCCTAGCGGCCTGCTTCCATAGAGATAACAGCTACGAAAACCGCGCAGAGCACAGGTCTTTTCGTAGCACACAGGGTCGGCATGACTTGCAGCGAACTGGGTTTGGTCTTATTTGCAGTGGGCTTGGTTTAAAGGTTTTATTAGCTAGACCCACCCAGAACACCCTCTTTTCTCCGGCCATGTTGTTGCCCGGGGTTTATTAAAACAGATAGGGAGCACCCACCTTAGAAGTAGGCTTCCCTGGAAGGCCCCGCCCAGACCAACCTCCAGGTACGCATGCTGTCAGCACCCAGAGTCTCACACACAACACCCAGGTGCAAATGCTGTCAGCCAGAGGCCCTCCCACACTCAGAGGCCCTCCCACACTCACACCCAAGTGCCCGTGCTGTCAGCACCCTAAGTCTCACACACAAGGTGTGTCTCAGCTTGTGAGACTTGGCAAGCTGATGTCCGAATCCGGGTCTGCCGGAGGTTGCCCGCAGCGCCCTCTTGGGGTCAGTGATTGTTCTGCAATGACAAGCGTGGACGGCAGCCGGACACCACTGCATCTCAGACTCCGCCCTTCAAACGCAACACACACGGGGGCTTCCAGAAGTTCCTGTGAGTGGGGAGGGGGGGGGGATAGGGGTTAGGGGGTGGAAATCCCAAGATTTTTTAATCATTTTATTAGGGGCTCATACAACTCTTATCACAATCCATACATAACATCAATTGTGCAAAGCACATCCGTACATTCATTGCCCTCGTCATTCTCAAAACATTTCCTCTCCACTTAAGCCCCCGGTACTAGGTCCTCACTTTTCCCCTTCCCTCGCCCCCTCCCTCATGAGCCCTTGATAATTTATAAATTGTTATTTTGTCATCCCGTGAGCTTTTAATTCCATTTTCCATGGCCTCTTTTTTTTTTTTTTTTAACTTTGTGTTGGGAATCGGGTGCAGGTTAACAGAGCAGACCAGTACTCCAAGTCCACGATTCTCGAACTTCTCTGCAGCCCCCTGGCCTGTGCCAGGCACATAATAAATGCTACCCTGAAGTGTTTGCTGAGCAGACAGAAGCCCACCCTTCCATCTGACCTGCCCGCCCTTCATGTCCCTCCCCCTCCTCCCTCACCCCAAGGCATTTTTTCCCAATCACCCCGACCCCATGGTCACCACTCACCAGGAGACAGCTCAGTGTCAGGAGGCACACTGGCCCGGTCGTGCAGTTAGCACCACTCTTTGTAAAGGTCTGACACCCATCCCCAAAAGAAATGCAGGGTGTTCGTTGAAGAAAGGAAAATCCACCTTTCAATTTGACTCGATATGATGCGGTTACCCCCACACACACCACCCCACCCCCAGCCCAGAGGATCTCTGGGCTTCATATAAAATCCATATAAACGGGCTCATAGAACAGATGGGCCTTTTGTGGCCGGCTGGTTTTCCCCCAGCATCCTGACCTCCAGGTTCGGCCACACTGTCACCTGAGCTCCAGCCCTTCTCGTGTCCTCCTGGGTATGTGGACAGCTTATCCGTCCATCTTCCCTGCCCATCTGCAGGTGGACACTTGGGTTGTTTCCCCCTTGGGCTACTGTAAGCAGTTTTGCCACCACCTGTGAGCAGGCGCCCTGGCGCTGCTATATTCAAGGCCTCGGCTGCTCACCCAAAGGTCACTGGCTCAAATCCACCGGCCCCTCTGTGGGAGAGCGATGGGGCAGTCTGCTCATGGAAAGATGTACAGCCCCAGACACCCTATAGGACAGCTCTACTCTGTCCTGTGGGGTTGCTGTAGGAGCCCGGGTGGCGTAGTGCTTACGCATAGGGCTGATTACTGCAAGGTCGGCAGTGTGAAGCCACCAGCCTCTCCATGGGAGGAAGACAGGGCTTTCTAGTCCTGTAAAGACTGACAGTCGTGGAAAGTCACAGGGGCAGTGCTGCCCTGCCCTAGAGGGTCACCATGAGTGGGCATCGATTCCATGGAAATGCGTTTGGCTTGGGTTTTCTGGGGCGGCTCTGAGTCAGAGCGCGACCTGATGGCTGTGGGGTTTGTGTTTGTTTTTCAAGCCACCCGTGTTTTGTTTGTTGTTAATTGCAGTGAAAATAACCTCCGCAAAGCCTCCATCCGTTCAACAGTTTCCACCTCTACACCACCACCACCCCCGAGGCACTTTTATCCCACAGGAGTGTCTGTCGTGTCCCATAGGTGTATCTATACTTTCTATGTGACAACATGACCCATGCTTTTATCCCCCCAATTCCAACTCCTACCCACTTGGGGGATGGCATAAGGAGTCCTGGGGGCCAGTGGCTAAGAGCTCAGTGCCAACCTAAAAGCTGGCAGTTTGAAACCCGCCAGCAGATTCTGGAAGACTGAAGCCAAGGGAACCTGATACGGTAGCTCGATTTTGCCCTAGAGGCTCGCTGTGAGTCAGAATGGACCCGGCGGGGGGCGGGGGAGGCGTTGCGGATGGCATGACCTCAGTGAGCATGCGTGGACTGGACACATGGTCTTAGCTGAGCAGAAACACAGTCCAAAAGAGATGGGCAAGTCCACATCCATCTCCAGGCCCCATCCACACACAGCGTGGTGGGCTGGGTCTGGCCCTGGGCATACCTCGAAACCCACACACGGGACCCCACTGACGGCACACTGGGGAGTCCCCCATGTGCTGCCCCTGGGCCAAAGGCCGGGGGCCACCCTGTTCATGGGCCCACTCCACTCTGAGACATAGCATAGACACAACACCTTTTGTGGGCCCAGCCCGGCCCTACCCTGCCCCTCGGTGCCCAGGGCAGCCCAGCACTGAGAGTGTCCCTGGTGTGCAGCTGAGGAAACTGAGGCCCGGGCAGGTTGAGTGACTTGCCCAAGGTGAGACTGCCTAGCTGGGATTGGAGCTTGTGTGTAGAAATCGCTCCACTCAGGAACATGTGGAAGACCTGACTGTGCCCGCGATTGCACCCACATGTGCCTGCTGCCATGAGTGTCCCAGGGCCTGCCCAGGGTGGGCCAAAGGCCAGGGGGCCAGCCCCCACTGCCCACCCTCTCCTGCCCCTCATGGCCCACCTCTGCCCCCAGGACCGGAAGCTGCTGCTGACGGCCCAGCAGATGCTGCAGGACAGTAAGACCAAGATCGACATCATCCGCATGCAGCTCCGTCGGGCACTGCAGGCTGGCCAGCTGGAGAGCCAGGCAGCCCCAGACGAGGCCCAAGGTGAGCCCTACCCCACCCCCCCGCCCCCGGGCCCCAGATGGATGCCCGTGCCTACAGCACTAACCCCCCCGCCCGAGCAAGGCCCCTTTCTGGGGCAGGGAGGTGAGTGCCTGGTTCAGTGTGCAGCTGGGATCTGCTCCTGACCATGTCCGTCCCATTTGCCCCAGTTTAGGCTCAATCAGGTATT
>NW_022103927.1:3116773-3118780 GCF_000313985.2 Echinops telfairi | reverse complement strand
GCAAAAACTGCGATAGAGTGAAGCCACGGAAGTCGAAGCGCGAAGTGGCGAGGGTTCACTGTACAGTTTTATTGGCATGCAGCCCCGCCCACTTTTGACTGCCCTTCGTGGCTTCTCAGGGGCTGTAACTCAGAGCTGAGTGGCTGCAACAGAAAGTACAGGACCCACAGAGCTCACCCATCTGCCTCTCTGAAGAAGTTACCCTGCCTGGGACTCAATGGTTATCTGCTCTTGTCCTTGCCCCTCTCCACGCCCTGCCCCGCCTTGTATAGAATTGTGAGTGTCCACAGTGTGTGCGTGTGTGTGTGTGTGTGTGTGTGTGTGTGTGCGCGTGCATGCACACGCCTCCGTATGTCTGTATCTCTCTATGGTGCCCTAGGGCAGCTCCCGAGACTGAAGATTGTCGCTTGGATTTGTGACTGTGTCTTGCGGTATTGTATGCAGGGGTGCTGGTGGCTCTGTGTGTCGTTGCTGTGACTTGTCAGGGACCAGAGGTTGTGAGCCTGCCCTTAAAACAATCAGCGGCCAGTAAACCCGTGTGTGCCCCTGGGAGAGGTGGTAGGAGGAGCTTATAACTGAGCCAGTGGGACTGTCTCACTCATTTGCCCTTTGTCATACCGTGGTGGCTTGTGTGTGGGCCTGGTGCTAGAAGCTATGCTGCCTTTATTGCAAATGCCACAAAGGTCACGGTGGTGGGTGGGTTTCTGGGGAGCGGCAAGGCTAAGCCGGACCACAAAGAAGGGTCTGACAGTCCACATCTGAAGAAACTAGCCAGTATCAATCTTACGACTAGCAGCGGGGCATTACCTGATAGAGTGACGTGGAGGTGGCTCTTCATGTTGGAAAGAGACTGGTTGAAGAGCTGCCTCCTCCAAGCAGAGTTGGCCTCAATGATGTGGGTGGAGGAAAGCTCGCAGGACATTGCACGGTCGGTGTGGGATGATGCAAAATGAGAAGGAACCGCTGCAAACGTGCAGTCGTCATTGGAGCACGCCGTTGTGAAATATGAGTCTAGGAGAACTGGAAGCTGTTTCGAATGATGTGGAAACTTGGAGACTGATATCCTAGCTGGTTCTCTTTCTGTGACTGTGCAACCGGATGAAACACTGTCCAGTGCCCTCCCTAAACCCGCTGCTGGATTTGAACCCATGGCCGGCAGCCAGTGTGTCGATCCATCGCACTGAAGATCGCCCTCTTTTCCGCTGCCCCTCCACTTTATGAAGCGTGATGTCTCTCTCCAGGCACTGGTCTCTCCTGATGACTCGTCCAAAGTATGTGAGACGGAGTCTCACCATCCTCACTTCCAAGGAGCGTGTACACACATCTCTTTGTTCTTCCGGCCATCTGTTGTACAGTTACTATTCTTATACTTATATTATACTACTTATATTCTTATATTATACTACTGACAAGCAGTTCAGAGGCCTCAGCTCTCTGCTGTTCCTTACCAAAGCTGGACACAGCTTTTACATGAATAGGAGGAGGTATGCTTGCCGAGCTGAAAGAGACTGGTGTTGCCCATTTTGAGTCAGAAGACCGTTGCATGGTTTACTATGGCAGGAATGACAGATTAACGAGGAGTAGTGTGACCCTTCCTCTCACCTACTCTGGACACGCTGTCAGGAGAGACCAGTCCCTAGAGAAGGACATCATGCTTGGTAGAGAGAGGGGCAGTAAAGGGAGAAGTTCCTCAAGGAGATGGATGGACACACTGGTGACAACTGTGGGCTCCAGCATAGGAACCATCGTGGGGCTGGTACAGGACTAGACAGTGTTCCCTTCGGTTGCGCATGGGGTCGCTGTGGCTTGGAACCAACTCAGCACCTAACAAGAGCAAGTGTCACACTCATTGTCAAGAAGAACATCTCTTGCAAGTCTGGCTAGACCAGAGGATGTACACTGGTACAGATGGGAGCTGAAAATACAGGGAATCCAGGGCGGAGGAGCCCTACGGGACCAGTGGTGTGAGTGGCGAAACAGGGAAGGTAAAGGGAGAATGGGTAGGAA
>NW_022103927.1:3107151-3116520 GCF_000313985.2 Echinops telfairi | reverse complement strand
AAAAAAAAAAAAGAAGAAGATCTCAAGACTGAAACTGAATGCTGGCTCATTCAGTGCTAGGGTACCTAATGTCGATACCCTGCACGGAGGGCCAGTCACTCTGATGGCACAGGGTTGTCCTTAGGCAGCCCTGTGATAACAAATCCCACAAGTGAATGGCTACAACAAAGAGATGCATTTTCTCACAGCTTAGGAGACTAGACATTCACATTGAGAGCCCCAGCTCCAGAGGAGGCCTGTCTCTCTCTGCCTGCTCTGTAGGTAGATCCTCTCTGCTTTCCCAGTTCCTTGAGGAGCTCCGTGTGCCTGGGTAGATCTCTTGCCCCAGCTCGATGCCTAGCTTGTGTTTAATTTCTTTTATATCAGGAGATATTGATTCAAAACACACCCTGGACGAATCCTGTTTCATTAACATAAGGCAACCCATTCCCTGATGTGATGATAACTGCAGGAATTAGGAATTGGGGCACATAACTGAGGGAGGGGGGCACAATTCAATCCGTAACTTTCTTTCCTTTGCTTTGCATCCCCCCCCACTGAATCCATGTCCTTCCCACATGCAAAACATACTATCTATATTCAAGTATAAGCCGACATGAATATCAGCCGAGGCACCTAATTTTTTTTCTCTTTTAAATCATTTTAATGGGGGCTCGTACAACTCTTATCACAATCCATGTATACATCCACCGTGTCAAGCACATTTGTACATTTGTTGCCATCATCATTCTCAAAACATTTTCTTTCTACTTGAGCCCTTAGAATCAGCTCCTCACTTTTTCCCCTTCCTCCCCAAACCCCTCCCTCACAAACCCTTGAAAATTTATAATTATTATTTTGTCATGTCTTACAGTATCCGACATCTCCCTTCATCCACTTTTTTGTTATCTGTCCCCTAGGGCGGGGATTATATGTAGTTCCTTGTGATCGGTTCCCCCTTTCTACCCCACCTTCCCCTTACCCTCCTGGTATCGCTATTCTCATTATTGGTCCTGAGGGGTTTATCTGTCCTGGATTCCCTGTGTTTCCAGCTCTTTTCTATACCAGTGTACATCCTCTGGTCTAACCTGATTTGTTAGGTAGAATGAGGATCATGATAGTGGGGGCGGGGAAGAAGCATTAAAGAACTAGAGGAAAGTTTTATGTTTCATCGGTGCTACACTGCACCCTGACTGGCTGGTCTCCTCCCCGTGACCCTTCTGTAAGGGGATGTCCAGTTGCCTACAGATGGGCTTTGGGTCTACACTCTGCACTCCCCCTCATTCACAATGATATGATTTTTTGTTTTTTGATGCCTCATACCTGATCCCATTGACACCCCGTGATCACACAGGCTGGTGTGCTTCTTCCATATGAGCTTTGTTGCTTCTTAGCTAGATGGCTGCTTGTTTATCTTCAAGTCTGTAAGACCCCACATGCTATATATTTTGATAGCCAGGCACCATCAGCTTTCTTCACCACATTTGCTTATGTATCCTCTTTGTCTTCAGTGATTGAGTCTGGAAGGTGAGCATCATAGAATGCCAGTTTAATAGAACAAAGTGTTCTTGCATTGAGGGAGTACTTGAGTGGAGGCTCAATGTCCATTTGCTACCTTAATACTAAACCTATAAATATATACACATATTGACAAAACAATAACTTATGAGTTATAAGGATTCATGATGGAAAGGGGAGTGGGGAGGGAGGGGGAAATGAGGAGCTGGTATCAAGGGCTCAAGTAGAAGGCAAATGTTTTGAGAATGATGATGGCAACAAATGTATAAATGTGCTTGACACAATGGATGTATGTGTAGATTGTGATAAGAATTGAATGAGCCCCCAACAAAATTATTTTTTTTAAACAGAAAAAAAATGCACATAGATCTATTTCATTGTCACATATAAATATATTTACATATGTATATGCCTGTATTTAGACCGAGGCACCTAATTTTACCACAAAAAACATAAAATTGTGCTGAAAAACTCAGTTTATACATGAGTCTATACTATATATACTCCATCACCATCTCCTAAAAGTCTTCAGCCAACTCCAAATGCAACACCTCATTGTCTGGATCATCTAATGACATATGGGTGCCACCTCAGGAGTCTTCCACCCTAGGGCAAAATTCTTCTTCATCTGTGAACTCGAGACATTTGGATCACAAATGATGGTTCCTAATGTCTAATGATGGAGCCTGGGGCAAGGTAGCCATTTCCACTACAAATGGGGGAAAGTGGGGATGGGGAAGAAGGGATAATGAGCATCAAGCAAGTCCAAACCCCAGCAGAACCACTTAAGCTAGTCCTCAAAGCTGAGACCATCTAGCCAATGGCCTTGCCCTCTAGACACTGGGTGTTGACCACACCGTCTTGATTCTGGGTGGAGGCCCTTGCTGCTCTGGGCTTCAACTGTGCCTCCCAGGCCTACTAGCTAGCAGCTCTGTTCCCTCAGCTGGGGGAGGTCCTACCCCTTGGACCCTGACAGACCCTGTTCTTCTGCCTTTTGGGCAGAGCAGCTCTGCCCCCCTTCAGCTAGGAGTGGTGACCCCATCCCTTTGGCACCCTTTAACAGCAGACCCAGACTCTGGAACCAAGCGGCAAAGATCCAGCCCTGGGAGGCTGTGGCCTCCCCATTTTAGATCCCGGACCCTATGGGCCCGCCCACGGAAGCCAAGAAGGCCTTCTGGTTCCTTCCAACAGTCGTGCTGATCTCCGAGCTACTCCAAGGATGCTCCTTTTCTTTTCCTAGAGGACAACAGATATTGCTTCTTCAGCCTGTTTCCTGCCCATAGAATTCCAAGAGGCAGATGTCACCCTTCGTCTGTCTGCTGCTGTCTAAGCTGATGGGCTCTCCAAGTTCATCACTTAGAAGCTCTACCTTCTGCCAAACATTTCAACCTCACTCGGACAGGCTCTGCTTCCCCACTGCATGAGAGCATCGCCCTTAGTCCATGTCCCAGGCACGTGTTTGTTCCTCATTCTCTTTTAAAGTCTCACCAGCACATGTAAGGGCCACAATTCTAGTCACAGTCTATGGCTGGTGCCATATGTCTTCTCTACGATGATCGAGACTTTGTCTATAGCTCCCCTCTCTTCTTTCTGAGCCCTCGCCTGAATTGTCTTTGATGCCCATCATTCCACCAATCTCTCCTCGAGGCAGTCTAAGCTTTTATTATTGTTAGATTTCCTGGAGTTGGTTCTGACTCATAATGATCATGTGTACAAAAGAACAAAATCGTTCCTTTGTTGGAGCCTCTTGTTGAAGCCACTGTGTCAGTCCATCTCAGTGAGGATTTCCCTCTTTTTCATGGACTCTCGACTTTACCAAGCACGATGCCCTTCTTCAGGGTCTGGTCCCTTCTGATAACATGTTCAATGAAGTCTCACCAGCCTCACTTCAAAGGAGCATTCTAGCTGTGCTTCTTCCAAGACAGATTTGTTTCTTCTTCTGACAGTCTGGCTTCTATTGTCCAGCTGGGCACTTCCATTGTGAGTAGAAGCCACTGTCAAGAAATCAAATGGTGAATTGTATTGGGAAAATCTGCTGCAAAAGACCTCTTTATACTGGACCACGTGGGTAGCGAGAAGGAGGAAGACCTTCCACAAGGTGAATGACACAGTGGCTGCAACAACGGGCTCAAACATAAGAACAATTGTGAGGCTGGCACAGGACCGGGCAGTGTTTCCTTCTGTTGTGCAGAAGGTCGCTATGGGTCACAACCGACTTGATGGCACCTGACAGCAACAAGGTGGCTTTGACCCAAGCCATGGCCTTTTCAGCTGTCCCTAACATTGACCGTAACAATGGGAATCACTGCCTGGGCTCCCTGGGAACCGTGTGTTGGCTTAGTCTCGTTTCTGTGCTGCTGGGTAACATCGTAGCCACAAGCAGCTACATGGCTCTTTCTCAGTCAGTGTTCAAGTCTGTGATGACCTGAGTGCTGTGTGAAAGCAGGTTTGCGGGGACAGGGTGACTATGTTTGTAAGATGCCATGCCAGTGCATATCAGGGTTTGTGTGACTCAGTCTGTACTGTGAGTGTGACTCTGTGGCTGACTGCCATCGTGTGAACCTGGGCCTTTACACCAAACCAAGCCAAACTCACTGCCATCGAGTCAATGCTGACTCATAGCGACCATCTAGGACAGGGTAGATCTGCCCCTGTGGGTTTCCGAGACTGGAACTGTTTGTGGGAGTAGAAAGCAGCCCTGTCTTTCTCCCTTGGAGCTGGCTGGTGGTTTCGAACTGCTGACCTTGTGGATCACAGGCCAATGCATAACCACTACACCACCTGGACTCCTTACACACGACCGGGAAATTGCCTCCTCACTCACAGCCATTTCTGAGACCAGGGCCTTGTGCTTCCTGTCCCAGTGTGACATGGTGTGACTGCCCCTGTCACTTCAGACTGTGTGCGATAGCCAGTCTGTTTTCCTGTGACACAGAGAGGTGCTCTGTGCCTCTGGGTATCAGCCCGTGTGACAGCATTGCTCTGGCGTGTCCAGGAACCTCATTCATGTGGCAGGGTAGGACTGTCTTAGGCTCTGGTTAGAGCCCTGAGCATTTGTCCCGCAGTGTAACTGGCTCCTTCTACTTGTCCCAGCAGGTAGACACAGAGATGTTAGTGTGTTAGTGTCATTGGGGTTGTGCCCCACCTCCCTATGATGGTGGGCGTCCCTGGGTGTAGGGGTGATGAGGCTATGTCTGCATGAGGGCAGAGACTGACCTCAGAAATTGTCCCATTGCATGAAGGCGACATACATAGATTTGTGTGACAGCAGCCATGAAGGTGTGCCTGGTCCCCAGGGGGTGTTGGGGCAAAGAAGGTGCCTTTACGTCCCAGTGGCTGCCTGTCCGGCTCCGGGGTTAGCGTTTTGTGGGCGCCCGCTGGCTTCACCATCCCATATCTGCAGGGGGTCCGGACCTGGGGGCTGTAGAGCTGCGCATCGAGGAGCTGCGACACCACTTCCGGGTCGAGCACGCAGTGGCAGAGGGCGCCAAGAATGTGCTGCGGCTTCTCAGCGCGGCCAAGGCCCCAGACCGCAAGGCGGTCAGTGAGGTGAGGACCAGGGCAACAGCAAGGACAGGACCATGCCAGGGGCGGGGCCTCTGAAAGCAGGTGGGTGGGTCCTGGGCGGGGCCTAAGTGAGGGGCAGGAGGCTGGTTGGGTGAGGGGCGGGACCTCCGCAAAGGGCGTGGCCCCAGCCTGGGGTGGACTCAGAAGGGTGGGGTTTAAGTCAGGGGCCAGCAGCTGCCAGGGGAAGGACTCTTGAATGCGCGCGGGGGTGAGGGTGGGGGGGCATTGCCTGAGAGCGGCCTCAGCGAGGGTCCTTGTGGGTAGATCCCTGCCTTTGAAGGAGCCTGGCATTAGGATCAAGATGGTTTAGGATCCAGGTTTCTAGGGAGAAGGAGCCTCGGGTGGGATTCAGCTGCTGTGGGTCAAGGCCTGGGGCTGCGCTTGGGGATGGGGTGTTCACTTCCCCCAGTCCAACTGCACCCCCCACCCGACCTCCCCGCCACAGGCTCAGGAGAAGCTCACCGAATCCAACCAGAAGCTCGGGCTGCTGCGGGAGGCGCTGGAGCGGCGCCTCGGGGAGCTGCCCGCCGACCACCCCAAGGGCAGGCTACTGCGGGAGGAACTCGCCGCAGCTTCGTCCGCCGCCTTCAGCGTCCGCCTGGCGGGGCCCTTCCCTGCCACGCACTACAGCACCCTGTGCAAGCCCGCCCCGCTCACAGGTGGCCTCAAACTCTGCCCATCTGACCTCCCACCCATGATTCCCCAGCTTGGGTAGCCAGGCACCCCCAGTTCGAAGTCCCTGTGTTTCCATCTGGGACGCCCACCGCCCACAGCCCTAGGTCACCACAACCCCTAGCCCACTGTAGGCCCTTCACTCGGCCCTCCCCTCCAACCTCTAGCGGTCGATGGCCTTTGCCTAGGTCACACCCTCTCGGTCTGCCGCCTCCTTGCCCTCCTCTAGCCCCCTCCAAACACCCCCCCTCCCTGCCTTGTTCCTTCAGCCCCAGTCCCATCCCTACCCCAACTCCGCTCTCAGAACCCCAGCCTTAGGCATCCAACCCAAACTTCTGAGCCCCTCTCACTCCCCCCCTTCTGACCCACGTCACTAACTCTGCCTCACCCACAGGAACTCTGGAGGTGCGTGTGGTAGGCTGCAGAGACCTCCCAGACACCATCCCCTGGAACCCCTCACCTTCGGCGGGGGCACCCGGAGCCTCCGACAGCCGCCCCCCCTTCCTGAGCCGCCCAGCCCGGGGGCTTTATAGCCGGAGCGGAAGCCTCAGTGGCCGGAGCAGCCTCAAAGCAGAAGCGGACAGCGCAGGTGCGTGGAGCATCACAGCGGGGTGGGGGGAGGTTCCCGAAGGACAGTCTGCATTGTAACACTTTCAAATGAAGGCACACGTTCAACAGTGTGTCTGTAAAGAAAGAGCAGCCAGAAACAGGACATTTGTCAGCGCCCCAGAAGCCCTTTGTCCGCATTCCTCAATTCTGCCCCAGAGGCAGCCTCTCCTCTGACCCAGGATTCTCCTTCCCTTGCTTCTCTGGGTAATTTTAGCGCCTGTGTATGCATCTGGGAACCCCCAAGAGTATGGGGTCGTTATGCCTGCTACACAGCATGGTCAGTGGATCTAACAGCTTTCATGCAGTGTTAAATGGTGTTGCCGGAAGCAATTGACTGCTCACTGTTACTGCTGTTCAACTTGTCTACTGGGTTAGATTGCGCCAGATCACAGGTTGGACAGCTTTAGGTTAAAGAGTTAATAGCATCCAGTTCACAGTCTACAGTGGATAAAATCATTCAATAGACGTTAGTGGGCTGTTTCTAGTTTGGGGCTCTTATATAAATATTACATGTGTGTCTCTTGCTGGACACTTGCATGCATTTTTCTCAACTAAATACTTAGAAGTGGATTTCTGGGACTTGCATGTAGAATAAAAATTAACTTGGATCCCTACCTCACACCACACACGTGCATACACAAATCAATTGGGAATCAAAAGACCAAACGAAGCAATTTTGATAAGATTCTATAGCTTCGTGTTCACAAAGTAGGAAGGATCTCTAATTAGGCAGACACAGGAACTCTCCATCCACATCATTTCACTTCTTAATGCCTACACCCCCTCCAGGTGAGGTCAGCACTGTGCTCAAGCTTGATAACGCAGTGGTGGGGCAAACGTCCTGGAAGCCGTGTGGCCCCAATGCCTGGGACCAGAGCTTCACCCTGGAGCTGGAGAGGGTAAGCTGAGTTAGGGGATGGCAGGTCTTACAGGAGGGGTTCCGGGCCTCAGGCACCCCAAGTGACTGTCCTCTTACTACCCCTCAAGGCACGGGAACTGGAGCTGGCTGTATTCTGGCGGGACCAGCGGGGCCTGTGTGCCCTCAAATTCCTGAAGCTGGAGGATTTCTTGGACAACGAGCGACACGAAGTGCAGCTGGACATGGAACCTCAGGGCTGCCTGGTGGCCGAGGTACAGCCCTGGCC
The DNA here is from genome assembly GCF_000313985.2 of Echinops telfairi. Taxonomy (NCBI): domain Eukaryota; kingdom Metazoa; phylum Chordata; class Mammalia; order Afrosoricida; family Tenrecidae; genus Echinops; species Echinops telfairi. The sequence continues at coordinate 3,109,030 of NW_022103927.1, read as the reverse complement.
CCGTCCTCCCCCAGCTGGTTCCTAGAACCTGCACTTTGCTAGAAAAAGCACATGTACTTCTCACACTAATCCCATAACTTCAGTTGTGACTGATAGTGTTCTGAGGTAGACATACAAACAACAAAGAAAAGAAAAAAAGGTGTTAAGGAGATTTTCATGGGAACTACAGACAAGCAGAGAGGGATTCTTTCTGCGGGGGTATTGGGATTAAAGCCTAAATCTAAACCTCCCCACCAAGGTGCAATAAACACTTGGGGCAACCGATTCCCTGTGGTGGGAGCCTCCCCTGCGCTGCAGGCTAGCAGCACCCTGTCCTCAGCCCACTAGAAGCCAGGAGCTTTCCTAACTCCCGATTGTAACAACCAAATGAGGTCCCCAGGCACTGCCAAATGTCCTCTGGTTGAGGACTCCTGACCTGTTGATATTTTTTATATGAACCACTAATAAACGATTTAAGAATAATAGTATCAGCTGACCCTTCACAGCACAAGCTAGGCGCTGTTCTCAGTCCTCATTCCTTTGCACAGCCCCCCCATAATCTGGGCTGTCAACTGAGGAGGAAACAAGCACAGGGAAGGAAAGGAACTGGTTCCTTCATTTAGCAAAATCCTTCTAGAAAATTCTTTAAATGCCCCCGCCACCCCAACATACACAGGCGCTCCATCTTATGTGTCTCCCTCTGACAACCCTACCCCTGTACAAAAGTGACCCCATCCTTGACTGAGAACCACTGAGAGAAAGGTCGCTGTTGCTGGTCAGTACCATGGAGTCGGCTCTGACTCAGCGTGACCCCATGCACAACAGAACAAAACACTGTCCGGACCTGGGGCTCCTCACAATGCTTCCGACGCCTGAGCCCATTGCTGCAGCCACGGTGTCCATCCAGCTCCTTGAGGGCCTGCCTCTTTTTTGCTGCCCCTCCCCCTTACCCAGCATGCTATCCTTCTCCAGGGACTGGACTGTTCTCTCCTGAGAACATGTCCCAAGTACGGGAGACGAAGCTTCACCATCCTGGCCTCTAAGGAGCACTCAGACTGTGCTTCTTCCAAGACAGACTTGTTTGTCCTGTTGGCAGTCCACGGTGATTTCCTTGTTCTTCTCCGGCACCACAGTTCAAATGCACCAGTAGTTCAGACCATCCTTATTCCATGTCCAGCTTTCCCATGCATATGAGGCAGTGAGAAAGAACAAGGCGCAAGTCTAACTTCAGATGGTGGGGCAGTGAGATTATCCCTCCGTCTCGGACACTATCCCACAGCAAGTGGGGAATGGAGGTAGGTGAGCCAGGGCACCAATTTAGCAGCATTCCCGTTAGCCCATAAACTTGATTTGTCACATCCTCTTTATTCTTGTGGGTCTACCACCTCGCCATCCAGTAGAACACTCCACAGATCAGTGGGAAACACTCGAGTTATCATTCTACTTAACACAATTCTTCATGTTTGCTGGACAATGACTAACAAGGGCCGAGGAAGAATGGATGCGTGTGAATTAGCAAAGAATATTAACCATACCAGCAGAACAGACCGAGTCTGTAAGGCCAGAAAGCTTCCTTGAGAGAGGATGGCCAGCGAGACATTATCTCATGGCTTTTGGACAAGTTATCAGGGGGACCAATCCCTAGAGAATGGCATCATGGTTGGTAAATTAAGGGGTCGTCCGAAAAGAAGGAGGTCTTCAACGAGGTAGATTGGCACAGTGGCTGCCACCATGGGTTCAAACATAGGAACGAGTGTGAGGATGGCATAGCAGCGGGCAGGGTTTGGCTCCGTTGGGCATTGGGTCGCTGCAAACTGGACCCCACTCAGTGACCTCGAAGAGCAGCAGTTCATCTCTCATTGTAGCACAGTTCTTTGGATGTCAACAGCCCCCCGCCCCC
>NW_022103927.1:3105648-3107051 GCF_000313985.2 Echinops telfairi | reverse complement strand
GGCCTGGGAGACTGTGGAACTCATTTGCATACCTTCTGGAAGTGATGTTTGAGCTATAAAGAACAAAACCAGACCAGTGACTTCCAAAGGTGGCCTCAGTCCCCACCCAGAGCCCCCCTCCCCTGTTTCTGACCAGCAGGAGAACGTGACTTTTGACCCTGTCCCCAGGTGGTGCCGGCACTGTGGGCTGGGGCCCACCCTTGGAAAGTCACTGCTCCGACTATTCCCTTTCCAGATGGCACCTGGGGGGGTGCCGCGCCTGGGCAGTGAGCTGGTTTTAGGAGCCCTCGTGAATGCCCCATGGTACTCAGGGAAGGGAGGGGACACCACAGTCTTCTGAACACACCCTTGAACGTTGGCATGTACCCACCTGTCCCCCAGACTTTCTCCTGGAACTGCTCCCCTTTCCCCCATCTCCCCAGGTCACCTTCCGGAACCCCGTCATTGAGAGGATCCCTCGGCTTCGAAGGCAAAAGAAGATTTTCTCCAAACAGCAGGGTGAGGGGCCTGGCGAGGATGGGTGAGGCCAGGGTCTTGAGCAGTGTCATAGAGGGCAATGCCAGCCCGTCACACTCCACCCCCCACCCCCCACCAGGGAAGGCATTCCAGCGTGCCAGGCAGATGAACATCGACGTCGCCACGTGGGTACGGCTGCTTCGCCGGTTCATCCCCAATGCCACAGCCACAAGCACCTTCAGCCCTGTGGCTTCTCCAGGACCCGAGCCCCGAGCCACAGGGTAGGAGGGAGAGCCCTACATCCCCATGGCCCCCTGCCCCTGCTCCCCGGGTACTGGGTCCCAGACATGCCCCCTCCCTCTGCAGCAGTGACATCCCTATAGAAAAGCTGAACCTCGGGATCACCTCGGACAGCTCGCCCCAGAAGAGCCCATTGGAGACTCCTGCCAGCCCGTCGAGTGTGGTGGGTGCCCCCTTTGCCTCACCTAGGGCAGCAGCTCTGGGAACATCCCACAGCACATTTCTAGCAGAACCTGGACCCAGTGGTCCAGCCCGGGCTCCCTCACGGGGACCACAGAAGTCAAAGGGTGGTTACCGCAGGGTGGCCAGTATTGACAGGGAGAGGGCACAAGGGAGCCTACAGGCTGATGGAATGTTTAAACATCTTGATCTAGGGCAGAGGCTGGCAAATGCTTTCCATAAAGGGCCAGGCCATCAATAGTTTGGGCTCCGTGGGCCAGACGGTCCTTGTCACAACCATTCAGCTCTGCACTGAGCCTCTTGCACAGGCAGCTACAGACACATCCCGGCCGAGCCCAAGGAGCCCAAGGCTGGCTTCCACTTCCAGGCACACACAGACACACACACACACACACACACACACACACACACACACACACACACACAGTGTCCATCCAGCTCCTTGAGGGCCTGCCTCTTTTTTGCTG
>NW_022103927.1:3098526-3105179 GCF_000313985.2 Echinops telfairi | reverse complement strand
GGCGACCCTTGTGAAAGGGTCGTTTGACCCCCATAGAGGTCGCACCCCACAGATTGAGAACTGCTGGTCTAGGGGATGGTGACAGAGTAGACCCAGATCAAACCTTGCCCCTCTGAGCACTCTCATCCCACATATCTTCTATCTCCTTAGAAAATAAAAATAAGAATGTACCTCCATGGGATGCATTTAAATGAATACCTATCAGATTGGGGGGGGGGTGTCCCCAAGTGTAGTAACCACCTACGGCTAGAGTGGATGTGGGGCCTGACCCCCAGGGAGCTGAGGGAATCGCTGACTTTTGGTAAGACTTTTGGTGAGAGGTGGCGGCAGTTCAGGATCGACATTTCTTTTACCTGGGATGTACACGAATGGTGTGTGTGGGCTGTGGGCGAGAGAGCGTGGAAGCCAGGTTGGGAGCCAGGGTTAGTACAACGTAATGGATCCACATGCAGCTGCTCAAAGGGGAGGCGCGCCCGGTGGGCTGGTGCTGAAAACACTCCCCCACTTCCCTACCCATGCCCCCACCCCCCTACCATCCCAGGCCCTAGATAGATTGTTTGGTGGGGGTGGGAAATACAAGATTAGAATGTGGTCAACCCAGGTAAAAATAGAGAGCTGCTGCCGCCGTCTTGGCTGCTGGGGATTTTCCAGGGGTCTCCAGAACGCCGTGGCCTCTTCACACCATGTTCCCACGAAGGGCTTGACGCCCCCTCTGAGTACCCCTCCAGCAAGAGGGGTTTCATCTCCTCCAGTCCCAAGCTTAGATCTAGGCCTATAGAACCTTCTTGGAAGAGGAGAGGCTGGACCCACAGGAATTGGGTTTTCACGAAAAGAAAATACATTTTGAGTCTTTTCCAAGTGATGTGCGCATGTGCTCTGAGGTGTGTTGTGCTGTAAAGACCTGTCCCTCTGTAAGGCTCTGTCGCAGTCACGGGCTTCAGGAGGTAAATGGTAAAGGATGCTTGGAGTGCTCCAGGAGCAGGGGCAGTGGGGGTGCAGGAAAGGGAGGTTCTTAGTTTCCTACAGTCCACAGCTGACTGCCTGCAAAGGTGCGAGGAGCAGTGGGGAGCAGAGGCTGGGCGGGGAGGATGGCTGTGCAGTGTTTGGGGAAAGAGCCCTCCAAGTACTGGGTCAGCTGTGCAAAGGCCCTGAGGTGGGAGTGGTCCTGTTGTGTTCTGGGAGGGCATTGAGCTGTGGGGCAGGTGGGGAGGCTGGGCTTAAGGGTCCCTGCAGTTGGGGAGCACTGCCCACCTCTTCTCCCTCCTGCAGAGTTCCAGGATCCAGGAGTCCTCCTCTGAGCTGCCTTCGGAGACCCAGGAGACCCCAGGCCCCGCCCTGTGCAGGTAATGCCCCTCCCTCAGCCCCACCCTCTCCCCTCCCCTCCCCGACTTCCCAGTCCCAATCCCCACCCTTGTCCTCTCTCCACAGCCCTCTGAGGAAGTCGCCCTTGACCCTCGAGGATTTTAAGTTCCTGGCGGTGCTGGGCCGGGGTCACTTTGGGAAGGTGAGGTGATGGCCCGGCAGTGGGAGGCTGGGAGCCCAGGCCTCCAGGCCCGGTGGGCCGAGCCCCAAGCCCACCCTTGCATGCTCGATTCCAGGTGCTGCTCTCCGAATTCCGGGCCAGCGGGGAGTTGTTCGCCATCAAGGCTTTGAAGAAAGGGGACATTGTGGCCCGAGATGAGGTGGAGAGGTGGGCAACAATGCGCAGGCCCCCAGGGATCCTCTGTCTTCTCTTCTGGGAAATAGAACAGTTTCCCTCCTTGGAGCTGCTGTGAAAATGACCCTGAAGAGTCCCTTTAACTTTTTTAGCGTGTAGGGGAGAGAATAACAACTCTTGTAAAGCACCTCCTGTGTGCTTTTAATCCAGGAGTTGACTTATCTCCCCCCCTCCCTCCGCCCCCCAAGATAAAGCCCTACGAGAGCAAGCCTGTTGCTGCCCCCATTCTGCTCCTGGGACAGGTTGAGGCCTTTCCCCGAGGTCGCACAGGCAGTACGCAGCAGGGCTAGGACCCAGATAGGAGCCTGAGGAGTCAGGCTCTCAAGGTTTTTTTTTTTCTTTAGTGGGGTCACTGCCCTGCTTCTGCTTTGGGGGCAAGGACCCTGAGTTCGAGCCCCACTTCTGCCACCAATATGCTCAGGGAGACCCTAGAAAGTCGTTTCACTCTGAGCCTCAGACTCCCAATCTGGGAGACACTGAGAGCACCCACTGTAGTGCCTGCGCCTTGGGAGAGGTACCCCGATGAGCCGTGGCCCTCTGGGTATCCCTGTACACACCAGGAAGCTAATTCAGATAGACTTAAGCAAACAAAGACATTTATTGATCTGGACTGGAAATGTCCAGGGGTGATCTCCCCTCAGGCATGGCTGCAGCCAGGTGCTCAGCGAACCTGCCTGAGTTCTGCTTTCCCTTGTGTGGGCTTGGCTCACAGTCCCCTTGTAGGGGCAAATTTGGCCCCCGACCACAGCAGCTTCAGGCCCAGCCCACCAGCTTTAATCCTGTCCTAATCGTTTCAGCAGAAATGCCGGGCAGAATGCCACCTGCTTGGATTGTGCATCCTGCAGCCAGTCCTTGGTGGGGGAGAGGGGTGTTCTGATTAACCCGAGCCTTGTGCTTAACCCCGGTGGTTCTCCACAGAGCAGCAGTGAGCTGTTACCAAGAGAGAGAAAGCTGCCGAGGTCCAGAGTTAGTAAGCAACTGGCCCCAGGTCACCCAGCAAAGTGAAGTCCAACGTAGAACCAGGCCTGGCCTGCAAGGAGAGCCTCCCCAGACAGCTGTGGATGGAGGACTCTGGAGGTTGGGCAGGGGGCAGCCATGGCCTCTGACCGGTGCCCTCGCCTGCCCAGCCTAATGTGTGAGAAGCGGATCCTGGCAGCCGTGACCAGCGCAGGGCACCCCTTCCTGGTGAACCTCTTCGGCTGTTTCCAGACGCCAGAACATGTGTGCTTTGTGATGGAGTACTCCGCCGGCGGCGACCTCATGCTGCACATCCATAGCGATGTCTTCTCAGAGCCCAGGGCCATGTGAGCCTGTAGCCCTGCCCCGCCCCGCCCCGCCCCCAAGACCTAGGCACTCCCCTCCACCACCACCCCAAGCCGTGCCTTCCTGGAGTTCCGGGGGTTCTTGAGGATGGGGGAGCCAGGCTGATGTGATGCTCCACATGGTGGCAGCCTGCCCCCCTCACCTGTCTCCCTCTGCAGCTTTTATTCAGCCTGCGTGGTGCTGGGTCTGCAGTTCCTTCACGAACACAAGATCGTCTACAGGTGGGTGCGTGCGCCCGAGCCTGTGCGCGTGCCTGCGCATGCAAGGTTCTGTGCTTTTCCCACTGCGTCCGTTTTACACCCCCATGCTCCCCCACAGGGACCTGAAGTTGGACAATTTGCTCCTGGACACCGAGGGCTATGTCAAGATTGCAGACTTCGGGCTCTGCAAGGAGGGTGAGAGCCGAGGCAGGATTTTGGTGGGCGGAGCCTAGCCTGTCCTGCTGGGGCTGGGCTCCGAAGGACTGGCCATTTGGGATTCTACCCAGGCCAGACGGGTCCCCTACTCCGTCCCTGGGATAGATGGGGTCTCTGGAACTCCCCTACTCCCACCCCATCCCAGGCTAAGCTAGGGATCCCTTCGTAAGCTTGCTTGGTTCTGCCACCCCCAGGGATGGGCTATGGGGATCGGACCAGCACCTTCTGTGGGACCCCGGAGTTCCTGGCGCCCGAGGTCCTGACGGACACGTCGTACACACGCGCCGTGGACTGGTGGGGACTGGGCGTGCTGCTCTACGAGATGCTAGTTGGGGAGGTGAGTCCCCACCCTACCCCCCTGACCCCCCCCAAAGGACCTGGATATGGCTTACTCCTCACTGGAATGACCTCACCCCTCCACCCCCCCCACCCCGCCCCTGTCCAGGCGTGGGTGTGACCTCTGCCTCCACAAGGTGTGCAGGTGGTTGGGGGCAGGTGGTTTGGCTCTCAGGCGTCAGTTTCTGCATCTGTAACTTGGGAATGCTTACCACCCCGCATGCAGAGGGCTGGGGGTGGGGGAGGTGTGTGGAAGGAGGGGCTGAGCAGGGGCCGGCTTGACCCGCCCTCCCCGCCCCAGTCCCCATTCCCAGGGGACGATGAGGAGGAGGTCTTTGATAGCATCGTCAATGATGAGGTGCGCTACCCCCGCTTCCTGTCTGCCGAAGCCATAGGCATCATGCGAAGGGTGAGGATCTCCCCCAAATGGGGGTGCTCCCATGGGCCTGGGGAGGGAACCTGAGGCCCAGGTCCTGATACAATGTGCCCTGCCCTCAGCTGCTGCGGCGGAATCCAGAGCGGAGGTTGGGGTCCAGCGAGAGGGACGCAGAGGATGTGAAAAAACAGCCCTTCTTCAGGGTGAGATGCCTCCTCTCCAGAGCCACCACCACCCCTCCAGGGCCACAGCCCCTCACCTCTCTCCTCCCCCTCACCACCACCAAGATCCAGACACCTCACCCTGCACCTCCCAGGGCCCAGTCACCCCACATTCCTACCCAAGGACTTTGTCATCTCCCTGATGGGCTTGGCCGTCCAACCCTCCAAGTAAGAGCCAGGGCATTCCATCACACATGGTCACCTCCCCTTGATAGCCCCACCTCCTTCCTCCTCGACCATTCCTACCCCCACTGATCCTCGGACACCAACCTTACCCCAGAATGGTGGTGTAGGGGCCCCACCCAGTGTGTGCGCTCAGGCTCCCCTGACTGGCCACCAGCTTCCCTCCAGACCTGTCAAGCTCCTAGGCCTCCATCCCTTTCCACTCTGTTTTGTGGCTCCTTCTGGGCCCCAGAGACCCAGGGGTGGACAGGCCTGGGGGACTGACTCCTCCTGGGATCTGGCCTCTAACCTCCCATGCTGACCTCTGCCCACCTCCCACAGACCCTGGGATGGGACGCTCTGCTGGCCCGGCGCCTACCGCCGCCTTTCTTGCCCACGCTGTCGGGCCGTACCGACGTCAGCAACTTCGACGAGGAGTTCACGGGGGAGGCCCCCACGCTGAGCCCGCCCCGCGACGCGCGGCCCCTCACTGCCTCAGAGCAGGCAGCCTTCCGGGACTTCGACTTTGTGGCTGGGGCTGCGAAGTCCTCCCCGCCCCTCCCCAACCGAGCTCTTAGTAGTTTTTAAAAAGGCCTTTGGGGTTTACCCCATCTACGCAGCCTGTCTTTTTGTGTGTGCAGCCGGAGGTGGGGTTGCGGGGTGCGTGGAAGTGGGCAGGGTTCATCCCGTGGGTAACAGGGCGTATAGTGTGGGTAGGTGCTCTGGGCTAAGATGAGGCGGCCACTGGAAGGGGTCGAAGAGGGTGGGGACTCGGAGCCATTGGGGGGAGTGTAGCCTTGGTAGGGTACATGGGCAGGCTGTGACCCGTGTGGGTTTGAGTAGGCTGGGGCCAGTCGAGGCTGTGAGAGCACAAGGTTTTGTGGTAAAGTTTGGGGCCTGGGTACGCAGGGTCATGATGAGCAGAATGGTTGTCAGAGGTCCTGGCGGCAGGAGCTGCTAGAAGCACCCTAGCCGTTCACTCTTCGCGGCTTTGGGCGCGGCAGTGGGAGCGTTCAGCGCGAGCGTTCAGCGCATGCTCCCTGCTGTTCCGGCTCCATGGCTGGGCCCCGCCTCCCAGAGACTGAATCTCGGCGTCTGAGCCCCTGTGTGGCCAGTGCCAGGACCGCTCCCGCCTCGGCCACTCCCCTCCCTGACCCACCCGGCTCCCCCGCCCCTCCGGAGGGGCCACCAGGTGCTGGGCTTGCCCACAAAGTGGCTTTGTTCCCGGAGGGCTCCATGCCGTGTGCCAGGTCAGGGGTGGTGTGGCCTCCACCGCAGGGCCTCTGGACACTCCTAGAAGTGGCCAAGGCCACTGTGCCGGGAGCTGCGCAGCGAGCTGATCTCCCAGGCGCTAGGGGTCAGGCCCAACCCCACGTGGCCACCCTTAGTGCCGGCCCTGGGAGGCAGAAGGCGAAGTAGCTGGCGCAGCACGGCCTGGCGCAGCAGGATGTACACCCAGGGGTCCAGGATCTGGTTCCAGGAGGCGAGGCGCACGGCCAGAAACAGGGGCCGTTGCAAAGAGCTGGAGCCCCAGCCCCCGACAGCCAGCACCACCAACACCTGCGGAGAAGCTGGTGTGAGAGGCCTGGGGCTGCCCTGTGAGGATGGGGGCGCGCAGGAAAGGATACGGGTGGGTGAGGAGGGTAAATAGAGGTGTACGTGGGAGCAACTGTGGAAGTTGGGCGACATGATTGAAAGGGGCCTTCTGGGGTGGATACTCTGGTAAGAACAGTCCCGCATACATATCCCAAAGGACAAGAAGCAGAGAAGAGAACGTGGGAGTGCGTAGGAGGGCAGGGACGAGAGGGGCGCCCAGCTATCTCGAGTGACTCTCCAGCCATCTGGGGGAGGAAGCAAGCGTGGAGGGCGCCTATGGATAGGAGATGGGGCAAGTCTCCTCCCAGAGGTCAGGGCTAGGCCCAGCAGGGCAGAAGCGGGTGGGGGAGAGCCCCGCCCCCCATCCCGTGAAGGCAGCAGGCTAGCTCGGGAGCAGCCACGGGGGTGGGGTGGCCCTGCGCCCCTCACCAGCAGTGGGCTCCAGCAGATGCACGACACCATCATGATGCCCACAAGCTGGCCCACCATCTCCACGTCGTGGGCTC
>NW_022103927.1:3091517-3098119 GCF_000313985.2 Echinops telfairi | reverse complement strand
CAGGTGCCCGGATACTGCAACTCGTAGCGGCCGACGCGCGCTAGCGGCAGCAGCGCCACGGCCAGGGCCACGGAGGCCAGGGCGGCCAGCACCAGGCGCGCGCGGGCCGTGGAGACGCGCGCCGCGTGCAGCAGCGGCCGCGTGACGCCCACGCAGCGCTCCACGGCCATGCCACAGCCTAGCAGCAGCGGGCACAGGCCGAAGAAGACCATGCAGCCGCCCAGGAAGTGGCAGGCGCCGCCGGCTGGCGCGCGCCCCGCCGTGTACAGGCGCAGCACTAGCGCGCCCGGGATCACGTGGCCCGCCAGGTCGGTGGCCAGCAAGCTGGCAACGAAGAGTAGAAAGATGGCGGCTGAGCGGCGACGTCGCAGGCGACCCGCAGCCTGCGCCAGCAGCGCCAGCGCCAGCATGTTGGACAAGGCGCCCAGCGTCATGGAGAAGATGGGCAGCGCCGGCGACCCGCCGGGACGGCCAGATGGCGGCGGGGCCGAGGCGTTTGGAGCTCCGGGCGCCACGCATGTGGTCGCTTCACCGACCAGGCTCAGGTTGAAGGGACCGCAGGGGCCCATGTCAAGTGCCGGGGGACTAGGGAGAGTAAAGCAGAGTAAAGAGTAAAGTCAGGCTCAGGTGGGCCAGGGGATAGCACGGTCACTCAGGTTGGGGCCAGCCAGCGGCCCCATTAGTATGTGTCCCCTCTGCCCGTGGCAATGTCAAAGGACCTTCGATGCCCAGTTCCTGATCCCCTCCTGTGCCTACCACCACCCATCTCGGCCCTCTCCCAGAATCCTAGACGTTGCCCTTCTGTGCCTGTGCCCCAGCCCTACCTCTGCCCCCTACCTTCCCATCCTCACATCAGTCTGTGCGTGTGCAAGTGCACACGCCTGCATATAAACACACACGAGTGCATGATGCATACCGCTTTACACACACAATGCAGACCTTGGATGGATTTCTGACTCCAAGGGCCAACCCAACCCCACTCTATCTCTGACCTTCAGCAACCTTCACTACAGCCCCATCCTTGAAGCTCACCCCAGCTCTGCTGCCCACACCCCCTCTGTTCCCATGCCCACATCTATGTTCTCACAGCCTGCTGCACACACCCCCCACCCCCCGCACCTTCTCTAACTCCCTGTCCCCATGACTCCATCTCTGTTTTGACAGCAAAATCTCCTATTTCCAGGGCCATTTCTATTCTCATGACCAGATCCCTGTCTCCCATGGCCTCACTAGCCCCCTCAGCCCCCTCTGTCCCCATGGCCCTTTTTCTGTCCCCCAGTGTCCCCTACCGATCCCCCTAAAGCCACATCAGCCTTATAGCTCCATCTCTCTCCCAGAGCCACATCTCTGTCCTTATAATCCTGTCTCTGTCCCCTTGGCCACATCTCTGTCCCACGATGTGTCTCCCATGGTCTCTTTCATCTCTATGCCCAAGGCCCTCTCTTACCCAGGCCCTGCCCCTGACCACCATGCCGTCACCCTGGGTGGCCACAGTTCCACTCCTGTCCCCCCCATGTCAGGAAGCAGGGGTGGGGCTGAGGAGCAGGAGGCCTCAAGGCCGACCCTGGATGGTCCATTCCGCCCTATCCCGGTGGTGAACCAGATGGACAGGGAGGGCAGACAGATGGTAAGCCAACAGACAGATGGGGCTGGGAGCAGAGGAAATCCTAGGCCAGCCGGGCGGAGTTGGCGCTTCTCCCATTCTCTCCCAGCCTCTTTCCCCACCTGAGACTTGCGCCCCAGCCTCTTACCCGGCGCTGCCTGGGACCCTGGGTCCCCATCGCCTGCCACAAGGGCCCTGCTGCTGGCTTGCGCTGCGCCTGGCCCTCTGTGCCCTGCCTCTCGGCAAGCCGCGCCCGCCCACTCCACACCCCCCCTTCTTCCTTCCCTCCCTCTGGGGCGGGTCCTAGGCTCCCAGCTTGCCTGCCCCTGCCCGCCTCCAGGGGTGCTCTGGCCTTTGCCCCCACTGGGGGGCCCAGGGCAGTAGAGACCCCTCTCTGCTCTTCTGGCAACGGGCAAGGAGCCCCTCCAGGCCCCAACTCCTGCCATGATTTGGCTTGGCCGCCGAGAGCCCTCCCCTCTCTGACAGGGCAGGAGCAGCCCCCTCTTCCTGCAGGCAGGCTTCTCATTGCTTCATTAATAAAGCGGATAACATCTAAACACTGGAAACTGTGAGTGTGGCCTGAGGCAGCTTTGGGGGGTGTCACTGCCTTTAGTGGGGCTGTGGGGTTGGGGGGGCCAGCGCTGCGCATGGGCACCCGCGCCCAGGTGGTTTCATGGCTGTTAGGGTGCCTGGCAGAAGGCAGGGCTTTGGGTGAGACCCAGTACATGAGGTCAGGCCTAGCCTGGCCAGTGGATCCGCCCACTATTTACACAGGGCCTTAAGCCCAAGCCCTGGGCCCTGCAAGTCATACCCTGGAGGGAAAGGGGGAGGTGGCCGAAGAGGGAAAGGAGTCAGGAGGTCTGGCTACGAGGGACTCCCCCCAGCCCACCATCGTTCCCCCAGGGTCTAGGTTCCACTTTGGGATGAATTGGCCTGACACCTGTCCCGGGTACCCATCCAGTCACACCCTGAGACCTCACTGCTTCGGCACCTGTCCCCAGCCCCACACCAGTCATCAGCAGTCCCTGCTCACTGAGGCCACTTTGTCCCCAGCATGGCGCTGAATGGGGTCACTCCTCTCAACCTCCTAAAGCCCAGCCCCCAAGGAAGCAAGCATTGCTCTAGGTACTGGGAAGCCTCATCATCATCACCCTCCCTGTCATCTGGATGACACCCCCTAACCCAAACAGGTGTACGCCACACCCCTGAGCACCACAAGATGACACTCGCCTCCTTCCCAGAAAAAGCCACACTGACACACCACTCATGACCTTGGGCCCTAGCCTGCCACCCCGGCAACATCCAGGCACACGCCTACTCTGCATGGGAGGGACCCCAAGACGTAGGGGACCACCCCTCCCCTGAACATCCAAGACCCACCCTCACACCGTACCATGTTCACCCTGGGACACCAACACTCAGTCGCCACACCCCTTGCCCGAAACACACAAGTCACAGACCTCGGCACCGATGGCCACCCCTTCATGGTCTTACAACCTCTACTGGTGCGAGTGGGGAGAAAACAGCAGTGGCCGCCCCCAGCAGCCAGCCCGTGAGGATGTGGTGGAGCTTCCACCTTGCCGCCCAGCACGTGCGCCCTTTCACAGCCACCCATGGCCCTACTGGGTGTGGGGAGCAAGTGGGTGGGCGGGCTCAGGCTTCACCACAGCCTCTCAGCTCCCCACCCCCCACCCCCGACATTCCTGCAAGAACCTCTGGCCCAGCTCTTGCCTCAGCTCCAGCACTTCCCCTCCAGGTCTGGCTGGGGTCCCACCACCCACCCCACCCCCGTTCCCTGCCCCCTCCCCCCCACCCCTACAGGATCAAGTGAGTTGTCAAAACAAGCAAGCTGGGTTTTATGGCCGTGGCAAACCATCTTGGGCCTGGAAGCCAGAGACCCTGGCCGTCTAGGAATCTGCTGGGGTGGGGCAGGGCAGCTCAGTCCTGGAGGTGGGGCGGGTGTCGGGGTTTGGAGGCCCCTCTATCTTGAGGATGGGACAGGTCAGGGTTAAGAGCCCCCTCTATGCTGGGGGTGGGACAGGCAGTTGCAGGAGCCCCCAGTTCTGCGGGTGAGAGCAGGGCTGTCTGGAGCCTCCCCTCTCCGAGGATGGATGCAGAGGAAGGCAGTGTACCGAGCCACAGGCACCCTGGGAGGGGCTGGGGCATCAGCTTCTCTCCATCAGTTCTGGCCAGCACAGGCCTGAGGCTTCTCCGTAGGGCTGTTTGCTTGATTGCCCCTTTTCCAAGCTGTGCCTGGTTGCCCTCTTGCCCCCCAGGACTGGGGTACCCCCCCCCCCCGGCCCCAGGACCACATACAGCAGCTTTATGCCCACATGACACCAGACTGACTGGAGCCCAGGAGGGTCAAGCCCGTCGGAGAGAGTGGGATTTGAACCCTCCGAAGGCTTTGCCTGGAAGCCCATGGCCCACAGCCAGGCGCCTCATCAAGCGGAACGGTGGGAGGGGGTGGGCTGTTCTAATTAAATTTGGAGCCCAAGAGGATGGATTTCAGCTGCTGCATTCTTTCCCAGCCCCAGCGCACCCGCTCTCCCGCCCGCTCAGCGCACACAGGTCCAACAGCAGATAGATTCTTTATGGTCCGACCGTAAAGTCCGATACAAAAGCCCATCGCCCTCGCCCAGTCCCCCCTTCCAGGCAGGTCCAGGCTAGGTGGTGGGGAGAGGCAGGGGAGGGTGGGGTTCACAGCAGACTCATTCAAATTCAGAGGTAACAGACTTCAGGGTGAGGGGCTCCTTTGGGGGGGTGGTGGTAGCAGAAGGGAGGATATTATTGCATCTGCTGAGGGGGTGGTGGTGGTGCCCCCCTTCTACATTCCCTGCGTCAGGCAACTGAGGAGGTCGCGGCCCCAAACAGAACCCAAGGCCCCAGGGAGACAGAGGGGCCAGTTTGGCAGCTGATGTGGAAAGTTGTGGGCGGGGACAGCCGCTCAATTTGGCAGATCCCTTCCTGCAGCGCCTAACCGGGCTGAGGTAGGTGGGGGGCAGGGTGGAGGGCCTGGGGACCCCGGCTATACTGGGGAACGAGGAGGGAGTGGTACCGATTGATGTGGGGCAGGTACACCTCTATTCCACACCACCCTCTGGGTAGGGCCCGGGGCCCGGTGGCCCCTCTTGAGGTCCCCAGGCCAAGCCCACGTCATTGCAAGGTCCAGGGCATGATGGCCTAGTAGCGGCCAACCTTGGCGTCCCCGATGGCACCCCAGACATCAAAGACGAACTCGTCAGGGAAGGCGAAGTCACCAAGCCGCTCGTCCAGGGCTTCGGCCAGTTCATCCGGGTTCTTTTTGTCCTTGCCTAACTCCACCATGGTGGCCGCTGGGGTGGGAAGGCAGAATGGAGACACAGACGGCTGGTCCATGGGGACAGAGATCCCGCCCACGGGGCCCATCAAAGCCTCTGCGCTGCCCGACTCCCGAGTCCTCCCTGCCCCAGGTCCCCCACTCACCCAGTTCTGTGTCCCTGATGCCCATGTAACTCTCCAGCAGGTCGTCCACTTTCTCAATCGCCTTCTCCTCAAAGGCCGAGGGCTGGGGAGTGACACAAAAACCTCAGGCCTATTGGCATCTTGTGGATTCCGACTGAAACCAACCCCAGTGGGCTGGTTTCCACAGCAGGACACCTTTCCCAGAGCAGACAGCACAGTCTTCCTCCCGAGGAGCAGCTGGTGGGTTTGAACTGCCGATCCTACAGTAAGCAGCCCCATGCCTAATCCACAGGACCACCAGGTATCCCAAACTAACATAAACACAACATACTCACCAGCCCCCAGGCCTCCCTTAGCTATTCACTTACTTAAATCGTGTTTAATCCTGGCAACAGCCCTGAGGGGAAGGTATTGCTACTATTACACACCATTTTATAGATTGGGAATCTGAGGCTCTTGCTCAAGTCTCAGAGTACGAAAGGGGGAGGGGTGGCATTTGAATGTGCACAGGGCTGGAGGGGTGGGGAGGGAGGGACGTGTGGCCGAAACACTCACCAAATCCTCCACGGTGGCTGGGCCCCGGGATCGAAGCCGCAGGGTCCCTCGGCCAGTGCCTACTGATGGGCCAGAGCCAGGGCGGCCACCCCCTGAACGCTGGCTGATCATGTCTGTTGAGGGCAGGGAGGGGGTGAGGGCTGGAAGAGTCCTTCCCAGCAGAACCCAGATCCCACCCCTTGCCCTTCTCCATAGGGCTGAAGTTGGCTTTGGAAGGCAGGGCACCTGGTTTGGGCACGGGCATGGGCAGCCAGAGGCTGGGGGCAGAAAGGGCTAGAGGGGGCCCCTCCTGCTCCCAGGGGCCTGGCACAGGAAGGGGGTGGAGCTTGGGCCCGCAGCTGCCCCCTCCACAGCCAAGGAGCATATAGCTGCTAGACCACAGCCAGCCTTACCTGCCAGGAAAGGCTTTAGTGTCCCCCACCCCCACCCAAGGGGCCTCAGGCCCATTCCTGAGAGTCAATGAAGCCAGTCATTGAAGTGGTGGTGGTGGTGGGGGCTGGCATGGTGCAGCCAAGCCTGGCTCCTTTGGGCTGGGGGGCTGGCCAGGGTTGGGGGGCACTTGGCTGGACGAATGGCTCCTAGAAGCTGGGTGTGGGGGCAGCTTCCTCCTCACCCCCGCCCTACCCCAAGGCTGGGCGGAAGGCCAGCCCCCGCCTCTGTCCCCCACCCCAGGGGCAGGGTGGGGCTGTCATGGTTTCCTCTGTGGCCCGCTGGCCTTGGGTGCCACATACTGGCGGCTCCCGGGATTGCAGTCTGGACTTCACTCACCAAAAGCCTTGCGGGGCTCTGTGAGCTTCAGCGTGAAGGTTCGGCCTCGGGGCAGCTCTTTGAGCAGCCGGGCCACCTCGTAGTGCCGGCAGCCTAACAAGCTTTGCCCGTTGATGGCCTCAATCATGTCGCCCACACTGATGAGCTGCATGTGGTCGATCACACTGCCTTCCTTGATACGCTGAGGTAGGTGGGGAAGTGGTGGGAAGAGCTGTCAGTGCCCAGGGCTTGG
>NW_022103927.1:3084354-3091417 GCF_000313985.2 Echinops telfairi | reverse complement strand
TAGCCAGCCCCGTTGTCTGTGATAGTGAGCCCGAGAGCCTCCTCCGACTTGAACACTTCCACTTCCTTGCGTTGCCCCTTGACGTGGGCGAAGATGAAGTCCTCCAGCCCGATCTGTCCCCCCAGCAGCTTGTCCATGTCCACT
The DNA here is from genome assembly GCF_000313985.2 of Echinops telfairi. NCBI lineage: Eukaryota > Metazoa > Chordata > Mammalia > Afrosoricida > Tenrecidae > Echinops > Echinops telfairi. The sequence continues at coordinate 3,091,273 of NW_022103927.1, read as the reverse complement.
TTGTGGGTGTTGAGGGTGCAGAACATCACCTACGAGGATGGGGTAGGGGGCAGGGAGATGCACTCAACCTTCCCTCCCCTTCCTGCAGGGTGCAGGGGTCTCTGCCCCACGGGCTGACCACCGTGAGCCAGGGCAGACACCACCTGGACGGCACTTCTGCTGGGACCAGGAATTTTGTCCTCTGCTGTTGTTTCCAGGACAGTGCATGGTGCACAGTGGGTGCTCCGTACATGTTGGTGGGAATGAAGACAGAGGGCACAGATTCCTGCCCCACTGAGACCTTTGTCCCCCCCATTGATACAGCCTGCTCAATCCCTCCCTTCAGCTTCCACAATCCACTAGGCTCCAGCCTGCTCCCCCTCCACCCCACCCAGGGGCATGCCAGGAACTGGGTATCTGGTCTTGACTTCCCATGCCCATCGCCATCATAGCGCCACCAAGGTGTCAGCCTGCCCTTCGAACAAGGGGAAACACACACATACAAACACACACAGAGTGTCATGGATTGAGTCCATCCTAACTCACAGTGACCCTACAGGGTTGGGTAGAACTGCCCCTGCGGGTTTCGGAGACTGTTACTCTTTAAGGAGTCGAAAGACCAGACTCATCTTTCTCTCTCGGAGCGGTGGCTGGTGGTTTGGAACTGCAGACCTTGGGGTTAGCAGCCCCCAAATTCCTGGTCCCAGCATCCCCACTGGACCCAGGCCTCCCAGGGCCTGATGGGAAACTCAGCATCTCTCCCCCGCCCTCTAATTTCCCATAACCCAACTGTGGCTTCAGCCCTCTCGGCCTCCGAGGCTCAGCTGGAGAGCAGACGGGGCCCAGGCCGCCCCCCGCGGTACCTCGGCCGCTGGCAGTCGGAAGGCCTCCGCGATCTTGCCGTACAGCTCCTTGACGTTGGTGAAGCCCTCGATGCGGCCGGTGGGGCTGCCGTGGGCCAGCTGGGTGTGGAAAACGAGGCGGGGCCGCAGGGCTGGGGGAGGGGGCGGCAGGCCCATCTGGGGGCCCCCTACCCCAGACCCGCCCAGGAGCCCTGGCTCGCCCACGCCCAGCCCGCCCCGGCCCGGCTCGGCCTCCTCATTTTCCACCAGAGGCGGTGCCTTTTTCCGCCGCCCGAGTCCCAGTGGCATGAGCGGCGAGCAGAGGGCGCGGGCTCCGGAGAACTGCGGGGAGGAGAGCGGGCTCAGAGCCTGGCTGGCCGGGGGCCTGGGCCGCCCCTGCCCCACTCCCCACGCGACGAGCTCACAACGAAGTGTTTCCGTTGAAGAGGCTGGCCTCGCTTCCAATCCTCGGGCAGAAATAACTCTCACACTCCCTGCCGAAGAGTGGAATCCCACCCATAGCGACCCTATAGGGCAGGGCAGAACTGCCCCGGTGGGTTTCTGAGATGGTAAAGCTTTATGGGAGTAGAAAGCCCTGTCTTTCTCCCGAAGACCGGCAGGTGGTTTCCAACTGTTGGCCTTGCAGTTGGCAACCCAGCGTGAAAATGACTCTGCCATCAGCCTACATAATAGGTGCAATGAACCCCGTGACCCTCCTGTACAAACTGTCCCAATGCCCACCACACTGACCGTGGGCAGACACCACAGAATGCTATGGTTATGCTCACTGGACAGGTGAAGGACCGGAGGCTTAAAGAGGTGACATTTCTCTCTCCCCACCTGTGGCCATCATGACTGCTAACAGCCCTGGCTCTGCTCCTCTTTCTAAGCCCAGGGGCTGGTGCCACTTTTCAAGCCCCTTGTGAATGAGTGGGCATGTGACCAGTTCTGGCCAATGAGTTGTGAGCGGAAGGGGCACCATGTGACACTTCCGGATTGAAGCATTGTCAGTGGTGCCACAAGGGCCTCTGGACCCTTTCCTGGCAGAGTGACCAGCTACATTTGATACGGTCGGTGGTTGCTCCCCTGGGCTGAGTCCCTGGGTAATTCCATTTGATAGAGCCTCTGGTGAGCTGTAACCAGCATGGAGAGGGAAAGAGAGATTGCCTTTTGTCGGGCGCAGCTACTAAGATGTTTGGGGTTGATTGTTACCGCAGCAAAATCTGTTCTGACTGAGAGGCTTTCCCACCCCCCCCAACCCCCCCCTTCATCCTTCTTCCTTCTCTCCACCTCCCCTCAGTCATTCCTCACTACATTCCAAGCATCATTTTAGGATGTTGGAGACGCTGCCTTCAATAAGCCAAGTAAGGCCCCTGCCTAAGCCGGCGGGTGCAGTTAGAGGTTGATCACCATGCAAAAGCAGCAGACCCATGTTCTGTATCCTACTTTGGTGGGCCGAAAAGCTCGCTGAGCGGCCAGGTAAGGTGCAACTATCGGTCTCTCCCTGTCCAGAGGAAAGAAAAGTGATGAAAATCGAAGGCACAGTGAACTAATGGACTATTCGATCCAAAGTCTCCACCACCCCAACCCCAGAAGAACTAGATGGTGTCTACCAATACCAGCTGTTCTGAAGAGGATCACATTTGAAAGTCCTCGATGGACCAGGCTTACTGGTCAGACAGAGACTGTGGGACCCCCCACAAGGCAATGGCCCTTCATCACCTTTCAGGCCTGGAAATGAACTCACCCCAAGGCTTAATTTCCAGCCAATCATGTCCCTAAGGGGAACAGTAACACTAGCGATGTACACACATAGGAGAACAATCAACCACTGGTGAGCCAAAGGGTAGTTCTCAGCCCAGGACAAAGTCAATTTGGAAAAAGGCGGAGTAGATTGTGGAAACAGGGAGGACGTGAGATGAGGGATGTGACATTGTGGGGATGGCAGTCAATTGTGGGGGGAGGTCAGATGCTAGCAGGCATCTCCCCTGAAGGCGATCAGTTGCCAGACTGCAGTGGGCCCCGCTCCCTGCTGTTAGACAATGGACAGGCCAGCAGTCATCTATTTGGTTCCTGTAGGTGGGGTTTACACCCTACTGATAATGGTTCCTATGGAGACCCAGAGAACAGGTCAAAGTTAAGCTGCCACCCTAAAATCTAGGATCCTCCCATCTTGCCACATGTATACCCCCAATCCCTCCTCTTCCTATTGCGTGTATGTCCCTACATTGTCCCCCTCTCGTTGCTGTATAACCTATAGTGCAATCCCTTCCTGTGACGTATGACTTTACCTATAATTATGGGCTTGCACGCCCCAAAAGGTATACAGTATAGGCCTGGGCTAGCAATAGAGATCTCTCTCGCTGGGCTCCTCCTCCTCTCTTCCCCGTCCTCCTTCCATTCCCCCTCTCTCCACGTGGACCACCAAGCAGGACTGAGGTGAGCAATGCTACCATGTAATGTGTCTGACTGCATTACTATAATATCTCTTCTATTGCTCATGCTCTCGATGACTTTAATATAATATTTATATATCTCAACCGTACAATTGTGCTTACTGAACCCATGGATAGTGGTGGGGGGCTACGCCCCAAACTGTATACTACAGTCAATGAGATGAAACAACATGTGTATGAATTGTTGAATGGAAAACCGATCTGCCCTGTAAGCCTTCACCCAATTCACAATAAAAACGGTTAACAACCAGCCAACTGCATCAGACCTGGCAGCAGTTCTGCTGCGCAAGCCACATCCCCTGGTTGGGGTGATCTGCGAGGAGGCAGAGCTCCCTTCTCCTACGTCACTCCCAAGTGCTGGACAGGCTAGCTGCGCTCTGTCTAACCTGCTGGACACACGCATGTGAGAACGCATGCATGTGAGCAAAGGCTGGAGAACACACGCATGTGAGCAAAGGCTGGAGGTAGAGAGATGCTGTGCAAAGACCCTGGGGTGGGGATGTGTCTGAGGAACGGCAAGGAAGCCTGGGCAGCTAGAGCAGAGGAAGAGAAGGCGCAAAGGAGTGGAGCGGAGGGAAGGGTGGGGAAGTGATGAGATGGCTAGAGGATTTGGTTTTTGCGTTGAGTGCAGAAGGAGCTGAAGAACAGAGGAGGGCCCTTGGCTGACCGGTGCCTCTTGGCTGACCAAGCAGTGAGGAGATCAGACTGCGGGGTGTAAGCGAGGGGTGGGGCGTGGGAAGGCGGTCCAAGAAGGGCCTGGACACAAAGGACCTTGTAGAGTGGGGTGAAGATACAGATTTCATTTCAAGTCATAGGTCCAAGACACAAGGAGCCCCGGTGGTGTGCTGGATGAGTTGGGCTGCTAACTGCAAGGGTCAGTAGTTTGAACTCACCAGCTACTCTGCAGGAGAAAGATGAGGCTTTCTGCTCCCATAAAGACTGACAGCCTTGGAAACGCAAAAGAGCAGTTCTACTCTGTCCCACAGGGTATCCACGAGTAGTCCTATTGACTCGGAGGCAATGTGTTTGGCCCGAGATCCAGAACCCAGTCACATTCCCAGGTCTTCTCAAATTCCCAAGTCCCAGCTTGCAGCCATAAAGCTGTCCCTCACGTGACTTGATCTCCCAGGGGCCTCAGCTGTCTGTATATGGGAGATAGAGCCTGTGCCTCGCTGGGCCCTGGTGAAAATCAAATTATATGGAAATTCTGAGGGTAAGTCAAAAAGTACTGCTAGAGAATCTCAGAATCCTTTATTAGGCAAAAATATCGGCAACATAGCTTCCATCTAGTTCCAAATACTACTTCTGAAGGTGATGTTACCATCGTTCTAACCCTACCCCAAAAGATTTCTGGGCTCTTCCACTGATGCCATGTCAAGACAGCAGTTTGGACATCCTCAAGGGACTCAAATCGTGGTCCTCTGAAATGTTGAGTTTGGGGAACAATACGAAGCCAGGCGGGGCAAGATCAGGACTGTACAGGGGATGGGCTAAGCGTACCCAAAGCAATTCTGGTGGGAGGTGGCACAGCCCGAGCTAACCTCAAGAATGAGCAGGTGCTCTGTCCGAAGGGGAGTGGTGGTGGGGAGTGGGGGGGCTCTTGGTGCATCTTTCCTGAACCTTATTGCCCCCTGTGCAGTTTTTGATTTCCTTAAAACCTCTTAATTATAAGTTACCACCCCACCCAAGATAATCTTGTGCCTTCGAGAAACTCTATCCAGATGATCCCACTGGGATCTCAGAAGTGGCCGCCATAACTTCAGGGCTGACCTCTCCGTCCCTCGAAGTGAACTGGCCAAGCGGATCCCATCAGAAGCCAGCTCTGACTGGATCTCTCTTGCTGTTGTTGAAGGCACCCCCCCATGACTCTCCAGTGATGACTGAGACATGTCCAAACATGTTTTGTTTGGACTAAACCTGTGCACATGAGAACTGGAAACCCAGCAACAATACTTTTGGACTTCTCTATGACAGGGACTATCTGTACCCCCACTCCCCCCACCCCTTCAACATGCCTCTTTCCAGAGTCTGCCCCGGATTTACTCGTGCAATTACCCATCATCCACCATCTGTCTCTGCTTTTGTTAGTTGATTCATTTGTCCTCTAACACCACCTCCCACCTAACACCTGCTCACCTAGACTAGTGTAGTGACTGCCTCCTGGTCTCCCCACCCCCAGGCTGGTCAATGCAGCAGCCAGAATGAGCCAGTGAAATATCAGTCAGGATATGCCCCTTCTCTACCCAGAACCCTCCTCTCACTGGAGGTAAAAGTCAGACCCTCCCTCCTCTTGACCCACAAGGCCCTGCCCCCATCACCTCCCTGCCTTTATCTTCCACTCTCTTTCTGGCTCACCCTGCTCTGGCCACAAGGACTTCCTTGGCACCTTCTGCATGAAGAAGGGGCATATAGCCAACTGGGCTGGGCTGAGTCCAGCATGACCTCAGGGTTTTTTGGACTGTCTGTTCCCATGAGAGCCACAAGACTGCCTTATTATTTGTCTGTCGCCTCTCGAGCCTTTTTGCACACAGTAGTGCCTGACTCAGCAGTTGTGCAACATATATTTGATGAATGGCTGAATGACCCTAACTCTCTCTAGTCCACTCATTTCTGTGCTTAGCTCTCACTCGCTCGCTCGCTCGCTCGCTGCCATGAAGATGAGGCCAAATAATCGCGAGCCTATCAGGCAGGGGAGCACTGTGGGTCTCCGAGACGGTAGCTCTCTATGGGAGTAGAAATCATCATCTTTCTCCTATGTCTGCCTCTAGGGCGATCAAAGGTAGTCTTTACCCTCAGGAGGAGCTTGTTTCCCCTGGAGAAGTCTAAGACCACTTCTGAGGCTCCGCCCCCTTGCTTCCCAGCACAGCACTGGGCACATGGTAGGTGCTGTGCCGCCAGCGAGCGCCTCACTGAGGCAGAGAAAGAGGTCCCTTCAATGCCGTGTTTTTGCCTTTCAGGCCCCCAATCATCGAAAGTGTCAAGTGCTTTTCTATATATTACCAGCTGCTTGGATTTGCTCTTTTGTGTACATCCACGTTAGTCTTTCTCTTCTTGGTTAGTGGGCTCTCTCTATATTCTGGATACTAGTCTTTCGTGAATTCTCTCACCGCTCTATCCATAGCACCCATGACAGGCCCTGGAGTGAGGAAGCACTCACTGAATAGTTCATTAAAAACAACAACAACAACAACAAATGAAATTCCAATGAGTTTCTAATGAAAACACAACAGTACTGCTCCTTCATTTAACGTTACCTCCCAGGGACGGATTCCTGCGAATTTAACCCTATGCAGATGTTTTGTGTTGAAAAAGAAATATTACAATCCTTGGCTCTGGGGAAAAATAAAGTTACCTCCTCACACTCAGTGATGCAAAACAAAAACACACAAGCTAGCTACAGGGACGCAGGAGGCTTTGATGGCGGGTCTAGAATCCAACTTCCCTTCTTACTGGCTGTGTGACCCTGACCAAGGGGCTCAACTTCTCTGAGTGCGCAGGAAATCACGTGTGCCTGGATCAGTTCCTGGCACAAAGTGATGACTTCCGAAACTCGGTGACAAGGGTCAAGGGTCACTATTCCCATTCCCAGTCGGGGGTCAAGATTCAAACATCCTCAGTTTTTCCCTGGCCTCCCACCTCCCG
>NW_022103927.1:3081767-3084249 GCF_000313985.2 Echinops telfairi | reverse complement strand
GCCCGCAGCCCTGGTCCAGGCTGCCTGCTGGGTCCTCCTCTGTCAGGTGGGAACCAGGGTGCTTGAACTTGCCTTTCAGGTCAGAACGGTAGCGTGCCTTGGAGTAGAATCTGAAGTCTGCATTTACCAGTTATCTCGAGCAAATCACTTCACTTCCCAGCGTCTCCGCTTCCTCATCTGAAAAATGGGCAGAATACTTGTTTCTTGGGGTGCTGGTGGGGGTGCCAACAGGATGACGCAGTAGCTCACACACCTCTTTGTCTGGGACTCCGTTTTAAGACCAGGTGCTGTCAAGCACACTCTGGCACATGGCAACCCCACGTGCATTAGAGAAGGACATCGTGGGCCTTTCTTCTGAGGTACCTCTAGGTAGGTTGGAACTTCCAGCCTTTGGATCAGCAGCCAAACACATTAGCTATTTGCTCCACCCAGGGACTTGGACATTCTATTTAAGGGAGCCGTTATTATTACGGCTGCCAGTGCCGCACCCCATTTCGCCCTGCCTGGGAACATCCTAGTCCTCCATCTGCCAAGGTTAACCGCCCCCCCCCCTCCAGGCAGCCTCCCCTGCTTGCCTCAGCCTGCTGGAACCACGCTTGATGCAGCCTGCTCAGGCCCATGAACTTAATTACATGTTTTCCTGACAAAACTCTTGTCATCTGGTCCTAGGCGGTTTATTTCACTTCATGTCTCTATTTTCCAAAGTAAGCGAGCGAGCTCACTTCTCTGCCTCAGACCTTACCAGTGGGTTCCTCCATAGCCACCCTGCTGCATGCTGGTGACGTTGCAACATTACAGCCTCCACCCTGACTTTGCCCCCCACCCCCCCACCTCCACCCTAGCCCTGATCTTCCAAGGGTTGACTCCTTTGTGGCCTCAGTGCCAAAGCTGCCTCCTCTGGGGGCCTCCTGCCCCAGTCACTCTTGGTCAGGTCATCCCCCCAATATTTTATTCATCCCATGGATCAGGATTCAAGTCTCTTCTTTATTTATTTGTTCACTTGTTTATCGTTTGTTCTCCCCAAGAGCCAGGATGTCTGCTTCTCCCGGCCACCCACGGGGGACAGGTATCTCTGGACTACGAGCCAAGGAGCTTTGCTGGTGTTGTCGTGGGTTGAGTTGGGCTGTGATTCAAAACCATCAGCGGCTCCACGGGAGAAAGATGAGGCTTTCTGCTCTTGTAAAGATCTATGGCCTCAGAAACCCGCGGGAGACTCAGGAACAGTGAATGTGTGTTGTTTTGTTTGATTTTTATCGGTGCTAAAAACAGGACCTGGCACATAGTAGTAGGTGCTCAGTAAGTATTTATGGAATGAATGAAAGGATGTCTTCTGTCCTTATTCTGAATGTTCCCCGAGTACCCCCTATCCTTAAAGAGCTCCCCAACCATGCCTACTAAGGAAATGCTAAGTGCCTCTACCTCCTTGCCTTCTCAGATTCTCCCCTCACACCTACACCCAGCCAGGGCAAGAGGCGTTTCAGCAACGCGGAGGAGCCTGGCAGAATTCCAGCATCCTCACCCTTCTCCTCTGCAGGAAGGCCGGAAACTAGGCAACCCCAGAGACACACAGAAGCACAGTGGGGAAGCTGGAAGTGGGGAGGGGGGGTTCCTGGGAGACTGGAGGGTATACCACGCCCAGACTCCCCCTCCAGCAGCCGGTTGCTTTAGTGAAAAGGAGGCCGGGAGGGGGGGGGGGCACTGATTCAGCCTTGAAAAACCGGCTCCTGGGTGTTTCCTGGGAGAACGCCTACTGTCCAATCTTGGCCCTGGCTGTCTACTGGTAGAGGACCCTGGCGTCCTGGCTCCCTGCCCATGGGCAGCCACTTCCCGAACTTTACTTCTTCTCGGGGCCCAGCTGTTCGGCCTTTGCCTTTCCAGAAGGGGCATGCGGCAAGCTTCCTGCTCCAGTGGCTGGTATCTGGTGACCTCTGGATGGGGGATGGAAAGGCGGGCAGGTGTGGCCCAGGTGGAGTGTGCATGTGTAAGGGAGGAGAGGGCTGGACTAGAGGCTGGCAGGAACACCTGAGCCACAGAGACACACGGCACCTACTATGGCGGTTGAAACTCCAATTCTGGGACTCGGAGAGACACGGGTTCGAGCCCCAACTCTACCACTGACCTTGGGAGAGTCTCTCCACCTCTCTGGCCTCTTGCTGTATCACCCCCCACCCCCCCCAAATAAGGGTCAGTCAGCACCTCCCAAGAGGGGCTTAGATTCTGTAGGCATGGTGAGCTACTGACACGGAAGCAGGAAGGGTGCCTGGCGGTGGGATTTCCCACGATCTGTATCCGGACCTCGGTTCTCCCCTGCTTCCCCGCCCCCTAAGCCCCAGGAGGGTTAAGACTTGCCCAGCTCCGGGGAGTGCCATCCCCATCCGTCCAGGGCTGCCCCGAGAGACAGAAGGGTCAGCAGCAGACCCCAGTCAGGAGGTGGAGAGGCCTTTACCCGCTGCCCCGGCAGACTGAGAGGCGCCCGGCTGGG
>NW_022103927.1:3078981-3081417 GCF_000313985.2 Echinops telfairi | reverse complement strand
CGGCGGCCCGACGCTGCAGGCCAATCCCCGTGTCCGCGCGCCGGGTGGGCCCGACGGAAACATTCCACAGGAATCCCTCCGCCTCGCCGGGTGCTTCCCGTCCCCCCCGCCGGGCTGAGCAATGGACCATCCCTCCCGCCTCGGCCGCGGCGGGCTGTACCATCGGGGACCTCGGAGGGGAGAGCCGCAGCTGGGCCCGGGCCAATCGCAGGGCAGGAAGGAGCGCAGCCAATGGGAAGCTTGGGTTTCTGGACCACGTGCTGTCTGATGAAGTCTGCCTTGGTGTCCAGAGTGGGTAAGGGCGGTGAAGCGGGGCGCTGGCTGTGTGAGTCAGGTGGCCAAGGATAACGAGCACCCTTCGTCCCCCAAATCGGAATCTTTAAGGAGCCAGAGAGAGGGGCCGAAACAACCCCAATCCATTCTCCCTCTTGGCCTGCCCTTGTCCCGGTCCAGCCTTCCTCCAAGCAGATAAAAGGACGCATTCATTCCAGGCGGGCAAGGAGCGAGATGAATAGGGAGGGTCCCCAGTGTCCCTGCTTCCTGGGGGGTGCACAATGGACAAGGGCAGTTATTCATTCAGTTCGTTCATTCATTCATTCCCTCATCAAATAGTTTAATGACATGCCATGCCTCGCTCTGTCTTACCTCCGCAGACGCATCACCGAATGGGCTCCTGAGGAGGGAACAGTCCAAGGAAAGGCCTGGCGGTCAGACTGGGTGGTAGAGTACACAGAGCAGTTAGGACCGCTGCTATGGAGTTGGTTCCTACCGGTAGTGACCTTGTAGGACAGAATGGAACTGCCCCGCGACCAAATTGCTTTCCATGTGTGTCACTCTCCACAGCCCTGGCACCACCTTAGGCCCTGAAAGGACTCGTTTTAACCCATAGTTTTCCTCATCCCAAGTAGTGTTCTGCATCGCTAAACTTCAAAAGTTCAGATCTGTGCCAGTGTCACGTTGTTAGCCACGATGAAATGAGCTGAAGCCTGCTTTGAACAATGGACCCTTTGCTTATCAGGCTCGTGATTAACCGCTCTGCCACCAGGGCTCCTTAAGCATCTAGTAATAAACAAGCAAGCTAGTAAAACACAAACAAGCCTATTGCCATCAAGTCATCTCCAACAAATAGAGAATATTATGGGATAAGGAACGCTGGTGGCATAGTGATTACACTTTGGGGTGCTAACCTCAGGTCTGCCGTTCAAAACCACCAGCTGTTCCGCCGGAGAAAAACCAGGCTTTCTACTGGGGTAAAGAGTTAGTCTCAGAAATTCAGAAGGGCAGTTTCACCCTGTCCTATAGGGTCGCTCTGAGTGAGAGTGGACTGGATGGCAGTGAGTTTCTGATAGGGTGAAATAGAACTGCCCCTAACGAGTTTCCACGGCTGTCATCTCCATGGGAACAATTCTGAAGGATTAGCCACTGAAAATGCTGCGATCAACAGAGGCACGTGGTCAGATACCAAGCCGGAAGCTGAGCCCCTCAGGGCAGAAGGCACTCAACCTACAACGAAGGAAGGAAAAGGAGCTGACTCCTCAAAGCAGCGTTGACTGGAATGACCCGGATGGAGTAAAGCTTTTGAGACCTCGTTTGCGCCTACTGAGATAAAACAGTTGCAAACATGCATTAGTCATCGGGACGTGGAATGTATGAAATAGAAGTCTAGGAAAAGTGGAAGTGGTTAAAAATGAAGCAGAACACCCAAAGACGGATAACCCAGGCATTAGTGAGAGGAAATGGACTGGCTTTGGCCATTTTGAATCGCATATGGTTCACTCGGGCGGGAATGACAAATCCAAAAGCGATGGCATCACAATCAGCACATCAAAGAGACATTCCAAGGTCTATCTTGAAAGTGCCATGCTGTCTGTGTGAGGATCTGTATCCCTACAAGCAAATCCCATCAGTACAACTATTATTCAACTATATGCATCAACCACTAAAGCTAGTGACGAAGAAACTGAAGAACTGCCAATTTCTTCAGTCTGAAAGTGATCAAATACACAATCAAGGTGCATTGATAATACACTGGCCAACACACCTTTTTGCACCTCAACTGTTGTACTTGATTCTGGGTATATTTGCCCTGCTGAATTCAAGAATGACTCCACTTTTCCCCTATCAGCTCTGATTTGTGAGATACAGAACATGTTGTCCTGTAGCACTCTCAACTGGGCTTGCCCATGAAAAGCAAAGCTATTGTAACGTGGTTTTAGCTAGCCTGAGATACAGAAAGTGCACACTGGCTTTATTTAAAGTAGTTTGTGCAGTGATGTTGTGTATGTAAACTTAGGTAAAACTGTTTCTTGGAAACAGTTGGCAACTCCTCAGAAGGTTAGACATATTAGTTTCAACTGAATTTTTTCTGTTACTTTTTTTTTCTTTTCTGGTTACTGGGTTATTCAACCCAAAGCACCCCCTCCAACTTTACTGGGG
>NW_022103927.1:3076605-3078380 GCF_000313985.2 Echinops telfairi | reverse complement strand
CAACCCAAAGCACCCCCTCCAACTTTACTGGGGTGGCTGACCACGTCCACAACCAAATTCACCTCTAAACGGATATTCTGTTGCTGACCCAGCCCCAGCCTCAGATTTCTTGTTGGCACCAGCGCTCTGTCTGTAAGTGTTTCTGTCAGCATCTCCTCTCGGCAGTCTCGCTGGTTGCTTACCCTCCAGACCTTGGGGTCATGGCCTGCCAGTCTCGGGGCGACTGTGGCACAGGGTGGCAGGCACAATCTCAGGTGAATCCCCTCGTTGGTAAGGTACCAGTAGAAATGTCTCCAGGCAAATTGTTCCTTCGTGGAGCCTCATGATCACTGCATGGCCTTCATGACGTGAAGGTTGGGCACGTTCTTGTCCGCAGTGTGAGGTGCTTTGGCATGTGGACATCCTTCTTGGCCACCATTCCCCCCTCCTTCAAAAGGAGTTCATGTATAGCAATCCTGTTCTTCTTGGGCATCAACATCGCGGCCACTGCTGCGTCCTGAGCCGGGACAGGGAAGGAAGCTTTTTTTTTTTCTTGGCTTTTGGTTGTTATATGTTTTTTGTTATATAACAGTAGAAATGTCTCCAGGCAAACTGTTCCTTCATGGAGCCTCATGATCACTGCATGGCCTTCATGACGTGAAGGCTGGGCACGTTCTTGTCCGCAGTGTGAGGTGCTTTGGCACGTGGACATCCTTCTTGGCCACCATTCCCCCCTCCTTCAAAAGGAGTTCATGGATAGCAATCCCGTTCTTCTTGGGCATCAACATCGCGGCCACTGCTGCGTCCTGAGCCGGGATGGGGAAGGAAGCTTTTTTTTCTTGGCTTTTGGTTGTTATATGTTTTTTGTTATATAACATTTAAAATAAGTGACTATACAGAGGCAATAATTGGATATCTTGGGGTCGGGGAAAATGGGGAATTAATCATGAGTACAAGAAAGAAGAAAATATTCTAAAACTGGTTGTAGTGATAATTGCACAACCCTTTTCAAAATATTCAGACTATTGTATGATCATGAATTTTATGTCCATGAAACTGTTAAAAATGGTTAAGTTGTTTGTATTGCACTAGAAATTTAGTCCATGGTTTAAAATCAGGAAAGGCGGGCGTGAACTGGCACAGTGGCTGCCACAGTGGGAACAATGGTGAGGGTGGCACAGGACCAGGCAGGGCTTTGTCCTGTGGTGGATGGGGTTGCTAAGGGCCGGAACAGACTCATTGGCACCTGGCAACAACGTACTTCAGGTGGTGTCCTTTGACCCAAAGATATATTTGAACAGTGAAAATTACGTGAACTTGGAATGTTCTCCAAGTATCACTTCACCTTTAGTGGGGACTGAATAGCAGGCTTATAATTTGTTATCTTCAAAAGGAGCCAGAAATAAGAGTTATTGTATAACCAATACGGGGCCCTCGTGGCATAGTGTGCTATGTGACTACTAAGCACAAGGCCAGTTCTTCGAGCCCACCCACTGCTCTGTAAGAGAAAGAAGACTTTCAGCTCCCGTAAAGATTTACAGTCTCCAAAACCTGTAGGAGAAGGTCCACTCTGTCCTATAGGGTCACTGTGAGTCGTCAACTGACTGGTAGTGAGTTTGGTCCAAGAGAGAGTCAAATTGTCTAAAACCTAAAAGGGGTCTGTCAGAGTTCAAATGTCTTTATTAAAATTAATATATTCCAGTCTTGTTAGAAGATGGCACAACTTCTCCACCCGTGCCTAAGAAACTCTTTTTTAAAAAGTCGGACTTTTTCCTAGAAAGAAACTTGGAGGAGAG
>NW_022103927.1:3075441-3076505 GCF_000313985.2 Echinops telfairi | reverse complement strand
ATCTTCAAGATATTTGTGAAAATTGCTACGAAGTCTGACATTTCAACACGAAATTGCCCTCACACCTTCCAGGCATGTGCCTTTTGACTCTTTTTTAATCTTCAACTCTCCTCAAACTGGTTCTGGCTTTGCAGCATCCGACTTGTCGTCTCTGTATGTGCTGCACAGCCTCCCACACCCGAGAGAAAACCCACTGCCATCCGATGGATTCTAACTCATAGTGGCCCCATAGGACAGAGGAGAACTGCCCCCTTGGGATTCCAAGATTTTAAGTCTTGTAAAGGCTGCAGAGAGGCTGGTGGGTTCAAACCACTGACCTTATGATTGGCAGCTTAATACGTAACCAACTGGCCTACATGAGGCTATAGACAGCTTCCCTTAGAAGCCCTTTAATATCTAATTATTATCCAAATAGTTCTTACCTTTTTTATCTTCTGTAATTTGTGGGTCTGAATTTTTCTCATATTTAAAACTAGGATGATAAACTTCATGGCTGAAAATATAATGGAGCCCCACATCTCAGAAATGAGAGCTGATGGAGTCTTTCCAATGCAATGTTCTGAATCAGTGCCTGAAATCACCCAGGAGCAAGGCCAGGAAGCTAGAAGAGGTGGTGCAGGAGCTCCGGACTCTGCGGACGCTGGTCAAGGAGCAGAACAAGCGAAATCAGCCGCCTGGAGGAGCAGCTAGGCCGCCTGGAGAACGGGACACCTAGTACCCCGCCCCCAGGGACGCCACCCAGCCTCCTGCACCATCCCCTTCTCACTAGGCTTCTGGCAGGTCCCATGGGGGGGCCGCCTGGCTGCCAGCACCTCTGGGGCTACTTCAGGGCGGCCTGGTCCATCCTGAGGGCCAGCTGCAGCCCCTGCGCTCACTGTGGGGGTTTCTACCCCAGGCACGCTCCATTGGACTTCAAGGGACCACTGCCTTGAATCCCCGAGTACGGGGCTGCGCTCTATATTTTCATTCCAAATAAAATGCTTTCTTTATTCAACCCAAAGCACCCCCTCCAACTTTACTGGGGTGGCTGACCACGTCCACAACCAAATTCACCTCTAAACGGA
>NW_022103927.1:3072504-3073744 GCF_000313985.2 Echinops telfairi | reverse complement strand
TGAGAGTGAGTGAGAGAGTGAGTGAGTGAGTGAGTGAGAGAGTGAGTGAGAGAGAGTGACTGAGTTAGTGAGTGAGAGAGTGAGTGAGTGAATGAGAGTGAGTGAGTGAGTCAGTGAATGAGAGTGAGTGAGTGAGAGAGTGAGTGAGTGAGTGAGAGTGAGTGAGTGAATGAGAGTGAGTGAGTGAGACAGTGAGTGAGTGAGACAGTGAGTCAGTGAATGAGTGAGTGAGTGAGAGTGAGTCAGTGAGAGAGTGAATGAGAGAGAGTGAGTGAGTGAGTGAGTGAGTGAGTGAGTGAGTGAGTGAGAGTGAGTAAGTCGGAGAGCAAATGTTTTGAGAATGATGAGGGCAATGAATGTACAACTGTGCTTGACACCATTGATGTATGTATGGATTGTGATAAGAGCTGTATGAGCCCCTAATAAAAATGTTAAAAAAGAAAGAAAGAAAGAAAGCCCCACGGACTGCCAGAAGAGCAAACAAGTCTGTCTTGGAAGAAGCACAGCCAGGACGCTCCTTAGAAGTGAGGATGGCCAGACTTCATGTCATCACGTACTTCGGACATGCTGTCAGGAGAGACCAGTCCTTGGGGAAGGCCCCGGGCTTGGTAAAGCAGAAGGGCAAGCGAGGAAGAGGAAGACCTCTGGAGAGGCGGTTGCCACCGTGGCCTGAGCAAGCGGTTCAAACACAGGAGCAATTGTGAAGAAGGGAAGGACCAGGCAGGGCTCCGGCTGCTGCACTGTCACTATCAGGCAGGCCCCTCCTAACAACAACCATCTTTAGGGGAGCAAACTGCTCCGTCGGTTTTTTCCTCTCCAGGGGCCAATAGTGAATTCCAACCCCCCACCTTTCTGTTAGCGGGTGAGCACTTTCACGGTCACCACTGTTGTCATTAGCTTCTCACTCAGCAGCCCCGTGTGCCCAGCAGAAGGAAACTCGCCCAGGCCTGCGCCATCCTCACAAGTGTTCTGTTTAAGCCCATTGGTGTAGCCTCTGTGCCAACCATCTTGCCAAAGGTCTTCCTTCTTTCCCGCGGCCCCAATGCTTCGCCAGGCACGATGTCCTTCTCCGGGGACTGGTCTGTCCTGACAACGTGCCTAAAGCACGTGAGGCGGTCTCGGCATCCTTGCCAGGAGTCAGGAGAACAGCGTCCACAGTGCAGTGGGTGGTAGATCCGGGCGAGCCGTCTGATGTGCTCATTGGTTCATTTGGTGACGAGGTTTTGAGTGCCTACTATGT
>NW_022103927.1:3069914-3070880 GCF_000313985.2 Echinops telfairi | reverse complement strand
ACTCTCAGTCGGCCTTGAGGCTGCTTCCTCGGACACCTCACAGGCAGATACATCAAGTCATCCCTCCCGCCCCCACCGACAGCCTCTACCCTGGTGCTATCAACACAGTTCACTTTGTCCTGCTGCCATCCAACACTTGTCCCTACAGTCTGTTCCCCCTACAGCAGCCAGAGGGCGTCTGTGAGCACCGGAGTCAGGCCATGTCCATCTCTGCAGAGGACCTGCCCCTGGAGGCTGCGCCCCTCTCAAAACCCTACCCTGAGAGTGGAGGTGCTTCTCCAGAGCCAGGCCTGGCCACCCTGACGTCCAGCCCCATCTCCCTGAGGAGTATGGTGCCACTGACGAGACAAAGACACCCAGGGCTACTGGGCCGAGTCCTCCTGATGCAAACCCTTTCAACTGGCTTCTCCTCCACTCGCCCAGGCTGGGGCCTGCCTCAGAGAGGGGCCCTTGGCACCTGAAATGCCCCACCCTGCTCTCTGTGGTCGGGGCCACAGGCCATGCTTGCTCACCATGTCTGCCTCTGTCCTCCTTAGTCAAGGCATCCCAGCTCAACTGACCCGTCCCAGCCCTGCGCAGTCCCAGCCTCTGGCCACGAGTGTCTCCTGTTAGGTTTTTCCCGGTGGGAAATACCCTGGTTCTTGGCTTCCCAGAAGAATTCATGCCGAAGCCTGGTTTGTGATCCAAGTGAGTTTTTATAAAAGGACAGAAGATGTTTCAAGTTATACAGTCACTGAACATGGGCAACCTTTCGGGACTGCACACCAGACGTGGCAGCCTGAGGTCCGAGAGACCGGGTCACGGCCGAGTGGAAGCCGGAGAAGCAACCGAAGTGGGCAGGCCGGCCTGAAGGTACTTGTATTGGGCCCACCCAGTGTACCACCCACCTGGCTGGGGGTGGTGGTGGTGGTGGTAGTGGTGCTGACTTTGGAGCATGCCCAGTTCCTCTTTATGGCTGGCTAAGGG
>NW_022103927.1:3066553-3068029 GCF_000313985.2 Echinops telfairi | reverse complement strand
CCCAGACTAATACAATGGGGGTAGAAAGCCTCATCTTTCTCCTAAGGAATGGCTGGTGGTCTCAATCTGCAGACCTTGTGGTTAGCAGCCCAATGTGCATGTACCACATTTGTGTGGGAAAAGGCAGAAACGGATCCCTTTTGTACCTCATTGGTCCAGGGAAGGCACGTGAGGAACTGGCAATGTTCGTCAGAGATGTGTCATGGATTAAATTGTCTCTTCTAAATGTGTGGAGACCTCAGAACGTTTGTGGAAAGATTCCATTACCTATTACTTCCATTGTCTTTTCTTTTAAAATTAAACATTCTTTTGAGGGCTCTTACAGCTCTTGGAACAATCCATTCATCAATTGTATCAAGCACATTTGCACATAGGTTGCCATCATTATTTTCTAGACATTTATTTTCTATTCAGCCCTTGGTGTCAGCTCCTCTCCCCTCCCCACCCGCTCGTAGCCCCTTGATAAATTATAAATTATTATTTTTATATCTTACACTGACTGCTGTCTCCCTTTCTCCTCCAGTTTCTCTTGTTTGCCCCCCTGGGGGAGGGGTGTGGTTATGTGTAGATCATGCCGATTGGTTCCCCCTTCCTCCCCTCCTCTCCCCACCTTCTTCCTCCCCTTCTGGTATCACTACTCCCATTCCTGTTCCTGGACTCTGGGTGTCGTGAGCTCTTATGTCTTATCTGTACTTGTGCATATGCTTCAGTCCAGCCCGCAGTGAAAGGCAGGACTACGGTTATGATAGTGGGGCTGAGGAAGCCTCAAGGAACTAGAGGAATATTGTGTTTCACCGGTGCTTTACTGCACCTGATTGACTCATCCCTTCCCTGCGACCCTTCTGTGAGGGGATGTCCCATTGTCTACAGATGGGCTTTGAGTCTCTGCTCCAACACCTCACATTCTCAACAATATGGTTTTTGTTTGTTTTGGGTCTTCTGATACCTGTTACCTGGTCCCAGTGACACCTCATGATTGCACAGGCTGGTGTACTTCTTCCATGTGGGCTAATGCTTCTCTGCTAGATGGTCTTAAGACCCTAGATGCTTTATCTTTTGATAGCTGGGCACCATCGCTTTCTTCACCACATTTGCTTATGCACGCATCTTGTCTTCAGTGATTGTGCCGGGAGGGTGAATGTCAGATTGTTAGAACAAAGTGTTCTTGCATTGAGGAAGGGCATGAACAGAGGCCCGAAGACCATCCACAACCTCAGTGTATTGCCATATAAATATATGTACATAGACCAATACCTCTATTTTTATGAATTAATGTATTAACATATGTACACACCTAATTTTATACCTCTATCCCTATCTTTGCTTCCTAGATTATTCCTCTGTTTCCTTTCACCTTCTTCCTGCCCCATTAATTCCATTTTCCATGAGTTTCTGGAAACCTCTTCCTATGTGTGGAATTCCTGACCCCTGGACCTGGGGATGTGATCATGTGTATAAGTTGAGTTTTTCTTTTGT
>NW_022103927.1:3062924-3065672 GCF_000313985.2 Echinops telfairi | reverse complement strand
GGGGAAGTGGTGGCAGGAAAGACCAGGAAGAAGGAGCTATGGCGGCAGCAGAGGCCATGAGACAGGGTTGCTCGCTCCCTGGGCCATGGAAGGCATACGGCTGAGTGTCTCCTGGTAGGTGGCTGATTTTCAGAGTGGGGTGCCCTTGGGGAATGTCTCAGCACTAAAGGAGTTTTGTAACACTTCTTGAGCAGGGCAGAGACCAAAGGACCACATGGATGGGAGAAAGAGACGTGTCTGGTGGTATGGCTGCAAAGAAGTGTTGCTGTGGACAAAAGGACTTCTTAATGTTTCCTGATTCTGACTTGACATCACCTGTTGGCTTCATCATGTTTGTGAGTATGGTCTATGAGGGCTTCTTGAATCCAGCAGAGAAACAGAGTGCCATGGGAGAAGGGTCGGCTGGTATCAGAATTGAAGGGTAGAGGAGAAGGCACGTGCGACCTCTGCCTCATAAGGACTGTCCTTGGGCAGATGTACAGCTGGACTCCTCCTTCCTCCTTGTGTAGCTGGAGGAGGGCAGGCGTGGCTCCCAGCTTCCTGTCTGGAGGAAAGAAGAGGGATGCCAATTGAAGACACACGCAAACAATTGGTCCAGGAGTCCTTGAGAGGAGAAGAACTAGATGGTGCCCAACTGCTCTGAAAGGGATCCCCATCAAGATGAACTGGAGTGAGAGAAACACGTGGAGCAGAACTCCAAGTCCCCCCAAAGACCAGATTTACTTGTCGGACGGAAATGGGTGGAATACCTGAGACTATGGTCCTGCACCGTGCTTCAGGTCTGGAAATTAACTCACCCCCAAGACTCAATTCTCAGTCAAAAATAGCCAAGTCTATAAAAGGGACAACAATACTAGGGAGGTACACATAGCTTAGAATAATCAACCATCTGAGATAAAAAAGGGCAGCATTTATTTGAGGATAAACTTCAGGAGGGTTAGGAAAGGGATAATGGAAATAGAAAACACAGGTAGGAAGTAGGATAGGAGAAGTTGTATTGCAGGGATTACAGGCATTAAGATGAAACAAAATACGTCTGAATTGTTGACTGGAAAACTGATCTGCTCTGTGAATCTTCCATCAATTCACACACATGTACATGGAACATAGGTAATAAAAGAAAACCTGATTTTCTATTTTAAAAAAGGAAGAAAGAAAGAAAGACTCGGAATAAACACTGGGACACACACGAGGGAAGACAGACACCACGTGAGTGGTGCCAAAGAGTGCCAATTGTCTGGGGCTACAGAAAGGAAGGCAACAGTAAGGCTGAGACTTGGTTTGGACGTTTAGGCTTCAGAGCTGGGGAAAAGAAAAGCGTGTAAGCCACCCTCGTGGGGTGTTCATGTTACAGCAGCGCTGGGGAGTCACGGATCGCTGCCATGGGGTGAGTACACTGGAAAAGACAGGCCCGTCCTTTGAAACCATCCGACGGTTTCCAATTCAGGGATGGACAAAAAGAAGTGGAAGGGCATTACAGTCATAAAAAAAGTCACTTCGAGATCTACCCTGAAGAACATAGATGTCAGTGATAGGATAATAGTGACATTCCTGCGCAAACCCCCCACCCAAACCCACCTCGCTGCAATGGAGTCGATGCTGACTCAAGATGCCCTATGGGACAGGGTAGAACTGCCCCTGCGCGTTTCCAACATTGTAACTACTTACGGGAGTAGAAAGCTGTCTTTCTTTTGAGGAGCCACTGGTGGTCTTGAACTTCAGTGTCGGGGTATGCGGTCCCCAACACTCGAACGGGTCCTCAGGGCTGATTTGTGTGATTGTAGAAAATAATAGAGACAGACAGCCAGCCAGCAGGGCACCTGTCCCTATTCAGGACCAAGAGAGTGAATGTATTTTCCAATGGGTCTATGGGGCTGATGGATCTTTCAAAAGGCATACATGTCATACAGCAAACATATTACATAATCAGTGGGTAATATCATAGGCAGATAACATAACCGGCAATGAAGTGAATTATTATCTTGACCTACTGCTAGTTGACCTCAGACGACCAAGCCCTCCCCAGGGAAACAATCTAAGATCCCCCATCATCAAGTGACTTCAGAGTTTGCTACTTTGTAGGTGGGTTAGGGGATAGAACCTGATTGCTCTTAGCTAGAGATTACCTTCAGGCAAAGTGGGTATCTCCTTTGTAACCGCTCCTATATGGGGGGTTACTGGAGGGACTGTGTTGGTCATGAGAATGTATATGAAGATTGATTTATAGCTCATAACCGTGAGGGTCTTCCCCCAGCTTTCTCTTCCAGGCCCAGATGGCCACACTTTGGACATTGCGGATCACAGCCCAATGCGTGACCACTATGCCACCAGGGCTCCCCAGGCCCGAACAGGAGACCAGTTAATGTGACTGTCATGGAACAAATTGTATTCCCCCACAATTTGTCTGGGTCCTATGTCTCAGTGGCTTGACAGCTAGGTTAGGGTCCTTCACGATGTGATCTGATGTGTGAGCCAATTGTTTGTGAGAGGATTCCAGGTGGGATACAGTTCCCTTAGTCCAGTGGTTCTCAACTTTCCTAATGCCACGACCCTTTCATACAGTTCCTCATGTTGTGACCCCCAACCATAATGTTATTTTCTTTTTTTTTCTTTTCATAATGTTATTTTCATTGCTACCTCATAACTGTAATTTTGCTACTGTTATGAATCGTCAAGTAAATATCTGATATGCAAGATGTATTTTCATTGTTACAAATTGAACATAATTAAAGCATAGTGATTAATCAC
>NW_022103927.1:3061139-3062546 GCF_000313985.2 Echinops telfairi | reverse complement strand
CCCCCCAAAGGGGTCGCGACCCACAGGTTGAGAACCGCTGCCCTAGTCCCTTCACAGCTCTGATCTTGTGTAAGCGGAGTTGCCCTGGGGGATGGCCTGTGATACTTTTCATCTTACAAGAGATGCAAGGAGAGATAAGTCAGCCAAGAGAGAGATTTACTGTCACTAAGAAAGGAAAGCAAGGAGTGCAGCATGTCCTTAGAATCCAAGTCCCTGAGCTGGGAACCTCCTAGAGCCAAAGAAAGAATGACGCCAACACACATGGAGCTCTATCTCCAAGGAACACCAGGCCTGCCGATGCTGAAAGAAGAGACAAGGGCCTCCGTCCTATGCCGCCAGCCGACACAGAGAGAATGAGCTGGCACTATGTATTTGAACTGCGGGCTTCCTGAACCATGGGAGAATCAATTTGTTTCTTAAAGCCATCACCTGCTTGTATTTCTGTCTTACCTAGATAATGCAAACAGTGACCGTGACTCTAGCCACCGCTAACGGCAAAGACATGGCAGGTTTTTGCCAACTTCTAATCTGAAGTTGATCACAGGTGCAATCAAGATGCATTGATAATGACTAGTGATTGGAATGTGAAAGTTGGAGACAAAGAAAGATTGGCAGTTGGGAAATAAGGTCTTGGTGATAGAAATGACATCAAAGATTACATAGTGGAATTAAGCAAGACCATTGCAAATACTTTCTTCAATAACATCAGTGGCGACTATCCACATGGACCTTACCAAGTGGAAGGTACAGGAATCAAATCATCTGTGGAGACACTGGAGAAGTTCAATATTATCAGAATAAGGCCAGGGGCCGACTGCAAAACAGACTATCCAACATGGCCAACTTGACGCTGAAGAAAATGAAAAACAAGTTTAGGAAGAGCCAAAATATGACCTCGAGTATATCTTGCCTGGATTTGGGGACCATGTGAACTGAACATGAATGACTGAAGACCAGATAAGGTGTCATCAAGATAAGATGACATCAAGGACATCATAGATGAAAAAGCACAAAAGGTCATTTAAAAAGACAGAAAGGCCAAAATGAGTATTAGACAAGCCTCTCTCTCTAATGAAAAGAAATGAAGAAAACATTCCAGCCTCAAGTTGTAACACTGCAGAAGTCTACGGCAAAATATCGAGTACCGCAGGAAGCATCAATAGAAGATGGAAAGGACATACAGGTCACTATCCCCAAAAGAACTGATGCTCAACCATTTCAGGAGGTAGCATATGACCGAGAACCGACTGTACTGACAGGAGGTATCCAATCTACACTGAAGGTACTGGAGAAAGGAAAGGCTCTAGGAATTGACAGAATACCAACAGAAATGTCTCAACTAACTGATGCACAGTGAGAGGCCTTCCATGGTCGATACCAAGACATTTGGGAGGCAGCAACCTTGGC
>NW_022103927.1:3059717-3061039 GCF_000313985.2 Echinops telfairi | reverse complement strand
TAAACGCAAAGAATACCAGGAAGCAGTTTCCCTACATTTCGTTATCTATGCAAAGGCATTTGATTGTGGGGATCACAACAAATCAGGGGGCATATTGAAAGACTGGGGACTCCAGAACACTTCATTGTGCTCATGTGGAATCTGTGCATAGACTAAGAGGCAGTCATTCTAACAGAATTGGGTGCTGCACAGTTTGGAATCAGGCATATTTGCCATATTTACCCTTAGTTTTAACCTGAGTGCCGAGCAAATAACCAGAGAAGCTGGTCTATATGAAGAACATCTGAGATTTGCAAAGCATATCTGAGATATGCAGATGACACAACCTTGCTAGCTGAAAGTGAAGAGGACTTAAAGGTCAAATATATATAGCCTTCACTATAGATTATAGCGCAAGCATAAAGCACACTAAAATCCTCACAACTGGATAGTATTCTGATAAATACAGAAAAGTCAGGGATTTCATTTTATTTGGATCCACAGTCAATGGCAATAGAAGCAGAAGTCCAGAAATCAAAGGCCGTAGCAAATCCATCTTGGATGAGGTACAGCCAAAATGCTCCTGAGGAGCGAGGATGGTGATGCTTAATTGGAAAACAAAAAGACCCAAATTCACTGCCATCGGCTCAAAAACCACTGACTCTGACTCACTGTGGGTTCCCAGGACTGGCCCAGTCTTTCTCCCGCGGAGCTGCCCAACTGCTGACCATGTGGCCCATAGTCCTAAGCGTGAACCATGACACCACCAGAACTCGAGAGGTCGTCTCTGGAAAAGGACACCATGCTTGGTTAGAGGGCCAGCCAAAAAACGCGGAAGACAATAAAATGCACTGCCACAGTGGCTGCAATGATGGGCTCAGACCTAACAATGTGAGGATGGTACGGGACCGGCAATGCTTCATGTACACATGGAGCTCACCTTGACTTGATGGTATCGAACAACAGGGAACTGTTACCTGCTGGAGTGAGGCGGGAATGTCACTCTGCTTACTCTGGATTTGTACTGCGATTATGCATCCAATGACATGGGAAATGCATTGATTGTGCTTATAATGCATTTATAAATTAATGCATTTAATGGAAACTGCATTTAAAAAAAGAGGAAAAAATACCTACCATGTGAATGTAGGAGGAAAGTTGACTGGGCTGGGAGGAGATGGCGTCCTCCCCTCGGGCTGAGTGTCCATTTCTAGCTCTGCACTGCTTCAGGTCATGGACAAACCAAACACTGTTGCTACAATGGGCTATCACTCTGGGTGGCTGAGAATGAGGCAGCCCCACGCGTGTTGACAGGGAAGACTTGGAGAAACGCTTCGAAGTGG
>NW_022103927.1:3057114-3059125 GCF_000313985.2 Echinops telfairi | reverse complement strand
TTTATTCTGACCCCAACTTTGACCAAAAATGCCGCTGTAAACGTAAGCCACTTGGGACTCTCTGACCCGGTTTGGACCCAATCAGGGAGCCTTCTCTCCCGTGCAGAAGCTTCCTGCTCCCAGCCAATTTCATGAAGGAACTGCTCCTCCCTCCAGCCCCGTCCCACCCCGGCCCCACCCCCCACAGCAGAGCCCTCAAACAGAGTCGCAGGACCGCTCTCCTGAGGTTTTGCATCAGTCTTTAATGCCTTTGTGCTGCACAATGACAAGTCACAGGCTTTAACTCCTGGGTTGGCAGTGGCAACTTACAGAGTCTACAGGGCTGAGCGTTAGACTGGCCTCCAGGGAACAGACATGTGTCCTGAGGCCTCCCCATCCCCATGGTCTCTTCTAGACTCAGACAGGGCCCTGGACAGAGGGCAGCAGCTGTCCTGGACTGGCTTTGTCTGAGTGCCCACCAACATTACATGGAATTATAAAAACATATTTACAGACGTTCCACAGTGCTCCAGTCATCAGAAGCAAAGACCCTTTTATCAAAAGGGATTATATCTGTGGCTGTGCAAAATTCAAGAGGATTAGATCCTCTTGAAAGAGTCCAGAGTCCATTAGTTCAGGAGACCAAAAAACAAAATAAAAAGAGCTGGGGCTCTGCCACAGCCCAGGTGTGCCCAATGGTGGCCTCATAGAGGGGCAAGTGTGACACCTAAGTGCCTAGGCTTTGCCAGGGTCCAAGGTCCCCGGGGGCCCCCAAAAGAGGCTGTGGCGCGATGCCGGCTCCCTTGGTCCTGCTGGGACGAGGTGTTGCCTTGGGTGCCAGCTAGGCAGTTTTGCAGGGAATGGTCTCGGCTCTCAATTTGAGATGCAAAAGGACAGGTAGGCTTCTGCAGGGAAGAGCAAGACGTGGGAGACAACACAGAAGAAAACACAAACCAACCAAGCACACAAGATGCTGGAGTATCGGGGGCTGGTAACCAAGACGACGGGAAAGCTGGGAACATGGATAGGAACTACCAAGGGTTCAAATCCAGTTGTGGTTCAGCCTCTTGCTCCTGTGCAGACACCGAGGAGGAGGGGGAGGGCTGCAGGGTGGCAGACTATAGTACCTGTTCCTGCTCTCTGCCCCCACCTGCCGCCCTATCGCTCGAAAAACCACTTAAGTCTAGTGCACGACTTTGAAAGATTGTAATATATTCTCTGGAAAACATTCAGCAGTACGAAAGCCCGCCCTGGGCCCTCCCGCCCTCTCGTGGGCCCACTACTGGTGGAACGAGCTGGAAATCCTTGAGTTTTGAAAGGTCCCTGGTCAGTTCTTGGGGCGTGCAGGTGGCTAGATGGGAAGAACCTGCTCAAGTACGGTTCTCGATGTCTGGGGAATCCTTTCGGGGAAGATGACTTCAAACTCAATAATTAGGTCCCCGCGCTTCTCAGGCGTTTTGGGGAGGGGGAGGCCTTCTCCAGGAACTTTCCGCCGCATGCCAGGCCTGATGACATCTTTGAACACGACGGGTATGGTCCTGCCGTCCAGAGTGGGGACATTCACCGTGCAGCCACACAGAGCCTTAGAAAGCAAAGGGACAGCATTAGACGGAGGACAGTCAGGGACGCTCAGCCCCTACCCAGAGTCTGTCTGCTGGGAGGAAGGCCCAAGAGGCCAGTGCAGTCAAGACCCTGCCCCCAAATCGACCAGGTCAGTAGCATGAAAGGGCTGGACGACAGTCAGGCCTTTTTTAACCTCATCCCTGCTGCACTGCCCACCCCGAGCTTATACACACTTGTCCAGCAGACACTGTCTCAAAAAAACGTCCCTCCCCGGCCCTGCCTGGTGTCTTACCTCCCGGAGGCTGACCCTGGCTGGGTACACGACGTCAGAGCCATCTCTCTTAAAGATATTGTGGGGCTTGTCCTTTAAAACAAAGACGATGTCAGCTGGAATGTTGCTGGAAGTCTGGTCTCCTTCCTTGGGGAAGGTGATTTTGGTCCCTTCTTTCCACCCCCTCTTCACTTCGAT
>NW_022103927.1:3054872-3056567 GCF_000313985.2 Echinops telfairi | reverse complement strand
TTTCTCTAAAAGGAAAAAACCTAGAGAATCACTGGGAGTGAGACTTTTTTTAAAAACCTGCCAGTGAAGAGCCGAAAGCTTTTGCCTCCTGATACAGCGATAAATGACACTGGCATTAGGTGTGTCAGTGCGGCATAACGGCATGGGCTCGGGCTGAGGTGCTAACCTAGGTCCTGCTGGTTCCTCGGCTAATCCATCTTGCCCTCAAATGCTCTGAGGATGAATCAAGAGCCAGATGAAACAGGTAGGATTCAAGGTAAGCTTTCAGTTTAGAGCTAGCAATGGCAAGGAAGGTGCCCAGGTGGCACCGTGGCTAAGTGGGATTGGCTGCTAACGGGGTTAGGGGTTCAAGCCCAGCAGCTGCTCGCTCTGTGGGGAAATGATGCCTCAGCCTGCAGAGGTAAAGACGACAACCTTTTAAACCCTCTGGGCCACGCTACTCTGGTCCCTGTGAGCAGGGATATAGTCCACAGCCAAGGGTTTTGGGTTACAGATGCTAATGATGGGTGGGGAAGGTAGACTCTCTGACCTTGAGTCAATTCTGACTCATAGCGACCCTATAGGACAAAAATAGAGCTGCCCGTGAGAGTTTCCACAGCTATCAACCTTTACACGTACAGAAAGCCTCAGCTTTTTCCCAAGGAGGGGTTAGCAGCCAGCCACCGGGGCTCCTTAGGAGAGAGAAGGGGGGTTAAAAGGTAAGCAGCTCTTTCTAATTCTCACCACCTTACCCTGGCGTTAGTTACCACACCGTTTTATACTCAGTCAGGTACCTTCTTGAGCCCAGAATCGACGTTCAAGTCGGCAACGGGCCCCTGGGTAACAACAGAGCCTTCCTCTTCCCTCTCCCAGGGCTGCCCAGTGAGGCCAGGCCAAGACGACCCACTGCTCCTGCCCGACCCGGCGGTGGCTGCTTCCTACGTGCCTGGCTCGGCTAGAGGAGCGCTTTCCGAGGATTAGCTCACACCACCCTCCCGAACGCGAGCGGGCGTTGCGCCGGCCCACACCCTCATCTCCGGGCCCATTACCCGCAGGTTGTGCCCCTAACGCGGCGGCGCCACCCCGAGATGCTCGGCCGGCCGAGCCCAGGTGGACTCAGGTGACCCCGCAGGCCCGCGACGCCACGAATGGCCTCGGCCTCCGTCCACACGGGCACCCCCCAACCCCGCAGGGACGTGGGTGGAGCAGCCTAGACAGCCCAGGGCGGGGCAGCCCCAGACTTGCTAGAACCTTCTGGGCGAGCGGCGTAGCCAGAGCTCCTCCTCGCAGCCCGCGGCCGCCAATCCGAGGGCGGAGGCAGCGGGGGCAGTTCGCCTCGCCCACCCCGCCGAGGAGGAAGGGGAGGATGCTGCAGCTGCGCCTCCGTGCCTCGGTTTCCCTGCGTGTCAAACGGCAGAGGCGCGCCCCTGGCCCGCGCGCGCGCGCACGCACGCACGTACCTTCCTCCCCGTAGCGGTCAAAGATCTCGCGCTTGCGCGGGTCGCTGAGCACGTCGTAGGCCTCGGCGATCTCCTTGAACTTCTCCTCGGCGCCGGGCTCCTTGTTCTTGTCCGGGTGGTAGCGCAGCGCCTGGCGGCGGTAGGCCCGTTTGATCTCCTCGTCTGACGCACCGCGGGCCAAGCCCAGCGTCTGGTAGTAGTCCTTGCCCATAGCCCACACCCACGACCCGCGACCCCGCTCTCGCCGTCCCCCGGC
>NW_022103927.1:3049428-3054413 GCF_000313985.2 Echinops telfairi | reverse complement strand
GGTTGTCAACGGCTCCGCCCCTGCTGTCTGCGGTGAGTCCTCTGATAGCGAGAGTCCGAACTGGTGGGGCGATACAGGGCCGGTTGTCCAACCTCTCCCTCCCCACTTGCCGTCTTCTCCCAGGCGTGGGAGATTTGTAGAGGGGAGGCCCAGACTGGCCCTGCCTCTATAAAGCCAGGCCCCTAAAAAGCATGCAAGTCTATAAAACCAGGTGAGAATGCAGGACAGCATCTTTTCCTGCGTGAGGGCATCCACAGGGACAGGCTGACCTCTAATAGCCTTTTCCTTTACCCTGTTTTCTCAACAGCACTTCCCACTGACCTGCTGAACTCTGAAATTATCTTGTTCCTTGGCCCTCATGCTTGCTGCTCTTTCCTCCCTCGGCCCCCCTATCCATGACCTGTGACGTTCACTAGGGCAGGGATTGAGTTCTGTCCCCACTGGGCTGCCCATGCCTGAAACAGTATCTGGCACACTGTGGACACCTCCTAAATATTTCTGATTCGTTTCCTATCGGCTTCTTTTCCTTCTGTCACCGTTGGGATTTGGGGGGACCTGGGCATGTCATCCAAAGGAGAAAGATATGACTGTATGTTCCGGTAAAGATTTAAGGTCTCAGAAATCTAAAGGACCGGTTCTACTCTATCCTATGGGGTCACTATGAGTCTGAATCCCCTCCACAGCTGTTTGTGTTTTCCATCTGGGCATGTCATACATCAGTCAGGGAATCTGTCCCCTCCCCGGTGAGTGGCAGCAACCTGCTCCATTCTGAGTGTCTGAAGTGCCTGTGACTAAGGACCGATCTGATGGGGTTAAGGAGGAGCAGAGGTGGTACCACCTGAGAGGGGCAGAAGGCGAGAAGGGGTGGGGCGGGTGGTCACTGGGAGGAGTGGTGGGACCTCGAAGGACTAGTTAGGGCAGCGTAGAACCAGTTCTGGATCCAAAAAACAGGGCTTGATTCCTGGTTGCTTCACCTCCTGTCCTGGCTACCTTGACCTTGGGCTGGTTATGTAATGGTTCTGAACCTTGATTTCCCTAGCTGCATAATGGGATGGCAGTTGCACCCACCTCATTGGATTTTGAAGTTTACAAAAGTCGCCAGGCCTGACACTAAGGGGAACCACTTCCTGTCTTGTTCAGAGGTGGAAAGCGCCTTCGTGCTCCTCTCCCCCTAACCTGCCTGCCTTCCGGAGCAGCACTTTAGCAAAAGCTTGTCCACCGTGCATAGGTTGGGACCCCTGAAGGAAGACCACTGGCCTTCTCCCTGTTAGCTCATTGATCCCAAGACAGTTGCGTCAGCAAAGACTCTCTTGTCTGGGACACACACCACCAGAAGGGTCGTGAACCAATGTCGGGGTGGGGGTGGGTGGGGGTAATTAACAATTCAGAAAGGAGAGTTGTCACCATGGGAACAAACCAGAGCTTTCTGGACTTCCCCACTTGACACCCTTGTTGTTGTTAGGTGCCCTTGAGTGGATCCCAACTCAAGATAACCAGTGCAGACCCGGATGAAGCACTGCCTGGTCTGACGCCATCCTCACAATGGTCATGTCTAGCCCGTTACTGCATTCACTGCAGCCGTCAGTCCATCTCATCAAGGATCCTCCTCTTTTTTTTTGGCTCTTTAATTTACCAGGGGCTGGTTTTTCCTGATAGCCTGTCCAAAGCACATGAGACGAACTTTTGCATCCTCACTTCTAAGGAGCATTCTGGATGTACTTTGTCCAGGACAGATTTGCTTGTTCTTTTGACATTTCGTGGCACTTCAGTACTCTCTGCCACGCAAATACATCCATTTTCTGCAGCCTTCTTTATTCATTATTCAGCTTTCCCCTGCAAATGAGACCATCGAAAATACCATGGTTTGGGTCCCGTGCACCTTAAGCCTCAGAGTGACATCTTTGCTTTTAAAGAAATCTCCTGCAGATCTGTCCAGTGCAGTGCAGCCTTTGATTTCTTGACTGCTGCTTCCAGTGTTGTTTGTGGATCCAAGTGAGATGGAATCCTTGACAACTTCGATCTTTTCTCCTTTTATCATGATGTCTACTGAGCTAGTTATGAGGGGGTTTTCTCTTTCAGTTGCAATCGACATGGGAGGCTGTAGTCTTTGATTTTCATCCGCAAGTGCTTCAAGTCCTCTTTTATTCAGCAATAAAGCAAAAAGTCAGCATAGCGCAGGTTGATGATGAGCCTTCCTCCCATCCTGATGCTGTGTTCTTCATATAGTCTAGCTTCTGGGAAGATCTGTTTAGCACACAGGTTGAATAAATGTAGTGAAAGGATATAACCTTGATGTACACCTTTCCTTATATTAAACCACACAGTATTTGCTTGTTCTGTTCTAATAACTGCCTCTTGGGCCATGTACAGAGCACCGTCTTCAAAATGTTTTCCACGGCTTGTTATGATGCACACAGAATGCCTTTACATTGTCAAGAAAACAAGCACAAGTAAACATCGTTGTGATATTCTCTACCTTCGGCCAAGATCTATCTGACATCAGTAATGCTATCCCTTGTTCCGTAACCTTATCTGAATCCAGCTTGCTTCCTGTCGATGGACTGTTGAAAGTTTTTGTGAATTATCTTCAGCAAAATGTTCTTGCATGAGTCATCCGTGATATTGTTCAATGGCTTCCGCATTCTGTGGGGTCACTTTTCTTTGGAATAGGCACAAATATGGATGTCTTCCAGAAGGTTGGCCGGGTAGCTTCTTGGCATAGACTAGTGAGTACTTCCAGTGTTTCATGAGCTTGTTGGAACATCTCAATTGGTATTCCATCAATTCCTGGGGTCTCGTTTTTCACTAAGGCCTTCAGTGAAGCTTGGACTTCTTCCATTAGTACCATCCATTCTTGATCATCCACTACCTCTTAAAACATCCTAGTATTTTAAGATATTCATTTAATGTAGAATTATTAACATGGCAGAACCATCGCTTCACCAGCACTTAGGCTTCCGAAGGTCTTACTCTTGTTTGCTGAGAGTGAGAAGAACTTGAAGCACTTGCTGATGAAGATCAAGGATTGCAGACTGCAGTATGGATGACAACTCAATGTAAAGAAAACCCAAATCCTCACAACTGGACCAAGAGGTAACATCACGATAAAGGGAGACAAGATTGACGTCAAGGATTTCATCTTGCATGGATGCTCAATCAGTGCTCATGGAAGCAGCAGTCAAGAGGCCTAAAGACAAGTTGCATTAGGTAAATCTGCTGTACAAGACCTCTTTATAGAGTACTGAAAAGCAAGGATGTTACTTTGAGGACTAAGGTGCACCTGATGCAAGCCATGATATTTTCAATGGCCTCCTATGCGTGTGAAAGTTGGACACTGAATAAGGAAGACCAGAGAAGATTGATGCATTTAAATTGTGATTCTGGTGAAGAGTACTAGAAATACCACGGGCTGCCAAAAGAACAAACAGAGCTGTCTTGGAAGAAGTACAGCCAGAGTGCTCCTTAGAGGCAAGGACGGTGGGGCTTTGTCTCGTGTACTTTGGACATGTCAGGAGAGACCAGTCCCTGGAGAAGGACAAAACGCTTGGTACAGTAGAGTGGCAGCAAAAAAGAGGAAGCCCTTCCACACATAGATTGACACAGTGGCTACACTGATGGGCTCAAATACAAGCACCATCGTGAGGCTGACACAGGACCTGGAAGTGTTTTGTTGTGCTGTGCACAGGATTGCTGTGAATTGGCACCAACACGGTGACGACCCTTAACAACAACAAGCAAGGCCTGAACATGGCTCTTGGCAGGCCTTTCTCATTTTGCTAATGCTTCGCATCACCCTGGTAGGCGACCTTTTGCCAAAAACATCAGGCAGGGGTGGCCTTGTGTTTTGGTGGCAACAACCTTAGTAAATCTGGAATGTGTTCTGGATGCTATACATGAGAACAGAGCTGCTAGTAGCTGTGAACTTTGATTGGGCCTTTGAGAATATCACTAGAAATGTGGCTCAGTAGACCTTTAAGTTTCAACTTGCCTTAAGAGGGCGAGTTTGGAGCCAGTCAGCTTCACTTCAAACACTCCTGCACCCTCCTCCCAATTGTTAGGTTTGAGCCCCTTGCTGGTCGCGGCCTTGGGAACCTTACAGGGTAGTTCTGCTCTATCTTGTGGGGTCTTCATGGGTCGGAATCAACTCTATGGCAGTGGGTTTGAGTGGGTTCAAGTGCTCAGTACACCCAGGACTTAGGGCCACTGCGTGTGTGACTTAGATGATCATAAAGCCTGAACAATGGTGAAAATAGGCATGGCCACGCCCATAAGTTGGCCACCTGCCCATCGAAAAGATCTTTAAAAAAAAAAAGGCCATCACTTACATGTAAGTACCGGTCTCTTTTTAAAAAAGAAATCATCTCTATGTGACCAGATGCTCAGCAATGACTGTAGAACAGACGGGAGGATGCAGGGAAACCAGATGGACACAGACCAATCAGAATGGAGGTGAGAGCACTGTGATCACACAGTGTGTGGAGCAGGTAGCCAACTGCATTGGGCAACTGGTGTGGAACTTCTTGAATGGGAGCCGACACGGCTGTGCAAACTCACTGGAAGCACAATGAAATCTTCTCAGACTAGACTTTGATAACAAGACAGGCAACAAGCAAGCAATCCTACCTCTTATCAAACTCAACCCAACCCACAGCCAGCCAGTCAGGTCCAATGCCTGGTGACCCTGTAGGACAGAGGGTGATTGCCCCACAGTGCTTGCAATGCTGTGAACTTTACAGGAGCAGACAGACCACTACCTCTTTTTCTGCCAACCTGATGCTTCACCCACAGCACCACCAGGGGCCCTTAGCATACCGCTCCTAGTGAAATAAAACCTGATGTTCACATTAAAACTCATTGATAACTGTTGACCCTGGCTTTACCTGTAGTTGCTGAAAGTCAAAACGTCCCCACTGGTGAGTGAATAACTCACTGACTGCCATCCAGTCGGGTGCGACTCAGTGCGACTGTGTAGGACAGAGTAGAAC
>NW_022103927.1:3035421-3048482 GCF_000313985.2 Echinops telfairi | reverse complement strand
TAAAATGATTTTTACAAAGTTAGTTTCAGAAGCCCATAGGACCTGCTCTACCCTGTTCTTAGGGTTGCTATATCTCTCTGAGCCCTCACTAACGTGATGGAGGTGAGTTTGGGTTTTTCGGGGGAGACTGACTCGATCGCCTTGGATTTCAGTTTTGGTTTTGGACTTCAAAACCAGACAAGACAGAACAGGGCTCGGAAACCCTCTCGTCCAGGCTCCTGATGTAGCAGAAATTGGCTAGCCAGCCCCAGCTTGTCGGGCCTGGCCCCTCCCCTCACACTGCTCTGGACAGGATCCATCCCACACCCCAGACACAAGCCAAGCTGAGTTTCAGGAAAGTCAAGCTCCTACCTAACTTGCAGGCGGGAACTACAATAGGGACAGGCAGACTCACTCTCCAACATGCCAGATAGGCAGCGTCCAAATGGCCGCTGGTCTCCTCCAAATGGCCACGGCCGAGCCCTCCCTGGGATTTCCTCTTTGGAACCACTCCCGAGGGACTGGATAAAGGTTGGCTTGGCTCACACTCACCCATCTACCGGTCCCCATTATGAGTCAGCCTCGGAGGCAAGCAGAAGCTCGCTGTCCTCCCAGACTGGCCCATACAGGGCTGTGCATGGCTTCAACAAAATGATCAGTCTTCCTGCCGAGAGTGGATTTGATGTCTGCAAATAGCCGGGCAACTGAAGGTCAGATGAGGCAAGGAGGACCTCAGACAGAGAGGACTTGTGCGCTTGGGGGTTCTGGAGCCTGCCTGGTGGTGAGTGGGATCAATCGATTTTCAGGCCCCGGCTGGCACAAGGCAATGGTTTGGGGCCTGATATAGTCACTATGGGGCACAAAGAAGCAGTCTCAAAAGGCGGTTGCAAAATCTAGTCTGTCACAATACGTGTGGAAGCGCTCCAAAAATGATACTGATTCGGGTGGGTCACCAGATTATCATACGCAGCTGGAACCCAGAGACACTGCAGTCTCGCTACTCACCACATCTGAGAAAATGGAAGTGGACAAACTGCAAATTGACAAATTGGCCAGGCAGCAAGACATGACTAGATTTTAGAGGTTCAGCCCTCCCATCTCCTCAACAAGGCACTCACCATTTGACATTTCAATTTAGGATTATATCTTATGTCCTATGAGTGAATTGAAGATTATAATTCAATACAGGAGGAGAACTTGTGGCCTGTGAGTGAATGAAGCCCCCCAGGGAGTGAGGCGTGTCCACACAGAAAAAAGAAACTGTGCTTTCAAAAGTCCAGTTATGAAACACCTTTATGGGTTCCCTTGTTTTACTTTGCTAACAAGGTCTTGAATTTCTGACAGCTATAAGATCTTGCTTTCCTTTACTTGGAATCTAAAACCTGTGTCGGAGTTGATTCCACCTCATAGAAGCCCCTTATGTTACAGAACAGAGCTTCACAGAATTCTTCATGGAAGCCAGCCTTTCTTCCACAGCACCCCAGCCTTTCTTCCACAGCACCCTTGGGTGGGTTTGAACCAACAACCTTCAGTCGAGTGGAAAAATACTGAGACAAAGCTTCCTAAAGGCAACTGCTTTAGAAGTTTCCAGAGCCAAGCCTAGATGACTCAGTACCAGGGGATGACTCACTCTGGGCTCGCCCTGCTCCCCTGTGAATCAGCGATAGCTCTACCTGTCTGGGGGACTTCTCCCCGATTCCCTGATGTCAGGCCTCTGGGTCTGAGGGGTTCAATAGGAGATAGTCCAGTAGCAGCTGTCCCTGGGAGCGAAGGTGCAGGCCCTGAGGCCCAGGGGCAGGATCTGGAATGAGGAGAGAAGGTGAGGGAGTATGTTAGCAGCTGCCTAGTCCTCCACCTCACTGGCCCTGGATGTGTGTGTGGTGGGCCCCAGACCTCCCCGAGTGTGCTCACTCGTGACAGCACAGTTAGGGGGGTGAATACATTCCTATTGGAGACTCCAGACCAGCCCTGTCCACTAAGGATAGCGTGCAAGGCTCAAATGCCAGTCACAAATGTGAGCCGTGGCTGCGATGTTCAATTCTAGTTGGCACATTAAAAAAGCAAAAGAAAAGGGCGAATCGGTTTCAATAATAGATTCTAGGCCGATCTGAGGAGCCCTGGTAGGCAGAGTGGTTATGTGTTGGACTTTGATCCCCAAGATCAGCCGTTCAAAACCACCAGAGGCTCCTCAGGAGAAAGATGGGGCTTTCTACTCTTGTCAATAGTTACAGTCTTAGAAACTCACAGGTGCAGTTCTACCCTGTCCTGTAGGGTCACAAGGAGTCGGCATCCACTTGATGGCTCTGAGTGAGGCCCACCCAAAATATTTTATCATTTCAAAGTGTAATCAGCATAGAAAGTTATAAGATGTTTTACATTCTTTTTTGACAATTCGTTTTATTAGGGGCTCATACAACTCTTATCACAATCCATACATACATCAATGGTGTAAAGCACATCTGTACATTCATTGCCCTCATCATTCTCAAAACATTTGCTCTCCACTTAAGCCCCTGGTATCAGCTCCTCATTTTTACCCCTTTCTCCCTGCTCCCCGCTCCCTCATGAACCCTTGATAATTTATAAATTATTATTTTGTCATATCTTGCCCTGTCCAGCGTCTCCCTTCACCCACTTTTCTGTTATCTATCCCCCCAGGGAGGAGATCACATGTAGATCCTTGTAATCGGTTCCCCCTTTCCAACCCACCGTCCCTCTACCCTCCCAGTATCTCCACTCACACCACTGGTCCTGAAGGGATCATCCGCCCTGGAATCCCTGTGTTTCCAGTTCCTATCTGTACTAGTGTACATCCTCTGGTCTAGCCAATCAATTTTGGAACATTTTCTTTCCCCCTATAGTCACTGTTACATGTGTATTTTTTTAAATTTTGGCAAAAAGATACACAAAACATTCACCAATTCAACAACTTCTACATGTATAATTCAGTGCTATTGATTATACTTTTTGTGTTGTGCAACTATTCTTAATATCCCTCTCCAAACGGTTCCACCACCATTAAAATGAACCCAGTGGCCCTTAAGCAAGTACTCTTCCTTCTTCACCCGTGGTAACCACAGGTCAAGTTGGGTTTCTTGATATAACATTCACATATCATACACTTCCATATTTAAACCTCTTCTAAAAAGAGTTATATATATATGTATGTATATATCTCATCACAATCAGCTCTAATGCTCCCTCCCCCATCCCGCACCCACTGATTGCTCCCCTCCCCTCCAATAAACCATTGCATTAGTTATTGTCTATGCATCCAATCCTTCTGTGCTTCCTCACCTGGGAGATCTAACATAATAAACCACGAAAACAAAATGAACCCGAAAGAAGAAAATAATAATACAAAGATTAAAAATAAAGAGTAAGGAAGAAAAACCACCAACAATATTTTAAAAGCCAGAGAAGGAATTTCTTTCTTGGAATCATCGAGAAATATTTTAGCACAGAGCTAATTCAGGTTGGCCACGCACATTTCAAGGGTTTAATATCCACAGGTGCCCAGTGGGACCACATTGGAGAGAGCAGGTGGGTACAAAGGTGGGTCCCCTGCCCATAGCGTCCAGCAAAGGGGGATAGGGGACTTTTATTGACAAGGGCGGGAAAGACCTCTAGAGGGGCCGGGACCAGGTTGTTGGTTAGCGGGTCCCAGGAGGGTTTTTCCCGTTTCCCGTTTCTCCTTTGCTTCCACTCCATTCATGTCAAATGGGGTCCCTTCCAATGGGGAGAGGTTTAGCTACCTCAGCCTGCTCCCCGAGCCCACTATCCTCTTCTAGTCGCTGCTCCCTGGCACCCCGGGGCCGGTATTCAAGGGGCCGCACATCTCGCCTGGTGAAGACTGCCTTCCCCGTCACTCAACTTCTTGCTCCCGCTCCCTGCCTTGCAGTAACCGCCGCTTCCCTTGTTTCCACAGCGATGCCACCAAGAGGCGGGGTCAAGGGGGCGCTCGGCGCGGAGGTCGTTGTTTTGATTGGTGGGTGGCCAAGCCCCTGTTTCCGCCCATGATTGTTAGTGCTCCGCCCTCTCGGTGGGTCCCACACGATGATTGGCCAGCCCCTTGGCACCAGCGGTTGGTCCTAGGTTGGTCTGGCTTCCGGGGCGGGGACGTAGGTGGGCGACCCGCTTGCTGATTGGCCGGTGGGGAGCGCGCGGCAGGGAGGGGCGGGGCGGACCGGAGCCGTAGTTAGTGTCGCCCCGCGGTCGCGGGCGCAAGAGGGCTTGTGTGGCGCATCGGTAAGAGGCCGCAGTAGCAGCCACTGTGTGAGGGAGCCATGAAACACTATGAGGTAAGTAAACTAGGCCACGGGGGCTGCGCCACTACCGAAGACTATTCTCTCTTCGCACAACCACGGGGTCCCCTCTGGTTGTCCGGGTAGTGGCGGACGGCGCAGGCGCAACGGGCGCGCTCGGCTCCGAGGGCCACCCGTAAATCCCAGTGCGCGTGTGCGGGAGAGGTATTTATAATTCTGCAACCCAGGCTGTTTTGGGGGTTTGGGTTTATTGGGTCTCTGTAGGGCCTGGGGGGCAGAAGCTCGGAGCTCGCGTAAACAGTCTCGTAAGCTCACAATCGGGTCGCTCGGAGTCAGTATTGACTCGGTAGCAGTGAGTGTGGTTTTGGTAGGGCCTGGGGAGCGTGTAGATTCCTTGCAGTTCCCGCGGGCTTTGGCGGAGGAGGTGGACCTTTGCTCTTGATTCGAGGGAGTCTTGCCACAAACCCTGCACCAGGCCATCTCCCCGAGTCGGGTCGTGACTTCACTAGGACTTTGCAATCGGCTGTCCTTACGCGATCTTTGGAGCCCTTCCTGGGGCTACCAAGGCGGCGAGGGAGGTGAGGTACAGCAAAGTCGATCTCCGCGTGCTGGATAATCTAAGCGATCATCTTAGCCAAGCCCTGCGAGCCACCGAGAAATCTCACGCCCACAGACACTCCTGAAGCGCGTGTCTTTGGACTGCAGACTTGGATCCCTCCTCCTCCCTTTTAAAATGGAACTTCTTCAATATGCCCTTAAGGACCTCGATAATATAATGTCAACAACCTAGGGATCCTTTGACTATTAGAGACTTTCAAGGGAATTTATTATTAGTCAGAATACTTCATAATAATAATCGATCAAGGGCTTCTCGTGCTCGTGGAGGTTCTGTTACCTCTCTTGCACTTTCATCTCATCGGTATCATCATCATGGTGATGCCCATTTTTTACAGGTAGTTCAAGAAGAAGTAGCCCTAGACGGATGACTAGTCACTTGCCCATAGGCCCCTTAGAACAAAGGACTTCCCCAATGGAGAGTGCAAGCTGGAGAGAGAGGAGGCTTTCCATTCCTGTAAAGAATTAGTCTCAAAACCCCACAGGGCTCGTTCTGCTCCGGCTTATAGGGTCGCTGTGAGTCAGGATCGACTCCCGGGCAGGGAGTTTGAGCTGAGAGTCCCAACTTCCTGGCCACTGCACCTTGCCTGCCCTCAAAAGAAATTTGGGGTGGGTGGAGCGGTTTCTTGGTTTTATTCACAAGTTGAATACTGCTTCTTTCATGCCCCCCTTTATCACTACTATGGATGTTCACTAATTATCCAGAATCCTTTAACCTTCCAATCTTGATTTTTGAGATGCCGTCAGGAATGAAGGAGCCCTGGTGGCATAGTGGTTATGCACTGGGCTGCGAACCCCCAGGTCAGCAGTTTAAAACCACCAGCTGCTCTGAGGGAGAAAGATGAGGCTTTCCACTCCCCTAAAGAGTTAGCCTCAGAAATCCATGGCGCAGTTCTACCCTGTCCTGGATGGTCTTGATGATTTGGAATCAACTTGGTGGCATTTATCGAGAATGAGGGGGTAAGATGAAATAAAACAACCTCCCTTGTCTGACTCAACTGTATGATTTTAAAGTTTTTGGGTTGTAGTCAAACCCTCTGTGTCGCAATCTGCAAAAGAACAGCCAAGCTGAGTTTGAAAGCTGCAGGATAGAATGTTGCAAAATGATGTTAGCTTAGCTCTGGTAATCAGACAAATTCAGGAGGTCCCCGAAGACACTTTGGGGGAAGGGTGTGTGTATGGATGACACAGTTCTCAGATGTTGGGGACAACCCCGGTGCCAGTGACGTGAATTGAGGAACATGCTCTGTCTTATTCAAACTCCTTCCCACCTGCCAGAGAAGGGGGCTTTCAAATCCTCTGTTCAGAGTGCTCTTAGAGGGAAAAAAACAGAACTGGTCATTTTTGCTGGGTTTTTCATTGTTCTCATTTTCTACTAGCAATGGGGGTGGGGTGGGGGTGGAAGACCCTTCCCCACTAAGGTGATATACACAGAGTTTTTGTAGGAGAGCTCTGGTCCCACAGCTAACTGCAAGTGGAACAGTGTTGACTGCAAAGAGGTCACTGCAGATGAAGAAAGCGGCCACGGCGCTCGTGAGCTCCTGTAATTTACCTTTCAGCAAAGATGTGTCTATGAGTCCCATCAACAGACACATTACTTTTGGGGACTACATCAGTTTCCACCTCCTACCAGGCCCCTAGCCCACCCCACTGAGAGGCAAAGCCAGCTGGGCTGACTCCTGCCCAGGGCCCCCTCATGTGGGTCAGAGTTGAATTGTAACCCCTAGGCCTTTCAGTGGCTGATCCCTCAGAAGACTTCTTTTGACCTTGGGGAGAGACATTGGCCATTCGAAAGCCCAGTTTGCAAGTGATGCTCAGGCAGGGGCGGGCTTGGCAGGGGCAGGTTTGACACGACCAATGAGTGTCAGGCTGCGGGCTGATGCCCTCTAGCAGGTGGACAGATTTGCCGCTGCCTCAATAACAGTTTCATATCACAGCCAGCCTCAGCTCTGTGGTCTGCAAGGAAAAGGTGCCCTGCACCCTTGGCAGAAGCTGCTAGAGCAGTCACCTTGGGGCCTTGCCCAAAGCCGGCTCCTTGGAAGGCTCCGGAGCAGGCTTTAAGAGGGTCTCGGGTTAGAGCAAGGTCAGCCAGAGAACTGCTTAGTATTCTGTACAGATCCAAGCAGGACGTATTTTTGTTTTTTGTTTTAATTGCTGTTTTGCCACCACAGGTGAGACTCAAGATCCCAGTAGCAACTGGAAAAACAGCTACTGCCACCTTGTCAACTCAGAGAAGGGCCGTAACTGGGGTCACCTTCCTTGAGCGCTCAGCTCACTGCCCATTCTCCTTCCCTTCCCCCAGCCCAGGACCCTAAGGCGAGGCCAGGGTAGTCCTATGAGTGCCCCTCTGGTCAGTTGTCCTAGACCAGCGGTTCTCAACCTGTGGGGTTGTGACCCCTTTGGGGGTCGAACGACTCTTTCACAGGGGTCGCCCGATTCATCACAGTGGTAAAATTACAGTTATGAAGTAGCAACGAAAACAATCTTATGGTTGGGAGGGTGGGGGGCTCACCACAACATGATCTGTATGAAAGGGTCACAGCATTAGGAACGTTGAGAACCACTGTCCTGGACCAATGTAGTACCTGGCCCTAGGCCCTAGACAAGCTCCTGCCTGGTGCTGTCTTCATAGGCTGCACGTGTGAAAGTTCTGCAGCTCGAGCTATAAACAGGAGGCTGTCTCTGGCAGCCACAAACGGGGCAGTCGGGAACTTTAAGGAGAAAGTAGGACCAGCAGAGGCACGTTACCTCTGAGGCCAAACAGTTGTGCAGCCCAGTGCAAAATTGCTGACCTGGCTTAACAGGTCACCACCCTGTGGGTGCTCCTTGACGGCTAGGCTAGTCTATCTACTTGTGAAAGCAAAGATCAGTATTGAAGCCCACCTGTGAGGTTGCTAGGTCCCTGAGTGGCGCAATTGGGTTGTGGAAGTTTGAAAGCCACCCATTGGCACTGCGGAGGAAAGACCTGGCAGTCTGTAAAGATTTCAGCCAAGAGAACAGGGTTCCGGTGTTCAATTCTACTCTGTAACGCAGGGTGTGGCCTCCATGGCATGGGGGTGGTTTCTTGGTTTTGAAGTTGCTCGGGAAAAGGGGCGGTGCTACAGGTTAACTCTGGGTCACCTGTTGAAACCCTTGGATATAATTCCACCATTGGGGGAAGACCGAGTTTGATTTGTCTGGCTGCAGGTTAACTCTGGGTCACCCGTTGGAACCCTTGTATATAATTCCACCATTGGGGGAAGACCGAGTTTGATTTGTCCCCAAACCAACCCACTGCCAAGGAGTTGAGTTCCACACCTAGGGAACCTATTCGGGGTCTCTGAGCTTGTTAACCTGTGCAGGAGCAGACAGCCTCATCTTTCTTGAGTAGAGCAGCTGGTAGGTGGGGACCTCTGACCTTGTGGTTAGCAGTGAGACTCTCTACTACAAAGATTTACAGTCTCAGAAACCCACTGGGACCAGGTCTCTGTCCTATAGGGTTGCCATGAGTCAGAATAGAACTGAGGGCAGTGTTGTTTTTTTTTTGCGGAGCTTAGCCAACAGGGCTGCTTCGATTTATCCAGCCGGCAAGAAGCAGACAAACAACAAACAGTGCATTAGTGTATCAAGTGAGACTTTTCAGACCTGTTTCTGGATGGATACATGCACAGTAAATGGATCAATTGTAACAAAAGGTCAGAGGAGCCCTTGCCCTGAGGGGGAGGGGAAGAGAGAAGCTACATCTGTTTCATTTTCAAACTGTGTGTGTGTGTGTGTGTGTGTGTGTAGTAAATTAGGAAAATCTGAGAAGTGGGATCATCAGTGTCTACTTCTGTTTGCTGTTCTTTCAGCTGAAGTCAGGTGTCTGTTGGTAAGAGGTGAGGGATAGCCAGGGCTTCTAGGGCATTGAGGCCAGTTCTGCAGGGTAAATTGGGGTTGTTTGCCAGTGCTGTGTTCAAGGTGGTGGGCCTGCCAGTGCTCTTCCTCCTGCTCTCTTCTGCCCCTGCCTCGGGCAGCCTTCCCCCAAATGCGGGGAGCGTGAGTTTGCCTTATAGACAGGATGGGACCTTTTTCCTTAAGCCGCTTTTGCTGTGATTGCTGAATGATAATAACCGTGATGAATAACCAGGCCACTGCTCTCCAGCCGCTCCTGTCTCAGAGCGACCCTGTTGGACAGAGCAGAAGTGCCCCACAGGGTCTCCAAGGCTGTAGTTGTTAGGGAAGCAGACTTTCACTGCTGCCGAGGGGCCAGTGGGTCTGGACTGCCCACCTTGCAGTTAGCAGAGGAGTGCTTCACCCCTGTGCCATCAAGGCTCCAACATAACAGTGCCAGGGAACAGGGATTGGGTCCTTCCACAGGAGCCCTGGTGCACAGTGGATTAGGCGTTGGGCTGCCAACCACAAAGGCAGGAGTTGGAAACCACCAGCCACTCTGTGGGCAAACCATGAGGCTGTCTGCTCCCATAAAGCTGTGCAGTCTTGGAAACCCACAGGGGCAGTCTGCCCTGTCCTAAAGGGTCACTGTGAGCCGGCCTCGGCTGGATAGCAC
Source organism: Echinops telfairi (assembly GCF_000313985.2). Lineage (NCBI taxonomy): Eukaryota > Metazoa > Chordata > Mammalia > Afrosoricida > Tenrecidae > Echinops > Echinops telfairi. The sequence goes on along the minus strand of NW_022103927.1, from coordinate 3,039,095 downwards.
AGGGTTTGGCTTTGCATTTGAGGGTCCTTCCACACATGCTGTGAGGTGGGCTCTAGACCAGGACGCCCCAGAGCCAAGGCAGTGGCTGGTGAGTGGTGTGAGTGCTTGCCCCAGCAGTTGTTACGCAGACTGTACAGATGGGGAAACAGGCTCAGAGAAGTTGCCTGAGGTCACAGAGCTGGGCCCCTGCTGGGCTGGGCCTTGGCTTGGGTGTGTCTAGCTCTGGGTTTCATCAGTCCCTGCCCTCCCCGCCCCCCCAATAGCATCCCTGAGAGTGGGGCTGCGCAGGTGTGTGGGTCAGTGGGGCTGCTGGCTAAGGGGGTTCCCCCTGCTCAGATGGGCTGGGCTGCCTGCAGCGCTTTGGGAGGTGAGAATTTAATGGGGAGCCACCCAAAGGGTGAACTGTAAAGACTGGTCAGACCAAGAGCCTGGGGTGGTGGTGGGGAGGATGGCAGGCTTTTCACACCCCACAGGCTTCTTTCTGTGAGGGGCGCTGGTCACTCCTCCCGCTTTCCAGGTGCCCCTCCTGTGGCTTTGCAGCCCTGCTCTGTAGCCACTCTCCGCCCCCCGCGGACCCTGACAGTCTCAGACCCCCCCAATCCTCTGGCTTAACTTCGGCACAAAATGAAGCTCAGGAGGCAGAGGGGCAGGAAGGAATGGTGAATGGAGCTGGGGAGCCCGGGAAGGGACGTGGGAAGAGTGCTGTCATGCTGAGGGGATCGCGCCCAGTGCCGTGCATGAACGGTGTAAATGGTTCAATGGGAAGCTAGTCTGCTCTGCAAATTCCCATCCGAACCACAACTAGAAAAAAACAACACAGTCTGCACTTGGTAGCTGAGGCACTACAGCCTCCCCAGAGTGGCAGGGCTGTCCCAGGCCACACAGCTGGACCCCTTGCGTTGGGTGACATTTGTAATCAATTGATACTCCTGCCTAAGAAGACCTTCAACAAGATGGTGGACACAGTGACTGCAGCCGTAGGCTCAGACACGGCAGTGATGGTGGCCATGGTGGTGTGTCCTCGCACCTGGGCTGCAGTGAGTTGGAACCAGCCTGAAGGCGCCGAACAACCACCCTGGGAAGACGGCAAAGCCTGCTGTGGGCTTTGGAGTCTAGTGCCCTGCTCTGAGCCTGACTGCCCCGTGCCTGCCGTGACGCTCACGGGCAAGTGTCTTAATCTCTGAGCCAGTTTCCTCATCCATACAATAGGGAGGGCAAGGGTGCATATCTTCTCCACTCCTTCTCCACGGTGGGAGTATTTACACCTTGGTCATTGGCGCACACTGCACATCAGGCCCTTCCCGCTCCCCAGCCTCATGCACATTGACTGGGCGGAACCCCCACCTCGCAGGGTTCCTCCAGGAAGGTTATTGTTCCGCCAAGCGTTACAGGGAAATATGATTGGGCAGCGCTCAGCTCAGAGCCAGGCTCAGCATGATGGCGGACCTCTTCTAAGCCCGTGCTGCCGGACTAGCCTCTGGACACAATGGAGGTGGGTGGGGTGGGATGGGGTGGGGTAGCGGGGAGCAGCGGGGAGCCAAGTGTCTGCCCCAGCCTGTGGTGGTTGTGGGTATGCACAGGTGGTTGTGGGGAGCTGCTTCAGCTGACCCCCGAGCCCAGCAGAGTCTCTGTGGTACCTGAGGCAAATGGAGAGGGGTTTTGGCAGTCCTGAGTGGGCAGTACATGGGGTTGGGCTGAGGCCCCTGCACTTTCCCAGACAGGCCTGGCAGTGTAAGAGAGGCTGGGACCTGGGGCTGGTTGGTCAAGTTCAGGCTGGGTCTTAAAAACCTCTTGCTGATAGTACTGGTGCCAATTGAGAACTTGGAGAGCCTTGCCTGAGCAGTAGAGCATATAAAGAGGCTAAGGCCCCGACGATGTCCTCAGCGGGTCTTATCTGTTAGTCCTCTGCTTCTCATAATGAACATAGGGGATCGATACAGCATGTGCCGCTGAAAACCCTGAGGCCCAGAAAAGCTGAGCCCCATGCCAGGGTCACACAGCAGAGCCAGGATTCCCGGAGGCTCATGGTGGGTGTCCCTGTGGGTGTCCCCACGTGGCCCAGTGCCAAGAAGCAGTTGAGTGGTGGGGGCTGGAGGATGGGGCCCGGGAGGCTGCTGGGTCACCCTCAGGAGGGACTGGACCTGCTTGAGCTTTTGTGTTCTCTGTGAAGCCCCCACAGGGCACTGACTCCGGAGACCTCTGGGCAGAGGAGGAGGAGAGGCTCTTCTGTGGGTCGGGACTGCCTGAGCTGGCTGCCAGGGGCCCACTGTGAAGGCTTCCAGCGTGTTCGCATCACTGAGCAGGGCCCAGCAGGCTCCCCGAGGGGACTCCTGCTAGTCCAAGTGCCAGAACACGGTGCCCATCATGATAAAGTGTCAGCCCGCTTGGAAGTTGCTTTGTGGTGTGACCGTTCTGGACAAGGTGCTCTCAGGGACCACTCTTTCACTGTCTGAGCTGAAGACCCATCCCAGGAGCAGGGTGTTTGCAGCCCTAAGGATCATCTGTTGCATGTCACAGCCACCTCACTCAGAACCCCCGACTCCCCACCCCCCACCCCCTACTCCTGACAGCCCCCCTCACGCTGCAGCAGCCAGAGGCTCGTTTTCAGTGTCAGCTGCAAGGACTTAGCGTTTTCCTTTTGTGGCAGATTTGCCCAGTGCAGTGCGGCTTTGGCTCTCTGGGTGGTTGTGGATCTCAGTCCATGAAATGCGTGGTAGCTTCATTTGCTTTCCTCCTTAGTGACGAGCATGGGGAGACACTGGCTCATGCTTGCCTAGGGCACGTCGTCAAGATGAGGCCCATCACTAGAAAAGGGCGCATGTCTGGGGAAGAGTACGGTTGGGAACCCTCCATGAATGGGGCTGCTCCGTGGTGGCTGCAACACTGGGGTCAGAGGGATGAAGGATTAGGAGGAGAAAGGTGCAGCACTGGGGCTGGCTGGCTCTCCCAAACACAAGGCCATCACGCCGCAGCCAACTGATGGCAAATTACCACCGCAGTAAGCGTTTCCCTGCCTCACCTTTCCCCCAGAAACTTCCTGCTCTCATCTGCCCCCTGCTGCTTCACTGGCTTCCTTCTGAAGTATTGGCTTCCTTCTGAAGTATTGGCTTCCTTTGCCCCCGCGCCCCTCCCCTTGCCTGGGGGCTCTGTCCTTTGACCATGAGCCCTGGGGCCACCCTGGATCCTTGAGCTGAGCACTGAGGCCACCTTTGTCACACATCCAGCAGTTCTGCCTGGGGCCTCCCATAGTCGCTCTCTCACCCATCACTCCTCCACCTGCTCCTTTTTCTCTCTGCTGGTTGTAGGCCACGGGCTCCGATGAGCACACCGCAGCCTCTGCCTGCCTCTTCACTTGGGCCTGAAGGACCAGGTCTTAGGTGGACAGGCTGTGGTCCAGGCTTGGGGCATGCTGTGTGCTGAGGCAGCAGGGTGTCTGCACTGGGAGACACCGAGTGAATGACAAAGGGCCCCTCAGGAAGGACTTTATCCCAAGGGCAAAGAAAGCCCTTTGTTGTTGTTGTTTTTGCCGAAATGTGTTAACTTTTGGAGGGCAGTGTGTTTGTAGTTCCTGGCAGGCTCTCACTTTCTAGTGTTTGCAACAGTGAGTGTCTCAGCTCATTAGTGGGCTGGGATCGGATTTGGGCTTTGTGCCAGGAGAAGGGCGCCCCCCCCCG
>NW_022103927.1:3032254-3035313 GCF_000313985.2 Echinops telfairi | reverse complement strand
CAGCGCTCTGAGGGATAAAGGCTTTTTCAGGAGCTCCCGGGTGATGGGCAGGCTGGCACTAGGCCTGTCTTTGCCCCTGCCTGAACTCAGCTTTTATGTAACAGCGCCCATAGACTGCAGGGGATTGGGCTGCCCTCTAGGCCCTTCTGCACCTGATTTCCCCCTTCAGCCATGCCTGCGGGGTGGTGGGGCCCGCTGGGAACTGAGCCTGTCAGTGGGCTGGGTCTGCCGAGTGGGTGGTGCTGGCATTAAGCATCCGGGATCACGGGGCTGCCTAAGGGATCCTTGTCTTGGGAGAAGCTGTTTTCCAGGACCCCTCAAGGGTCTCTGACTGCGGAGGAGGTGGTGGGCAGGGCGAGCCCATGCTTTCAGGGTGGTAGGGCTTGAGGGTGTACAGACCGTATCAGAATTCTTGGGGAGAGACATGCAGAGTTTGAATAATACTCGCTCCAGACAAGAAGCTGGCTCTTCCTGGCGGGGGACCGAGTGAGCTTGGGTGGGAACCCGGGTTCCGAGAGTTGCAGGAGAGGTCGCCCTGCCCTTCACTCCTGGAATCCTGTCTTTCAGGTCTGTGTTCACATGTCACCTCTCTAGAGCCCCACGCAGTCTCCAGCCCCCCCAGGAAGCTTCTGCAGTGCACCTTCCAGAATGTTTGCACACTTCTGCCCCCTCTGCTTTAGGGAAGGGCAGCCCTCTGCTCGCTTTCTGCTCGCTGGCTCTCAGCCGGGGCCCTTGGGTGCTTGTGGGACGTTGAGTGAACATGTGACGTGAGAGGGTCTCTGGAGACCATGTGGTGCAGAGCTGGGCAGGGCTGCCTGGAAGGTCCCAAGCTGGCAGTTGTCAATGCCAGACATTATGGGCTCTGTTGCCTACCGACCAGGATGGGGACGGATCAGTGGGTACCCACTGTGGGTGCATGCCGTTCCCAGGGTTCCACGTCCCGGCTTATGGCCTTCAAGTGGTACCTGCCCTTGCTGAGGTTGGCCATGGCTTGCTCACTGGTGTTTTTGAGGTTGGCTGTGCTTTTTTGTCTTTTCCTTCTCTTCTCCCTTTTTTGACCCTGGGTCACCTGAGCTCTAAGAGGGTAGGATGGGGATTTTGTGGGCCGAAATAAGCCAAGATCAGCAGAGCCGATCCTCATGGGCACCTCAGGGTACAGCACCTCCTCTTTCCTGCTCATCTGGGGCCCCAGATGGCATCCTGGGGTGAGGCTGTTCCCTGGCTCCTGATGGGCCTGGGTGAAAGCCTGGGAAAGGACGCCCCTAGACTGTCCTCTGCACGTCTGCTCTGCACTCCTGTCAGCAGAGGGCAGTGATGAGTCCACCGAGACTGGAGGTTTGTGCTAACAGCTGCAGGGGGATGGTGACCGAGGCGCATCTCTGGGCCCCTACAGATGAGGTGGGCCCACCCCCATGGCGTTCTAGAAGTTCTCAGCTGGAATGTCTTTCTTCCACTTGTCACAGTGCTAAGTGGGCCCTCCCTCACCCATCTCTCATTTTAACTCTGAAGCTTGAAACCACCAGTTGCCCCGAGGGAGAAAAACGAACATTGTCTGTTCTTGTAAAGAGTTACAGTCTCAGAAACCCACAGGGCAGTTCTACCCTGGCCTGTAGGGTTGCCGTGAGTCAGAATTGACTGGAGGTCAATGGTTTTGGTGGTTTTTTCTTTTGGTTTAAGCTGGGTGTCCCTGGGTGATACAAGGTTGGAGGTTCACGTCTACCCAGCCCGGCTTTGTAGATCTTCTGAAAAGTCACTGATTTCAAATCCAGTCGAGCACAGCTCTGCTGTGACACACATGGGGGTCGGGGGCAGGATGTCCTCTCCATGTTGGAGTCCACAGGACGGCAGATGGTGGTAGGAGCCTGGAGGTCTAGTGAGTCAGTGAGGTCAGCAGTTTGATGAAGTTCCCTGTGCCCATAACGAGCGACAGTCTCTGAAACCCCTTCTACCCTGTCCTGTAGGGTAGCTGTCCGTCTGAGTGGACTCGATGGCAGTGAGTTTAATCTTAAACTCTTCAGGGTTGGGTTTTGGTGGTAAGCTTAATTAGAAAAAGTGCTAACTCCCCCCTCCCCCACCCCCCCTTTCCCCTTTTCGGCTGCTATTGCTAACTGCAAGGTCAGCCGCTTGCAATCAGCAGTCGCTCGCTCTTCTGGAGAAAGAGGAAGTTTTCTATCCCTGGGAAGAGCCACAGGGGCCACTCTACCCTGTCTTACGGGTCGCTGTGACTCGGATTCGACTTGATGGCAGTGAGGGTGGCCCGAATGGGTAAGTGCTCACCTACTAACCCAGAGGTTGGCAGATTGCACACACCCAGAGGCACCTTGGAAGAAAGGCCTGGCCATCGCCGTCTGAAAGGTCGAATCTGAAACGCATTGGCTTGCCATCCGTCGGACTTGACAGCAACAGTTGGTGCCTCATGCACTTGACATTTGTATGTCACTGACAGTCCCTAGGTCAGGAACTTTGGTCACATGTCGTTAGAAACTAAGCCCTCTACCTCTTGTAAAGCCTATTCTATTACAGATTCTAGGTACATAACAAGGTTCATAACAGCAAATGGGCGCCACTTTGTGACATACATCAAAACAGTGTTATTACTCTATTATTAATACTTATAATTGTATTATGTATCATTATGACGAAAATCAAAGAGTACAAGCGTTTAGTATGTAGTATACCGCAGCTTGAAAAAAACCAGAAGTCCTTTTACACCTGGCCCAAGAAGCCACGCCATGATCAACAGAAAACACTGACGTTGCCAGGGGTTTCACTGCTCCTGGATTCACAGTCAGCAGTCAGTGCCCATGGCAGCAGCCGCCAAGCCCTCAAAGGATGTGCTCATGATGGCACTGGGCAGATTTGCGCCAGATCTCTTTAAAGTGTTTAAGAGCAAAGATGCCGCTTTGAGGATGAACATGCTCCTGACCCAAGCCGTGATATTTTCAGTATGCACGTGAAAGCTGGATGGTGGCTCTCCTCTACTCTCCTCCCCTCGCATCTCTCCACTCCTCTGTCCTCTGCTCTCTCCTCTCTCTGCTCCTCTCCTCTCCCCTCTCCTC
>NW_022103927.1:3004514-3031795 GCF_000313985.2 Echinops telfairi | reverse complement strand
AAGGAAAACTGAGGAAACATTGGTGCCCTGAATTAGGGTGTTGACAGAGGATATGGAATATGCCAAGGATTTCCAGAAGAATAGGAGCCCTGATGGTGTAGTGGTTTGAAACCACCAGATAGGGGGAAAAAACCCAACCCAAAACGGGGCTGTCCACTCCCATGAAGGGTTACAGTCTCAGAAACTCACAGGGGCTGTCTACCCTGCCCTCTGGGGTTGCTATAAGTCGGCATTGACTTGATGGCGTTGAGTTTGGTTTTTTGGTTTGGCCACTAGAATGAACAAATCTGCCTTGGAAAAAGTACAGCCAGAACGATCCTTCGAAGCAAAGGTGGTGAGGCTGCCGCGAACTGTGAACATGTGGTCCGCAGAGACCAGTTCCTAGAGAAGGCCATCCTGCTGGGTAAAGCAGAGGGGCAGCGCAAGAGGATACCCTCAGTGAGATGAATTGACAGGAGTGGCAGCAGTGGGCGTAAGCTGAGCCACCACGGAGGATGGCTGCTGGCCCAGGCAGTGCTGTGTTCTGTTGGACGGAGGGTCTCTTGCTGTGAGTCAGAGCCGACTGGATGGCACCTAACCATGACGTTAAATACTTGAAGGTGCCCTGGTAGCAAGAATGGTGACTCGCATGCTCCACGTCGAACGGAGAGGTCAGTGATTTCAGTGCACTAGCCACTTCATGGCAGAAAGACGTGGCCGGCTATTTCCACGAAGAGTATATCCCCTTGGAAAGCCCGGGGGGCAGTTCTCTGTCCTAGAGGATCGCTACGAGCCGGAACTGGCTTGACACAATGGTTAATGGGAATGCATGTTCATATTAAATCAACTTGCAGGGGCCAGAAAGTCTCTGGCAGCAATTAAGCTCAGGTGCAAAAAATAAGTCCACTTAAACATGTCGGCGGGAAGTACAGAGGATTTCCCAAATTCCATGAGAGCAGGGGTGGGGAACCTTTTTTCTGCCAAGGGCCACTTGGATGTTTCTAACATTATTCTCAGGCCATACCGATCAAACATTTGATTAACTCACCCCTAATGTGATGGGGCCCTGGTGGTGTAGTGGGTTGTGCCTTGGGCTGCTAAGCACAAGGTCAGCAGTTTGAAACCATCAGCTGTTCCTTGGGAGAAAGATGAGGCTTTCCACTCCCGTAAAGGCTTACAGCCTCAGACATCCATCGGGGCAACTCTCTTTTGTCCCATGGAGTCACTGTGAGTTGGAACCGACATGGCAGGTTTGAGACTGGAATGGCTGGAATGGCTTCTCTGAGGGCTGTGTGATGTTAGCTGGTATTGATTTCCAGGGCCAGACGTGTCCCCACCCTGCTTTAGAAGAACTGGAATCAAAAGCCATGTGCTCATCTCTGTGTTCAGCCCCTACAGGAGTGCGGGCAGGGTGAGGGAGTGGGTCTCTCATTATTTTAATGAAACTAATGGTGGGCTCTTTCTCCCCAAACCTGAGGTTTCCTGTCCCCAGTTAGTGGTGGTTCCTGCAGCCTCCCAGCCAATAGCCCCCAAACTATTCAGGGCCCTTTCCCTCACACCTCTTGCCCAGAGTCAGCAAATCCTGAGCTCAGCTTTAAAGTCCTCTGGACTTAACACCTTCACTGCCAGCCCTTGTGGCCAGCCAGGGCTTGGCAAACGAGGGGCACGGCACGGCAGCCAACGTGTCGAGCTTCCCTCAGAGGTAAGGCCTTGCAGGTGGCTTCCACAAGCTCCACGGCTTCCACAGCCTTGCAAACCCAGTGGAGCGCATTTGTAGCCTCCCCACGTGGGGCCGCTGGGGGTCAGCCAACTGGATAGCCGCCCAAGGAAGGCTAACGAGGACAGGCTGGCAGTGATGTTGTCTTCAGGTTTTATCGCAGTTCTGTCCTGAGAAAAGACGGGCCACATGGGTCTGTGGCAGCAGCTCAGCTCTGCCAGTCAAGTTGGAAGGCAGCCGTGGAAGCTCGCTCTGTCGGCCAGGGAGTGTGGCCGTGCACCAGGAAGACCTAACTACCAACACCCACATTGGCATTGCGTTCACCGCATGGCATCATGAGGGCTTCAAAAAGCTGGTGGAAAAACGGGATGAAGGAATAATAGCGTTTTCCCATGGGTTTCTTGAAGCCCCCTGGTGTTAGTCTCCTTTTGACTTCTTCCTTTTTTTATTTATAAGAGCCCCTTCTTAGCTTGCCAGGAGTGTAACAGTGGGCGACGGAGGAGTACAGTGGGCTTGTGGGCCCTCGTCTAAGCCACCCTTATGCCAAAAGAATTACTGCCACAGCACTTCCTGGGCTCCTTCCAAAATCAGAAAACCAATCTCACTGCCGTTGAATCGATGCCGACTCATAGCCACCCTGTAGGACAGTGTAGAACTGCCCCCGTGGGTTTCCCAGACAGTAACTCTTTACAGGAGTAGAAAGCCCCTGCTTTCTTCGTTGGAGCAGCTGGTGGTTTAGAACTGCTGACCTTGAGGTTAGCACCCCAATGTGTAACCATTGTGCCACCAGGCTCATCCCTGGTTCCACCTTATTCACAGTCCAGAGGGACCTTTTCACAAGCCCAGGTGGTCCCCACCCTGCACAGTTCAGGAGTTTCCTTGGCTCCCAGCACATCCAGAGTGGAAACGAAAGTGCTCCCAGTACCCTGCATGCACCCCCCTGTAGCCTCTCTGCCCCCTCTCACTCACTCGGCTCCAGCCTTCTCATTATTGCTTGAGTGCACGCTTGTCCTCACCCCAGGGCCTGCCTGGAATGCTCTCCCCAGCTGCCTACCTGCCCCCAGCTCTTCGCTTCACTCCCTGCGGGGCCTGGCAGGAGGTCCACTGGGTCACTCGGTGTGCGCCTACACACCCTGCCCTGGCCACTTCCTGTTCCCTTTCCTGCTGGCTTTTCTTTGTGGCACGTGGCACTTACCAGTATGCTCTGGTGTTACTGAATCGTCTTCACACAGGCAGGGATGTCTGTCTCCTTCCACACCTGGGTCCCTGGGGCCCTTCCTAGTGCTCTCTTAAGTGTGCTCAGCCAGCATCTAAAGGGGCGAGTGAGCGAGCCTCGGCTTCCTCATCCATAAAAAGGGGACTCGTGGTCATTCAGGAGATAGCTCCTGTCGAGGACAGGCCTAGGTACCTGCTCCTGGGTGATCCAGGGCGAGCTCCTGGTAGGGACTCACCTGCCTCTGGGGGTCGGGCCTCCTCACTTGGGGCAGTGGCTGCACACGCTCCTCTTGTTCCGCTGGTCAGCTTGGCCCGACTCGGGGCCTTGAAGGGCAGGGTCAGGTCTTGACTGTCATCCAGGGGTCCTGGGCCGGGCGAGGTCAAAGCCAGTGTCAGGGAAAGCTCTGCCCTCCCTCCTATCTCAACCATGCAGTTCTGAGGGTTCTGCCCCAGCGTCCTGGAGTATGTGAGCTTTGGAGGCTTACTCCTGGCCCCTCTGGGTTTGCCCAGTGCCCCCGCCATCTTCAGTCTTCTGTGGTCATAACACACAGGTGCCTGATGGTCTGGGCCCACTGAGCACAGGGCTCCGCTAGCAGGGACAGCGGTACCAGGCGCTCCAGGTCCCTGCCTCACTGCCTCTGAACCCCGCACCCTATCTGCCTCCTACCAGCAGGCGGAGCAGCCTGGTGTGGGCACGCCAAAGGACCCCGACCCTCCCAAGCTCCTAGAGGCTGCAGCTATTCTCTGGACCTCTTGGAGAAAGGAGGTCAGAGTGGAGCTGCCACCCGTGGGAGGGAGGGGTTGCTGGCTGAGCAGGTGTAGCCTGTGCTGGCTTCCTGGCAGCTGAACCCAAGGTCTTTTCAGCTACCCTGGCTTTGGCAGTGTGACTGGGTATTTCTGGAAAGTGGAAGGGAGGATGTGGTCAAGCAGTGCTTGGTCCGGGGAGCCATACTGCCCGCCAGGCCAGGCTGGCTGGGGGCTGATTGACGGGTGGGGCAGGGAGTTGGCCAAAGGCTGGCTGACTGGGGGTTTGTTGGGTCTTTTGCATTTTGCCTGGGCTCCTTGGTTGCCCCGCGGGACTTGTATCCACGGGTTGCACGCACTTTCCCTGCAGGCCTGAGTAGGCACCCTCGGGGTCGTGCCAGGTGCCTGCTGGAGCAGGAGGGAGGGGGAGAAGGAGGAAGGCCTTGCCTTCGCATTTGTGGCTGGATGTACAGCTAGCTGACCAGAGCCTGTGTCTTGCCGGGTACCACTACTTCCTCCTCTGAGTGGGGCCGCCCTGGCAGCTGTGGGAAAAGTTATGGCTGGAGCAGGAAGGGGGCAGTGATTGTCCCTGCCCTCACCAGGCTCCTGGCCACCGTGCTGGACCTGTGTGCAGTGGCTGCCCGACCATCCCCCCCAGTGTCAGCTCCTCCAGCCCGGAGCCTACTAGACACGGCCTCCTGCTTGGCTCAGCCCTCTCCCACCAGAGCACCCGGTGCACTGTGAACCATCAGCAGGGTCACGTCACTGCCAGCTTCCCTGTCTGCTCAGTCTCACCCCTTCACTGACCCCACCTAGTCCAGCCCTGTCGCCCGCCTCTGCACCAGTGCAGCCAGCTCCCTGATGCAGAGGGCACCTTCCTGCTCACAACCTGCCCCCATTCCTCATGTCACTTGGGGTAAAAAGCCCAAGCCCCCCCTGTGGCTCATGTGCCCTGCACAACCTGCCCTGTCACCTCCTCCCACCTCCCTTTGTCTCTTACCAACTCCCACTGCCATCGATTGAGTCTTTGTGAATTGTTACGGGAACGGATAGCCTCAAGTTTTCTCCTGTGGATTGGCGGGTGGGGTTGAACCACCAACTCTGCAGTCAGCAGCCCAGTGCTTACTGACAGTGCTACCAGGGTCTCGTCAGGCACAGTCCAGCATCAGGGCCTTTGTACTGTCTGAAATTGGCTTCCCCGAGGTATGCATGTGGCTTGTACCCTCGACGTTGCCAATGGGTTCTTTTGTTCCCTGCTGTGTCCCCACACCTGGAGCAGTGCCTGAAGGACTGACCTTGACAGACTGTCCTTCTCCATCCCACCCTGCACCTGAGCCCCCTCTCCAGCAGCCTTTGGGACCTGGCCTTCCCTGGGAGGCAGGCGGCTGCAGGCTCTCTTCCAACTACGGAAGGCAGCTACGGCCACAAGGTGGCAGCAGAGAGCTTTGCAGGCCTGGATGGAGGTTGACCACACCCGGTGCACACGTGGAGTGATTGGGGGCAGGGGTGTGTGTCGGCCCTCTGTCTGGCAGCAGAGCTGTAGACTGTTAGAGCTCCTGAGCAGCGCCCTGGGGCAGGTGGGGAAAGGGCTGCACAGTTCCTCCTGCTCTCTGGCCTTGTGCCTTGTGGATGGGCACCTTTTCATGGCCATAGTCAGGATTTAGGGAAGGACATGAGTGCTCAGCCAGTGCCCCCTTCCCCCCATGCTGTTCTGCTAGTGTTTGCCAGATAACACTTATTCTTAATAGTGTTGGTTTCTGCTGTACCCAGGGCCCTCACCTCCTACACCCGTGGGGTTGCTGTGAGTTGGAATCCGCTTGATGGCAGCCTTGATGGCAGCGATGTACCCTACACCCACCAGCTGGTTATGTAAAAACCAGCGTGAACATTCCTACCGAGGATGGCCACATCAGATCACCAAGCGTAGGATGACTATCGTTACATAGCTGCCAAACAGCTTCCTTGCACGGCTGCCCACCCACCACGATTCATGCATGTCCCAGCCAGTGGGTCCCTAAACCTTAGCCATCACAGCCAGGGTCACCCTGGCTGCCAGACATAATGTCATTAATGTGCAGAATGTTAGAGCTTTTACTGTTGTTGTAAATGCAAAACGAGGGGTGACTAGGTGTTGGGTGAGGAGGAGGCGTTCTCAGTTTTGTTGCCATCATCTGCACGTAGAGCGATCCTGTCAACTAGGCGGGAATACCCATGACTCAGGGGAGAGGTTAGCAGGCCCAGAGAGGTTGGGTTACTTGCCTAGGGCTGCAGTCTTTTTGGCCTCAGCGGGGGGAGGGGGGGGGGCGGATGGGAGCGCAGCTTAGGAGGTTGGTCTGCCACTGGCCCTCCCCCTGCCCTTGCTCTGGAGTGCTGCTTCAGAGGGCCCAGCAGCTTTAGCCCATCAGTATGGGGCCCCTCCACAGGGGGCGGAGTTACCAGTGAAGGACGGCAGCCCAGCTAGAGCCCCTGGGGCCCAGTTTGCCTGCGTTCTCTCTTGGTGAGGGGTGCCCAGGACGGAGTTAGGAGGGTCTGGCTCTAGCTCACACAGGCTGTGCAGAGGGAGGTGCCTGGGGGACAAGTGGGGATGGGTGTGACCAGCAGGCTCCTGGTGTGTGTAGTGATGGGAGTGGAACCCCTTTGAAGCCAGACAAGCCCAGGTGCCCTCCCAGATGTTTCCAGAGCACAGCACGGGGACTGGGAGAACACAGACCTCCACTCGGGAGCAGGCTCTGTCTCTGGGGACACAGCCGCTCTTTTGAATAGATGGTCAGGGAGGCCTCCCTGAGAGAACATCCGAGGGCCCAAGGGACTCAGGGGAGCCCCCTTGTGGGGTCAGTGGGGGCTCCTGCTCCTCTTGCTCTATCAGCTACACCTGCTGGGCTGGGGGCCTGTCTATAGGTAGGGGTCACAGTCATTGGCCCTGAACCCCTTCTGTGGGTGGGCTGGGGCACCACCCGCCCCCTGGCTCCAGGCCCTAGTCTGACCTCATGCTACCACGAGTTGCTGTTGGCTGGGCCCTGGAATCTCAGGCCTTGGGTGGAGAATTCCTTCCCGGCTAGTGGCACTGTCATCACAGGCCACCCGCCCATGCCCCAGCCCAGGACGCCTGTATGTCCTTGTCCTCTGCTTGCCCATTGTGTCCCTCAGGCCACTGGGACACACCTTGGGTAGATGACCAACCCCGCTTGCCCTCACAGTGCCGATGGAAAATGCTCAGTGGCCCCCCTCTCCCCCAGTTGTGGGAGCATAGTACCTACCCCTTGTCCCTCTTCCCTTCTGTGGGGACCTCCCCACCCCCAGGAAGGCCTGTCACTGCTGCCTGCCCACAGCCCACCCACTCCCCAGGTCCAGGTTCAGGATCTGAGTCCACTGCCTGCCCTGCCGCTGGCACCCTCTGACCCCAGCCCTCCTCAGGTGAGGTGGCATGGAGCCCATGAGATGTCCCCCCTCCCACCACCTCAGGGTCTCCGGTGATGGGCCTGATGGAGACCTGCTGTTCTCTGTTCCAGAACCTTTTTTCTTAACCGTTTATTTGGAATTAATGCCCTGCACTTAGGAGCTTGTAAAAAGATCAGACTGAGGCCCTATGGACCATGAGGCCCCAGCTTGCTAGTCTGTGGGAGTAGAAGGCGGCTGGGTCCAGGGGCTCTGGGGCAGAAAAAGGGAAGGAGCAGACTGGATCCCTGGGTGCTGGCTCTGTGGCCACCTTACCTCCTGGGGCCCCGGGCGGCTCCTCCTCAGGCTGGGCGCTGTCTGACTCTGGCCCCCTCCCGGCCCTTGCTGCAGCTCCCTTTCCCAGCAGCCTGGCCCCCAATGGACCCTGGGCTGGTGTCTGGGCTGGGGGAGAGGGGGGAGGATAGAGTTTCACCCCTCCCCCCGGCAGCTGGCGGGCAGGGCGGTTGTATTTTAAGCTGTTGAGTGGTTCAGCAGGAACTTGAGGCTCCACTCCCAGCAGTGGAGCTGGTGGTGCCGGCCTGTGGGCCACATGGGCTCTGAAAGTGTGGGTACTGCCCACCGGGCCCAGGGGCTATTATTAGACCTGCAGTCCCAGGTGCCCAGGGCTGCTGTTCCAACCCCTTTCCAGCTCCTTTGCCTGCACCCTTGCCCTCACCCACAAGCCCCATTGCTGGGGCCTGCAGGTTCCCTTCATGGGCCCACTCTCTGCCCAGCCCCGTTACCCTGCAGCTCAGAGGGGCTGAGCACGCAGGGCCCCTGCCCCGGCAGTCAGGTGGCAGTGGGCTCTCAAATGGGGGTTGGTAGGTGGTGTCCTGAGGGCTTCTTGGCTGGCAGAGCCTGTTCCTGGCATGACCTGCTTGTCTCATGGCTGCCCATGGGCAGACACACCATGCCCAGGCAGGAACCTGGTGACCCGCAGGGGAGCTGAGACCTGATCCTAGCCATGCTTGCCTTGTGGCAGGGGCCGTTCCGTGGTGCCCATGGGGCCTCCCTGCACCTGTCCTGACAGCTGGCAGCTACTGAGTACCCCACCAAGTCTCTGCTGCCACCACACAACCCGCTCACAGGAGGCGGCACCTTCCACTGCCAACCCCATGTATGCACGCCTGCGCGTGTGCGCGTGTTTGTGTTTAGCTGTTTAGCCCAGCCCCTTTCAGGGTGGGCAGTCTGCCCAAGGGCTCACTCAGAGTCCTATGAGTGAGAATGGTCACCAGCTACTGCTGGACAGCTGGGGAGCAAATCTGGGCCTGCCTGCATAGCCCATCCCTACCAGGAGCCTGCTGTGGTCCTCAGGCCTTTGGGACCTGACCTTCAGGCCTGGAGCTGGGTGTGATGCTGGGCCCACCCATCTGGAAACCCACCCTGGAACCAGCCTGAGGGGGGACCTGGAGAGGAACGGGCTGAGTGGGCTGTGGGGTGGCTGCTGCACAGGGATGGAGACCTCAGCTCTGCCGGGTGCCTGTCGGCTCCTGCTTCTGCTTTACTGGAGCGCTGTGCACCAATGACACAGGAATCTAGCACCTCCCTGGGAACACAGATGCACCAGCAGAGTAATCCAGAGTGGCTCTTAGAGCTCAGGAGGGGAAACGGATGATGTATCTCGCGGATTCTCAAAATAGCTGGGCTTTCTCCAGGCCCAGTGGCTGTCTTCCTGTCCCCTCCCCCTGGCCTGGGCAGCCCCTTGGACCTGGTGTGGGCCCTGGGCCCTGGTTGGTGCCAAGGGCGAACCCCCCTAGCAGCTTCTCTGTGGGTGGCCTGGCCCCGGGAGCCCCCAGCGGAGGCCTGTGGCACAGCCCCTCGGGGCTCAGTCTGGGCTGGTTTTATATTTAGCCGGGCTGAGGTGGTAGTGCCACTCAGGTTACAGCTGGCAGGGAGGTTGGTTGTGCAGGGTGGCCCGGGCTCCCTTCCAGCACTGAGGCAGAATTTGATCGGCCGCTGGCCCGTACTGCGTCCAGTGGGGAGGTCTGTGGTGGGGGCCGACGGGCGGCAGCTAGGTCACTGGTTGCGGCGGGTGTGGAGTGGAACAGGCAGGGCTGGTGCCAGTGCTGAGGGGGGCATGGACATGAATTTGGTGCCCCGAGAGGCCAGCCAGGGGCTCCCCCCAGGCCTCAATTGCTTCCCCTGGCCCGCACCCCCCAAGGCAGCCAAGAAACCTAAAAAGGCTGTTCTCTTTTTCGAGGTGGAGATCCTGGACGGGAAGACACGGGAGAAGCTGTGCTTCCTGGACAAGGTAGGACGGGGATCCGGGACCCCACTTCCCTCCTGTGGCTTTAGCCAGAACTGGGGAGCAGTCACCTGGCTCAGGGGAGCCCTTCCAGATCCCCTGACTCCCCTGCAGGACACCTGTGGCAGCCCCTCACCCAGGTGGTCTGGTGGTGACAGCAGTGAGGGGGAGGGACCCTACAGAGCTTTGCGGCCTGGGAAGGAGCTGCCTCGGGCAGGCCTGGGGATGGGGCTTGGGTCCTCCCAAGGAGGTCTGTGGGGAAGACTGGACTGTGGGCTTCCTTGTGGGCATTTTAGGTGTGGTGGAGAGGAGGGGACAGGCAAGGTTGAGCACTACTAAACCAGCTGGCCGAGCCAGAATGTCACCGCCTGGGTGGGAATGGAGCCCCCAGACCCCTTGCCTGCTCACTTCCTGGCAGGGCCCTCAGCTGCTCCTGTCGCATCCCAGGCCCTGACCACACAGTGACCACCCCCTGAACTGTTGGCTGCTTAGGCCTTTAGCCCTGGCCAGGAGGGGCCCTGGCTGAGGGCCCTGTGGCCTGTGCTTCCCCAGGTGGAACCCCACGCCACCATCGCAGAGATCAAGAACCTTTTCACCAAGAGCCGTAAGTCAAGGTGGCCGTGCTGCCCCAACATCGCTGGCTTTGTAGGGCTCACCAGGCGGTCGACCGTTCTGTGTGGCTGCCAGCAGGAACGCCCTGCTGGGCTCCCTGCTCTCCACGCTTTGCGGGCTTGTGTCCTGGGACCACACAGGCCTCAGACCTTGCCCAGAGTGGGCGGGTGGGGGAGCTGGGAGCCAGGACCAGAGGGCAGCTGGGCTGTGGCCTGGTGGATGCTGTAACTGGCACTGGCTGTCCCCACAGATCCGCAGTGGTACCCTGCCCGCCAGTCCCTCCGCCTGGACCCCAGTGAGTACAGCTGCCCCGCCCCGCCCCGCCGCCTCCAGGAGTGGGGGAGGACTTGGGCAGCCCTGAGCCACTTGCTTCTTTGCAGAGGGTAAGTCCCTGAAGGATGAGGATGTTCTACAGAAGCTGCCTGTGGGCACCACGGCCACGCTCTACTTCCGGGACCTCGGGGCCCAGATCAGCTGGGTGACGGTGAGTCCGGGTGGGGCCCCCCATTCCTGCACCCCTCCCCCCTTTGCCCTGTTGGGACAACTCACCTGGTCTGCCTACCACAGGTGTTCCTGACAGAGTATGCAGGGCCCCTCTTCATCTACCTGCTCTTCTACTTCCGGGTGCCCTTCATCTACGGCCACAAATATGACTTCACGTCCAGCCGGCACACAGTGGTGCAGTGAGTGGGGCACTGCGGGCCCTTGGTGGGGGGTGCATTAGGGTGGCCCAATGGGCCCTGCTGAGCCTGCTGCACCCCACGCAGCCTCGCCTGTATCTGCCACTCATTCCACTACGTGAAACGTCTGCTGGAGACGATCTTTGTGCACCGCTTCTCGCACGGCACCATGCCCCTCCGCAACATCTTCAAGGTGAGCACGGCTCTGTGGCCCTGCCCCTTATCCCTGCTGGGGCTCCGCCCCCGGAGGCCTAGGCCCACCTGTGCCATGCCCGCTGTCTTTCAGAATTGCACGTACTACTGGGGCTTCGCGGCCTGGATGGCCTATTACATTAACCACCCTCTCTACACGCCGCCCAGTAAGTGGCTTTACACCGCCCCCACCAGCCTTGCCCTCGCCTGGGCCCAGCCCCCTCTCATGGCCCCCTTCTGCTTCCTCTGCAGCCCACGGAGCACAGCAGGTGAAGCTGGCACTTGCCATCTTTGTGGTAAGACAGCTGGGGCCCAGGCATGAAGGCTGGGAGGACCTGGGGCTGGACGGGGATCAGCTCTGAGCTCGTGCCTGCTCTGCCTACAGATCTGCCAACTTGGCAACTTCTCCATCCACATGGCCCTGCGGAACTTGCGGCCAGCAGGTGGGTAGTCATCGGGGGACAGGTTGGGGTGGGGGCCAGGCTGGTCCTCACTCATCTGGGTCCTTCCCACCAGGGTCCAAGGCCAGGAAGATCCCCTTCCCCACCAAGAATCCGTTCACGTGGCTCTTCCTGCTGGTGTCCTGCCCCAACTACACTTACGAGGTGAGGGTTTCCCAGCTCTCATGTGGAGGGTCCAGCCCCAGCAGCAGGCCCGGGCAGGGACATTCCCTGCTTGTACCCCCGTGTCCCTACCCCACCACACTCACCCTCCCTGATGGCCCCACCATAGGTCGGCTCCTGGATTGGCTTCACCATCATGACCCAGTGTCTCCCAGGTGAGCCAGCCCCTCCCTTACAGCACCCGCCTGCCTCTTGACTGTCCCCACCCCCCACAACTTGACAACCTTGCTCTGCTCCCACAGTGGCTCTCTTCTCCCTGGTGGGCTTCATCCAGATGACCATCTGGGCCAAGGGCAAGCACAGAAGCTACCTGAAGGAGTTCCACAACTACCCGCCCCTGCGCTCGCCAATCGTCCCCTTCCTGCTCTGAGCCTGCCGCTGCCCCAGCCTTGGTTCCAGCCAGACCCTTGTCCCCCCACCTCACTGTTATACTGGCGAGGGACTGGGGTGGTCACAGCTTTCCAGCACCTGGAATAAAACCCACCTGCCAGCTGGACATGGGCGCAGCGTGTTTTCTTTGGGGGCGGGTGGGCACTACCATACTGCCCTTCCTACCCTGGACACTACCACACAGCCAGGCAGCACTAGGGGGTAAGATCTAGAGATCTTTATTTGACTGGTCCACAGGTCCCTACAGGGCCACTTCGGGGGCCACTTCCCCCTCCCCTTGTCCTCTGGCTGTGGCCGCCTCCCTCTTTTCCCGTCGCTGCTTCCGCTTCAGCAGCCGCCGCTCCCGCTCAAACTCCTTCATGCGGCTCACATAGCTAGGGGTGAAGAAAGAAGGGTGGTCAGGCTTGCGGGGCAGGGGTGGGTGGGTCGGGAAGCGGGTGGGTGGGTCGGCACTCACTCAAGGTGCTCGCAGTAGTCCCAGGCGTGCTGCTCGTGCTTGCAGCCCAGGATGTTGGGGAAGCTGTCACGTTTACACTTGAGCAGTCTTATGAGGTGGTGGGCGCAGTAGTCCCGCTGGTGCAGCATTAGCTGTGCGTCCTGCATCTGCTGCTGCGTGGCCACCATCTCTGCGGGAGCAGGCAAGGGGTGTTGGTGCTCAGTGGGCCCCAGGAACCCACTCAGGGGTGTCCCTTGGCGAGGTCTGGTGAATCGGGGTTGTGTGCTGCTTTACAAAGTCGTCCTTGTCTTGGGTCACAGGTCGCCCCAGAGAACTGGGCTCTGCATGATCTCCCACGGCCTCTCTGGGGGCACCAGGCACGGCGTAGGGCGTGGACCTGGCACATCACTTTGTACCTCAGCATTGCCTTCCTCACCTGTGTATTGGGCCAGCTCCACAGGCCCGCTACAGCAAGAGTCCAGTAAGCCCCGCCCAGGACAACCACTGGAAGCCCAGGGATGACGGTCTGGCCAGAGACCCCACTCAGCCTCTGGCCTCTCTAATAGCTCCCCCTCCCGCTGCCAAACACACTTCTCATTTGCCACCCTCGATGTCAGGACCGTACCGCCCTGACAACTGCAAGTGTGTGCCTCCCCTTGGCCGTTCATGGTTTGGTGCCTTTGCCCACCACTTCTGAGTTGCATGCTGTGTGCCCACCACCTGCCCCGGTCCACCTGCTCTTGTGTCAGGCAGTCCAGCAGCCACACACCTGTGTGCAGGGTATAGGGGGTATGGCGTGGGCAGTATCCGGACTGCATCTTGGGAGGAAAGTAAGCGAGGGAGAGTGACTTGGGAGTGTTGACAGAGGGGTCACGGAGAACGTGGGACCTGGCGGCGTTAATTACTGGGGAAGGAAGCTGCCAGCTGAGGACACTGATATGAAATGATGCAGCCGGCCCCACTGGAGAGACCCTGCAGACTGCCTGGGGAGAGTGTTACTGCAAGAAAAACCTTGAGCAGAGCAGAGCTGTGTTACCAGGACAGGAGGGGATGGCGTGCCGGGGTGGGGGTGGGGTGTGTGTGTGCAAACACCGCACTACACCTAGGGAGATTGAGCTCATTCTTTCAGTGACCCTATAGGTCAGGATAGAAATGCTCCTGTGCGTTTCCAGGGCTGTAGATCTTGACAGAAGTGGAAGGTGTCCTCCTCCCTTGGAGGGTTGTTGGGTTTAAACAGCCAACCTTATGGTTAGTGGGCCGGCATGAAACCTATCATGTGAGCAGAGTGCCTTTCATGTGAGATATGTATTCGTACATGGCTTAGAGCTGACGGGTGTGGGATGTGTGTTAAAACTGGTGCACAGCAGGCAGGCTGCAGGGGGATCATCAGTCCAGTTGAGTTGGGGGGTGGTGGTGGTGGCCTGAGGGCTTGGCTGCAAATTGGAGTCCCACTTGGCAGCTGGCAGGCATGTAAGCAGGCAGCCTACCAGGTTCCCTTGACAGTGTGTAGAGACTGGAGAGGTCTATGGCCTGAGGCACCCCAACATATATAAGGGGAGGGGATCAGTGAAGGAGCTGCTGGTGAGGTGGGATGTATGTGTGCAGGGGAGATCCACAGTGCCCAAGGAAGGGAGCAACGGGCCATCACCAGAAACCTTGATGCCTCCCCAAGTTCCGCCGCCGGCACCCTGCTGTTCCCCACTACAAGCTCCCTGAAGGCAGCCTGGTGAATCTGCAGTGCCCAGTTTGGGCTTGGTCCAGGATTGGTGCTCTTGCGATCAATTAATTGCATACAAAAGCAACTTGCCGAGAACAGGCTGTGTGGTCGGCCTCCTTGTGTACACCTAAAAGGAGGTGAGACAGGTATAGTCCCAGGAGGTGATTTTTAAAAGGGTAGAGAAAGTTCTCCTTGCACATGCATGGGGGCCATTGAAGCTGCAAGAGAGGTGAATGGAGAAGCGCCCTGGGGTGGATGAGCGGAGGGCAAGGAGGGCAGGGACACAGGTTTAGAGTAACAGGAGGGCAGCCAGGGTCTGGGGTTGAGTAGGAAGAGGGGGGTGCCAGATACCCGTAAGAGCTATTTTCTGGCTGCATTAAGAATAAATAACAAAGGATGCCAAAAGGGGGAGGAAGAAGGTGGTGGAATCTGGGGAGGGAGGGAGTGTGAAGGACTAGCCAAGTGTAACAGGAAGGCTGGACCTTAGGAAGAGTGACCAGGTGGGATGTCTTTCTCCTGTCCTCTGCAGCAGCTCAGGGCAGGAGTCAAGGAGAGGCGAGCAGGGCGTCACCAAGGTTATGGGTTAGCCAACCACGAAAAGGAAACAGGCTGTAGGTGTTTGCAGAACTAGCTGTGGGGAAAGCGACGTGTGATGGGCAGTGGGGGCGGGGTTGGCGGAGAGTGTGATTATAGCACCCCATCCCAAGGCTCCCTCCAACCCCCTGCCGTCTCCGCCTCCATACACTGCTCACTCAGCGCGTCATTTTGGCAAAGCTCACCTGACTCCGTCCCTCCCTGCTTAGAAGGTTCGGCCCTCTCGGCCGGGTTAACTCTTATTCGACCCCCTCCCGGTCTCCACCTCCTGGAAGCCTTCCTTGACCCCTCAGACTCTTGCCCCCAGACCTGTCTGGTTCCACAGTTCGCACCACGAGGCTCTGAAGACAGAGCAGCTGTATCCCAACTTGGGATGTGATCCAATGTGGGATTTTTATCACATTAAAAAAAAGCAACTGCGGTTGGGCCCCCGCGGCCGTGCCCTCGCATCCCCCACCCAGGCAGGGACAGTGCCTCTGGGC
This sequence comes from Echinops telfairi, assembly GCF_000313985.2. Taxonomy (NCBI): domain Eukaryota; kingdom Metazoa; phylum Chordata; class Mammalia; order Afrosoricida; family Tenrecidae; genus Echinops; species Echinops telfairi. The sequence continues at coordinate 3,016,734 of NW_022103927.1, read as the reverse complement.
TCTTTCGGGTCAAGGCTGCGGCGGAGCCTGGAGACAAGTGCACGAGGCTCGAGCCCAGCCCGACTGACCCTACGGCTCGGGGGTCCCGCGTCTGGGGGCCGCGCCTGCGCACTGGGCCTCACCGCGCTCCTTGCGCTCGGGAAAGCCGTAGTCGGGCGGGAAGGTGGGCATCTGCAGGGGGTCAGGCTCCACCGAGGCATCGCCCAGGTACCGCCGGGCCAGGTGGGCCCCCATGGTCACAGCCGCCGCGGTTCCCCCAGCAGCGTAGGTCACCTCGCTCCAGCCCGGAAGCACTCGTCCTCCGCTAGCGCGGCTTCCGGGTTGCGCAGGCTGCCAGAGGTAATCATAGAGACGCTATTAACGACGAACGGCAGAGGGTTGAAGGGAGCTTTGGGATGGCGTTCGTCGCCACCTGGTGGCCGGATGAAGGCAGGACAGGTGCGGAGGTCCCCGATTTGTTGGCTGGGGCAGGAAGCGGCGGCGCTGAGGCTGGGCCTTATGGGTGCTCGGGCTGCCTTCCTTGCACGCCACCTGCATGGGGTGTCCTGGTATCCCGAAGCTGGTGTCCAAGTGAAAGTCCTTAAGTGACTGAACACTATTTACACAAACAATGGTGGTTGCTGGACTTACAATAATATATACTCACAGCAGCAAAACCACATCTGCCGGAGTTATAGTAACGTGATGGGGGTGGGGGGAGGGCATTAAAAGAATAAGTATATGGTATTCCTGGGCCACAATTCATTGGGTCCTGTGGCAGTTACATAATCTGTCAACTTGCCAAGGGGTAGATTCTAGCCTGTCAATCAGGTCATAGCCAATGAGGCCTCTGTGTGGTCATGGCCTTCTCCTGAGGATTCTGGGAACTCCTGTCTTCCTCCCTGGAGGCTGGGACTCTCGCTGCTTCATCTTCCTGCTGACAAGCCACATGGAGCTACACTGATGCAGCTAGAGCCCTGGAACTGGAGGAGCCACATGGAGACTGTATTAGTCTAGGTACTTTGGAGAAACAAATCCACAGCAACTCACGTATAAGAGAGAGTTTTATGCAAAGAAAATGTGCATCACGAAAACATCCGAACCCAATGCTGCCCAAGCCCACAAGTCCAACATTAACCCATACCCAACACCAGTCCACAAAGTCCTCCACCTCACAAAACAGAGACAATGATGCCAACTGCAGGAGGAAAGCTGAGTCAGTGAACGTGTAAGCATCTCAGCACTGGCAGGGGTCTCCACATGGCTGCTCCAGCACCCAGGGCTGCATCGGGATAGATCCATGTGGCTTCTCCTTGGGGATGACTTGTAGGAAATCCATCTTGCAAGCTGAAGCAGGGAACTGCTAAGGCAGCTGCACCCGATGCAACCATCACAAAACAAGAGACCCGAGAACTAGAAAGGCGAGGCTTCACCACCCATTTATCCCTCTGCCTTTCAACCAGACCCACATGTGATTATCGGCCAGGCTGGCACAATTAACTAACTCAGAGACCCACGCCAACGCTGAGATGCTTCCACCACCGCTGGAACCACAGGAGTTTCCACCCACTGGCCTGTGATCTTCCTGCATTCACCATCATTGCATGACTGTGTGAGTCTAAAGAGGAATTTATGGACTAGTATTGACATATGGGCTAATACCGGACTTATCCACTTGATCTGGACTGGGCTGGGATGTTTTCTTGCTGTACAATTGCTCTTTGATATAGTTCACTCTTACACACATATGAGTGTCTCTGGATTTGTTTTTCTAGTCAACCTAGACTAACAAGGTACCCTCAAGACAAGAGATCTGAACCAAAGTCGATTGACTGCCAATTGTATACCTTTGGGATAGCACGCATCTGCCTCTTCTCACACTATGAAGTTTCCACTGTAAGTCCAAACAGGTGAATTTGAGGTAGAGCCCAGTTCTCTTAGTGGGGTTTTCACATGGAGTCCTGGTGTGGCCTATGAAGGATGTACAACCAGTTTCAGGTCACTACTAGATAGATAACTGATCCGATATCTAGAACTTCTCTCTGGAATGTAGGTGTACTTAGCACTTAACATCTTATTACAAATGTCACTGCTCTCCGGAGGCCCTACTGATCATCTTTTCGACACTAGTCTTCATCCTATGCTATTGCCCTGCTTTATGTTTTATCATGCTCTGTGATTATCAGAAGCTATTTTGTTCTTTGTGTGTATCTCTACTTGCTTATTGTCTCTCTTGGTTAAATGGAGACTTCCATGGGTAAAGGAGTTTATCCATCTGTTTCACTTGGCACTTGATTGGCGATATAGAAATACAACCCGGGGAAGAGGCAAGTGTGTGTGGGTGGGTGAGACTGGTGGGAGTTTCCCTTCAGGTTGTATTTGCATGTCTTTTATAAGAAAAGGGAATTGAGAGAGGCTCCAGACATTGCAGGAGGAGGGGTAGCGGTAGACGCTGTCAAACTCTTGCAATCTCTTCTCAGGCTCTCTTTATTGGCTTCAGCCATGTGCACGGTGTACACTAACGCTGGATTCTCAGGCATGTCAGGTATAACCTTGATCAGACATGGGGGTGTTGCTGGGTGGTGGTCAGGATCCAGGCTACAGCAGCCTCACTGTGGTATAGCTGGGTGGCAGGTCAGGACCTCAGGGATGGGCTAGGGAAGGGGCTATACCCTGACTTACTTCTCTCCTGGAAGGATCGAAAGAGGAGGAGGAGGATGACTATGAGAACATGACACCACCCTACAAAGACCTTCCTCCGAAGCCAGGTAAGAGGGCTTCCGTGACGCCAGGTGGAAGAAAGTCGGGCTGGAGGCTTGGAGAATAGGATCTTTAGGGGCCATGGCTGGGGATTGTGCCTGCAGCTAGTTTTCCATGTTTCCAGCCCATGCTAGCCACTTCAGTGTCAAGAGCATCCTTGTCTGGATCCTTCACCCATTCTGATTGGGGAGGAGGTTCTGGGCACAGCCTTGGATGAAAAGGGCCAAGATGGAAGGGATCAAGGGGTAGGGGAATTTCAAAGGGACACTCAGGGCTTTGCCTGGAGTGGTAGAGGTTTGGGGGCCAGGCGAGGCTTTGGTGAGGGGGGGGGCATTGGAGTGGAACTGGAAGGAGGAGCAGAAACAGGCAGGGTGAGTTAGAAAGACAAGCCGAGGAGGACACCTGTTGTGAAGGCCCTGAGGCATGAAAAGTTGACGTGTTTGAGGAACTGTGAGTGTGCTGTTTGCTCAGTGCATTCACGTTAAAGGCCTGGCCTAGAACTCATGACGTCTGCCGAGTAGACAGAAAAGTGTAACTTTTCAGGGAACATTAGAACCGATGGTGATGCTGTATCTACAACTTTTTTTTAAAAAAGTGATTTACCTATGGAAGTACATGACATGTGAGCATTCTATCAAGGCAAGTACTTAAAAAGAAACCAAACTTGACCAGTGATAACCGTGCGTGAAGGAGGAAGAGTTTTTGCTTAGGGTGCATTGAGTTTATGTTGACGGTGGTGGAACAATCTGGAGAGGCATATCAGTCATGTTTGCACAACATGAAGAAGAGAACCATGCATGTAGACGTAGTTGAATTAGAGGGTGTTTTGTTGTGTCTATTTTTGCCACAATTGAAAAAAACGTCATGCATAATGAGGAGTACAAGGAAGAAGAAAATGTTCTAGAACTGACGGTGGTCATATGTACCACTCTTCTTGACATGAACGCACTGGAGCTGTATGACATGTGGATGAAGTATCAATAAAACGGTTTGAAAAAAATGTAAGTTTGGAAGAATGTTCCGCGTCAGCTCTCACCAGGACTCCTGAAGCCATGAGATGCCCGGGGCCCAGCCATTCAGGCAGCTCCCCTGGAGAGTGGCTGTCCTATGTGGTGTCTCCCATCTCTGAGTCCAGAGTGGGGCCATCTGAGAGACTCCAGAACTGTTAGGGCAGCAGTTCTCAACCTGTGGGCCGTGGCCCCTTTCACAGGGATCGCCTGATTCATAACAGTAGCAAAATGACAGTGATGAAGTAGAAACGAAAACAACTTTATGGTTGGTGGGGGGGTCCGGTGGGGTAGGGGGGGGATGAGTGTGGGTGGGAGGGGTGTTACCACCACATGAGGAACTGTATGAAAGGGTTTCATGGCATTAGGAAGGTTGAGAACTACTGTGTTAGGGGGTTATCATGAAGTAAGAGATGAACTGCCTTCTGCTGTTTGCTTTGTGTCTACCTCCAACCCTATCCCCCACATCCTCCTCAAACTGAATCCAAGACCAACCCCATCTCCAACGTCAGGGTCACCTTCCCACGTTCAGGGCCCTCTCCATCCCAAATGCAGCCTTATGCCCATCTCCATTCCCAAACCCAACTCCCCTTACTACCCCCATCTCAACTACGACTGAACTCAGTTCTTTTCCTTCCTTCCCAAACTCAGCGATGATTCCATTCTTCATTCTGACTACATTCTGTCTCACACCCTACCCACATCTCCATCATACTTTCAACCCCTCCCTATTCCCATCCCAACTCCAACTCCAACTCCATTCTGCACCCCATTTTTATTCCCATCACCATTCCAATTCCGCCCCCCAACCCAACTGTCTTTAATTTAGAGTGACCAGCATTCCCAGTGTTCTCAGAACTGAGGGGTTTCCTGGGATGCAGAATTTTATATTACGAAAATCACTTATTAACTTACAAGTCCATGCCTTTGATGATGACAAAGATATTGGTGTAGGAATAACTATATTTGAGAGTTCAAATTACCAGCTCAATTTTAGACGACATTTTATTTAATATTGAGATATTGAGTAGATAGCTTCAAAAATAAATCTTCGATTCAGAAGGAGAAAAATCACTTACTGATTGATTAAACAGGAAAAACAAAAGGCTATGTCTGCGTGCCAGTGTGGTAAGAGTGCTAGACATGAAAATTCTACAAGGAAGACACTTTTCAAGACCTCAAAAGTAAAATTTGGGGTCATTAGTAGGAATGGTCTACCCAATCTTATTAGCAACACAATGAAAATTCTGCAGGGATGTGCATGCCTGTGGTAACCCTTTGGGACAGTGGCAGGGGTGGCTCTGAGGGGGACGGGTAGGGTAGGATCCTCCACTGTGCCCTCTCAAAAGAGAGGTGAAAGTAGCCAGATGGATCCGTTCCAGCTTTGATTAGGGAGCTTAGAGACAGAGGCTGGTGCTGAGATTCCCATGACGGCAGGGGCACACTAAGTCACCGAGGGAGAGGTCAGCATACAGCTGTGGGGTGGGGTTTTATATGCTTAATGCTTACATGCAAGGATGCAGAAGAGCGACCTGGGAAAAACAGCGTCGCGGGGGTTGCCTTTGTCCTTGTTAATGGACTCTAATGCATGTTACCTCGAAGCCAGTTGCTCAGGCCACTGCTCAGTTAAGGTTCTCTGGGTCTTTAAAAAAATGATTTTATTTCTATTTTTTTATTGTAATGAATCGTTTTATTGGGAGCTCTTACAACAATCCACACATCCATTGTATCAGGCACCTTTGTGCATATGTTGCCATCATTACTTCCCAACCATTTTCTTTCTACATCAGTCTTTGGCGTCAGCAACTCCCCCCCACCCCCCTTCTCATCTCGAGCCTTATGCAGGAGCTAATCTTGTATTGTTTGTGAACCTCTCAATGTCATATAGTACCAATACCCATTCTAAAAGAAATTATTTCACAAACAAGTGGAATAGTTATTTATTTTAATAAGTGGTATCTTTAAAACGGTCAGTGGTACAGGTAGCAGAGCTCGTTAGAGAACATTGGAAAGTCCAGGTAACCAAGACCCTATCCCTTCATGTGGAGAAAAAAAAATTTTTTTTAAAAAAACATTCTAACAGACCTTTTCTCTCCCCCCAGACTTCGTTCTTCTTCTGTTTATCTCTTGGAAAGCAGAAAACCCAGCAAAGTCCCAGGACAGCTAGTCATGCTGCCTGACCCTGTATCCCCCCCTAGTCCCATTTCAATCTTAACCTTGAGCTTCTCTTCTCCAGGTTCCGTGGCTCCACCACGGCCTCCACGGGCAGGTGAGCTGGGGCTGGGGTGGGCACACGCGGCCCAGTACTGACTTTGCTCAGCTGTGGCTGAGCAACCATTCCTCCCTCTTCAGGAAAGAAAATGAAGAACTCCTCACTTTCCTGCAAGTCCCAGGAGATGGCAGGTGAGAGTTAGGGTCAGGATGTTCTGGCTCACCTGGTGAGTTAGTTAATTGTGCCAGGCTGGCCGATAATCACATGTGGGGCTAATTGAAAGGCGGAGGGATAAATGGGTGGTGAGCCTCGCCTTTCTAGTTCTTGGGTCTCTTGTTTTGTGATGGTTGCACCGGGTGCAGCTGCCTTAGCAGTTCCCTGCTTCAGCTTGCAAGATTGACTTCCTACAAGACATCCCCAAGGAGAAGCCGCATGGATCTACCCTGATGCAGCCCTGGGTGCTGGAGCAGCCGTGTGGAGACCCCTGCTAGTGCTGAGATGCTTACTCGTTCACTGACTCAGCTTTCCTCCTGCAGTCGGCATCATTGTCTCTGTTTTGTGAGGTGGAGGACTTTGTGGACTGGTGTTGGGTTCATGGGTTAATGTTGGACTTGTGGGCTTGGGCAGCATTGGGTTGGGATGTTTTCGTGATGCACATTTTCTTTACATAAAACTCTCTCTTGTACGTGAGTCGCTGTGGATTTGTTTCTCCAAAGTACCCAGACTAATACACCTGGCCTCAGACCTGCTCTTCATGCCATTCTATTTCTAACCCCTTCTAGGGCTAGATCTCAGGCCTGTCTCCTGCACAGCTCTTCAGCTGGGTGAGTAGTGGAAAGAAGCTCTGAGGAGTCTGAGGGGGCCACCTGGAAGGGGTCACAGTCCATTCCCATCCCTCCTCCGTTCCCCCATTCTGACCCGCAAACAAAGATGAGACAGAGCGAGAGAGACCTTTGGACGATAGAGCCTTTTGCAACATTTACATAAACCTCTCTACGTTTCTTTTCTCCAGGGACTGAACTGGAATCTTCTCCATCGCAGCCACTCCCTGTCAGTAAGTTCTTCTCTCAGTGCACCTCGTCTCTTCTGTCATTAGACAGAGCACTTGATTCACACCTGTGGCTCCTAGGGTGAGACAGGGGGCCAGCAGGAATTTTTTTCCCCCTTTCAAAAGCTGCTCCCCACCGAGTCTAGGTCAGAACGCAAGGACTCGGGGCTTGGAAGAGATGAGACATGTACAACACTAGGGTCTGTCTGGTACTCTTCAGGCTCAACCTCCCGCTCGAAGAAGATATGGGTACCATTTGATGCCCGGATGCAAGAGCCATTGATTGCTTTGGGCAGGGAACAGCATGGGAGGGGACTGACCGTTTCTCTTTCCCCACTCTTTGTGTCATGGTCTTCAAACAAACAAACAAACAAACAAACCAAACCAAACCAATTGGCCAACCTCTTGGATGCTAATGAATTAGATCATTTTTATATATTGTAATCATTGAAAATTGGATTTGTGTCTACATCTTTCTCTCCTTATGTCACTTCAATTTATGTGCTTCTGTTTCATACTATCATTTGTTAGCCAATCATGTGTCTTACGTGTGAAAAACGGTAATAATGCTTTCACCCATGTCCTGAGTATCATCACCCAAAAGATGATAAGGCTGCTGTGCCATGCTTTGTGTACAGTAAACGTCCATGAGCGTTCAGGGCCTTTTGACATTTGTTCTCCCTGAGAGGCTCGGGCTGGCGACACAGTTATGACTCCACAGCTCCGGGGCCTCCTCTTGGAGACAAGTTCAAGGGTCTCTTCCTGACTCTTCAAAGCACTGCTCTCTGCCCCTCCACAGTCACTTCAGTGCCCTGGATCAACAAGAAGCCGGGAGCCCTGGAGCGCTGCTTGGAGGACAGACTCCTGGTGTGCCTTTCTATGCTGCTGGTGGTCTCCCTGCTCCTGGCGTGTATCAGCCTGGCTGTGACCCTGGTCAAGTGTGAGTGGGGCCAGGATGGGGTGTGGGAGATGGGTGTAGGATGAGAGATGACCCGGGTTGACATTGGACTTCTGATAGACCAGGCAGTGGTAGAAGAACTGAGGATGCTAACCTTTCAGCAGATGAGCTGGCAAGCAAACGGTGAGTGGTTCCAGTCATTCTGTCCGGCCGTCCGTGTGGAGCACTTACTGTGTGTGTGTTAGGTGCTGGGGGTAGGATGGGGAATACAGGGAAACAACCTTTTTCCTTGTGCCCATGTGCAGTGTGTGCGTGCATGCGCTTTGTTTAATATGATTGCCGCGAGCCACGTGTGGCTATTGAGCGCTTGGAAGGTGGCTAGTTTGAGTGGAGATGTAAGTAGAACATGCACACGGATGTCCAAAGACGGACTCGGACAAAGTGCGCACAATTTTCATGTATCGCATTTATTTACAGAGTGAAAAGATACAATTTGAATACAGTGGTTAAGTAAAAAATCGCTTTCAAATTAATTTCATCGTTTTTTTAAACTTTAAAAACATGGTTATAAAAATTATGTCTATAGAGTTCACATCATTATTATATTAGACAGTGCTGGTATGGATCGATAACCATCCATCAAATCATCACTCTAATGGGTATGAAATTCCAAATTTTGGTGACTGGCCCGAAGAGAGATGTATTAATCCTTCCAAACTTGGTTCTGTGCAGAAGTTCTCTCCCTTCTCTTGAGGGGCCATAGAGCGTTTCCTTAGAAGTGATGCAGCTGAGGGAGGACTTAACCTTGTGAGTAGTGGAGGGTCTTAGGCATGTGCAAAGGCCCTGTGGCAGGAGGCAGCCTGACAAAGACAAGGGAGTGGGATAAGGGAGGGATGGCAGTGGTTTGGGTAAAGGGGGTGGCCAGGGAATGGAGAGAAGTGGGTGGAAGAGAGAGAAATTTAGGAGGTAGATTTGACAGGCTTTGAGAGTGGACTGGGAGTGATATGGTGCGAGAGAGAGGGGCATCAAGGATAACTTTTGCTTCTGTACTGGGTGATGGAGGGACACCCCCGCTTCACTTCCCCCATGGGGTAGGGAATGCTGGAGGAGGGTTAAGTGTGTGAGGGAAGGCCACACATTAGTTGTCTTCTCAGTTGGACTGGAGTTCACTATGACTAGTGAAGCTTGGACATGACTCCTCTCCACTTGCCCGAACCCATACCTCTTGTGCAAACCCATCCAGGACTCCTCAGTGCCCAGAGTCCAACGAGAAACATATGGCTTGGCCTTCAAGGACCCAGCCATCTGACCTCACCTTCCTTTGAGCTCAAGCTTGCTTGGCCTTCCCCTCCATCTCTGCTGCGTTTGCCTTCCCCCAGCCACTTGTCTCTGCACCCTGTACTCTGCACCTTGACTTTTCTTCTCACAGTTACCGAATCACTGTTCTTCAAAGCCCACGTCTTCCAGGAAGCCACTCCACTTAGTCTTGCAAGTCCCATGGATTATGCTGTTTTCTGAGCTCCCCTAGCGTCCCCTCTGGGCACTGAGCATGGGCTCTTATTGGCTTGTTTTGTTTTTTGAGTTTTAATGCCACCCTGTCGGACACGGGTGGGGCAGGAGCTCTTGCTTCTTTCTCTCCGATGTATCTGATGTCAGCTGTAGGTGGGTGGGCAGGTGAGGGCTCTGGGTCTCTAATCCTCAAGCCCATCTCTGGTGACAGTGACTGGCATGGCAGGGCTAGCTGGCCTGAAGAAGGACATTGAGCGCATCAAAGCTGACACTGACCAGTCCCTGGTGGAACTTCGGGGCTTATTAGGTGAGTGAAACTTGGGTAACTGCCTAGAAAGGGACACGGTAGAATTCGCACAGTGCCTAAACTCCATGAGGGCCATGTTCAGGGTCTTCTCTGTGCATCGTGCACTCTGGAGTTGAACTATGCACATTGCGGACGGCTGCACAGGGCAAGCCATGGCCACAGCCCTGGCTCGGAGGCCAACGTGACAAAATCCGATCCTATCCCCAGATTATAGCAAGATCACCTGCCCGAAAGGCTGGCTCTCCTTTGAGGACAAGTGTTACTACTTCTCCCTAAGCACCAAGTCATGGGAGGGAGCCCGGAAGTTCTGCCTGGAGAACTATTCTCACCTGGTCATCATCAATAGCTATGCAGAGCAGGTAAGCTGTCTGCGTTGTGCCCCTGTGACTAAGCAAGGCTAGCTTTGCCCTCTGTTACAAGAGTCACACATCCCGCCCTGAGTGGAAAGAAAACGGAATTGCTTTTGAGTCACTAACAACGCTAATAGCAAGTACTTAAGGTGATAGCATCATGCAGACTTTCAGTGGATTGTGCCCTGCCCCCCATCTCCCCCAGCTGGAGTTCAAGTCCGCATTGTGTTGTGACCTTGGGGAATGACTTATGTTCTCCAAGCCCTGGTTCCATTTCTAATGTGGGCATAATTAGGCCTATCTCTTAGGCAGTGCCTTCTTTCTTTCTTGCCTTAAAAAAAAAGTTTTATTGACATGTAATCACGTAATATATAATTCAACGGTTTAAATATGTTAAAAAGTTGGGCAATCATCACCACAATCAATTTTAGAACGTTTTATTTTTCCTTCTTGTTCCCCCTTTTGTTATCTCCCCATTTCTCTGCAACCTCCCTGTCCTTAACCTTAAGAACGTACTCATCCAGTTACGGTCTCTCTGCCCTTTGGAAGGACAAGATTAGGGCCCTAGGGTGGACGCGGTAAGGTTTTCAATGAAATGTTAGTAGGCTAACTCTTGCTACCCTTGAAGAATAAGCAGGTGCATTGTCCTGATGAGGGGGAACAAATTATTCAGCTTTTTTCTTGACCTTGCAAGTTTCCATTTTCTTAAAATTTCTTCATAATAAGACCCTGTGATTGTCCCGTGTCCTTTGAGAAAATATATCAGATGGCCCCTTTGGAATACCCTCCCCAGACCCCCACTCTGAACAGTTGCCATCACCCTCTGAGCTGACAGCTCTGGCTTGAACGTCACTCACGTAGAAGATGCCCTTGGTTTTGACTGGACCTTTTTTGAAGGCACCCTCATCAGACGAAGACAGGTGTATTGCTAAGAGAACTTCCCTGAAGACACCCACGAACCACAGTGAAGTGTTTAAACGTGTTTCCTTTGGAATGAACCTGTGCATGTAGGGAACCCTAATTGTTGTTAGGTGCCGTCAGGTAGATTTTGACGCACATGGACTGTAAGTATCACAAGGAAACATCACCCTGTCCTGTGCTAGCCTCACCACGGTCTTCTCTCTGAGCCTGTTGTTGCAGCCAGTGTCAATTCATCTTGACCTTCCCCCGGAGGTCTTCGTCCTTTGCAATGCCCCTCCACTTTATCAAGCACGATGTCCTTTTCCAGGGACTGGTCTCTGTGATCCCATGAGACAAAGTCTCGCCATCCTTGGCCCTAAGGAGCATTCTGGTTGTACTGCTTCCAAAATAGATCTGTGTGTCCCTTTAGCAGGCCATGGCACTTTCGATATCCTTTGCCAGCACCACAGTTTAAAAGCATCCTTTCTTCTTTGGTCTTGCTACTAAGTGTCCAGCTTTCCCATGCAGCAGAGGGAGGCCATTGGAAACACCATGGCTCGGGTCGGGCGCACCTTAGGCCTCAAAGGAACCTCCTTGCTTTCAACACGCTAAAGAGGTCTGGTGCAGCAGAGTTACCCAATGCAATGCGTCTTTTGATCTCTTGTCTGTTGCTTCCATGAGCATTGTTTGTGGAGCCAAGCGAGACAAAATCCTTGGCAACGTCATTCTTTTCTCCATTGATCACGATGTTTGTTACACAGTAGTCCAGTTGTGAGGATTTTGGTCGTCTTTACATTGAATTGTGGTCCCTTCTGAAGGCTGCAATCCTTGATCTTCATGAGCAAGTTCTTCAAGTTCACCCTGGTGCCAGAGTGGTTATGCATCGGGCTGCTAATTGCCAGGCTGGCAGTTTGAAACCACCAGTCTCTTTGCAGGAGCAAGATGAGACTTTCCACTCTCATCAAGAGTTACAGTCAGGGTTGGGGGAGCACTAGAACTGATTGTGATTCCACAACTCACTTTACTTTTATTTTTTAAAATTTTTATTTATTTATTTTTTAATCATTTTTAATCATTTTATTAGGGGCTCGTATGACTCTTATCACAATCCATACATACATCAATTGTGTAAAGCACATTTGTACATTCATTGCCCTCGTCATTCTCATCATTTGCTCTCCACTTAAGCCCCCAGCATCAGGTCCTCATTTTTTCCCCTCCCTCCCCCTCCTCCCTCCCTCATGAGCCCT
>NW_022103927.1:3001756-3004123 GCF_000313985.2 Echinops telfairi | reverse complement strand
GTTTTAACACTGAATGGGGTAAAGATTGTATAATTCTTCTTGTCATGATTGAGCTATTGAATTGTATGATATGTGGATTATGTGCCAATAAAACAGTAAAGAAAAGTAACGACAGTGTTGGAACCCCACAGGGTTGTTTTACTCTGTCCTGTAGGGTCGTTGTGTGTCAGAATTGACCTGAGGCAGTGAATTTTGAGCTATCATTGACATTTTTCTATAATTTACTCGTTCTATAGGGACACCTTTCTTTGGAATGGGCACCCATATGAAAGGAGGGAAGGTGTCTCTGTCAGTTGGTTGGTCAGGTAACTGTCTTCCAAATTTCCTGGCATAGACAAGTGGGTGCTTCAGTGTTTCATAAACCAGTCGAAGCCTTTCACTTGGTATTCCATCAATTCCTTGTTTTTGGCTGATGCTTTCAGTGCAGCCTGCACTTCTTCCTTGGGCACCATTGGTTTTGATCACATGCAATCTCTTGAAATGGTTGACTATCGACTAGTTCTTTCTGGTACAGTGACTGTATATTCTTTCCATCTACTTTTGACACTTCCTGTAATCGTTCAATATTTTGCCATAGACTCTGTCAGTATTGCAACTGGAGGCTTGACTTTTTCTTGAACTCTTTCAGTTTAAAATACACTGAGCATGCACTTCCCTTTTGGCTTTCTAAGTCCTGGCACATTTCATTAGACTATTTATAATTGCCTTCTCGAGCTGTCCTTTGAAAAGTTCTGTTCAGCTTTGATTTCATTCTTTCTTTCATTTGCTTTTGCTATTCTACATTCAAGAGCAAGTTTCAGAGTATCTTCTGACATCCGCTTTGATGTTTTATTTCATTCCTCTGTCTTGGATGACCTTTTGCTTTTGCGATGGACGATGTTCTTGATGGCCTCGCACAGCTCACTAGGTTTTCTGTCATGAGAAGTGTTCGCTGCATCAAATCTGTTCTTAAGATGTTCTTGAAATTCGGGAGGGATAGACTCAAGGTTGTATTTTGGCTCTTGTGAACTTGTTTTTGTTTTGTTCAGCTTTAATCTGAACTTGGCCTGTCCCAGTCTGCCCTGGTCTGGTTTTAGTGCTGATAGTGAGCTTCCCCATTCTAGCAGCACTTCTTTTTGACGTATCTTGTGCATACCAACCAAGTGGACCCTGCTTGTGCATACCAACCAAGTGGACCCTGTCAGGTGGTAGTACATATTGCAGCTGGGTTAGCAGTTTCCCAAGAAACCTGAGAGGATGAAAATGTTGATGGGTCATATGTATCCCGTGAGTTATAAAAAGGTTAAAGAAGATTTCTGTAGACAGCTCATCGTTGGATCTTGTCTTTTGTTGCCTTTTAAATCCAACTGGAAAATCCCTGAATTTTAATTTGTGCACTTAAATAATTTACATTCAACATAATTATTGATATGGTTGAATTAATCTCATTCCCCCTTCTTTTATGTACCCTGTGTTGTCCCTCCCCCCTTTCTTCTGTTCCATAGCATCACTTGCATGAATAATTAACACAGAATTTTGGGGTGGATCAAATGAAATTATGTAGGTGGGGAAGGTACAAATCATATACTCCCTAAACTCAGGTACCCCCCAAATATAACTTTCTTTTCTTTAAATAATTTGTTAGTTCCTCATTTGAAGACAGAGGGCATTTCATTTGAGTCATTTGGGGTCCCCCCTCTTTTTTTCCCCTCCCTGAATGGGGCTAGCTCATGTGGGGTCAAGGTGGAGGGAAGGTGTCGTCGTGTCTCCACGCTTGTATTCATCGGATGTCCACTGTCTGTGTGACCCTGGGTTTTCTCCCCTATAAAATGGAAACGCTGCTACTACCCATTCAGTGCGTCATAATGAGAATCCAATGTGATCACTGTGTACAGCGTATAGCTTGCGCCTTAACTCACATAAATCACCGGGACACCTAACACGTGCTGGGTTCTATTCCAAACACAGATGGCCAAGGCAGGCGGGCTCCCTTCTCTTGATGTGCCTTTATGGCAAGGGTTCTAAGTCTGATCAGCCGGGCTGCCCTTGAAACGGTCCACTCACCTGCCAGCAGTGCCTTTTGGGTTTCGGGCTCTCCTCCCATCTTGCCTGCTGCTCTTGGGCACAAGGGACTTTTCTGATTCTTCCGCTGTTTGCGAGCGTGGGAGAGCCTGGGAGGTCCCCAAAGGTTCCATCTGACACGCCCTCTGATTTAGAGTTCTCAAAACATGCAGCAGGGTTGAGGTGTCTGCCCCCTCCCGCAGCTTTATAACTTCCTTCCTGCTGAGACAGCTCCTGCCCACCTTTCTGGGGATCTATCTTTGGCGTGGCGATTGGGTGGGCTGAGATAGAATTTGCATAGCATAAACGTCACGGATCCTAAGGCTC
>NW_022103927.1:2995970-2998298 GCF_000313985.2 Echinops telfairi | reverse complement strand
CCTGGTCCCCTGGTAGCACCCCTAACACCTCAAAAGAAGGGGCTGATGAACTCTGGTTGAGGTGGGGGTGGACTGCACTGGTGATCCCCACTGGGCTTTCCTTCTTCCCAGTTGTCCTTGGCACCTTTGCAGTCTAAGCCAGAAGACGGTAACCCCAGGCTGGGCAGAATAGGGACAGCTCAAGTGGGAGCTCTTTGGTGACAAGGTCGCTGGCCCTGGTACTTTAAAATGTTCCTCCGGTGCACGTAGCTCAACCTTTTAGTAAAGCCGCTCAGATCCTCGGGCTGGTGGTTGGAAAAAAGACGGAACGGAGGAGCAGTCACAGGGTGGGAAGAAGAGGAAGATTAAAAACAATATGTATATATTTTATATATATATTGGGGTGAAAATACCTACAATAAAACATATGCCAGGTCAACGATTTCGACATGCCTCCTCAGTGCCTCTGATGGCATTCGTCAATGACAACACTTTCATTAGACTTTTTATGTTGAGGTAATTGCATCTCAATGTGCCCTTGTGAGAAACAATGCCTTTTACGGGAGAAAAAGACTTTGATTTGTCCCGTGATGAGCAGCATCTTCTTTTCCATCAGAGATTCCAAGAAGGCAGGGTGGCTCTTGGTAGAGATGATGTGGCAGGCCGTGGCACCCTGTGGAGTGGCATTGCCAGTGCTCCGCTCAGATCCCATCAGGGGGCCGGTGCGTCCATCCCGCAGCTGTGTGAACAATGGCTGCTAAGGGCTTATAGAATGGGTATTTCTGCACAGGGCAATTCCGGTTTTTTGGGGTACCCCATCACACAATCACACTACATTGGGTATCCTTTTTCCTTTTAAACATAATTTATTTTCACTCTGGTTGAAAACACACACACCAACCCAACAACTTTTACACGCGCATCTCAGTAACACTGCGTTCTTCATGATACGTTTTAATTTCCCCCCGAGTTGTTCCTCTCCCATTCACATCAACTCACGGCCTCCCAAGTTTCCTCGCTAATCTTTCCAGCTGCGGTTACCCATTTGATCTCCCATAGATAGCTCTTACGAGGGCGCCGTGCTCCATGCAGACCTTCTTTGTTAGGAAAGCTACATCCTGGTTTGGTTTTAGGAAGACTTCGGGGGGCATATGTTTTGGTTTAAGGTTTAAAGACCATCCAGAGGTCTTTCAAGCTGTGAACTTTCTGAAGCGGACTGCCGTAGCTTGTTTTCCGAGGCACCTCGGGCTGGGTTCAAACTGCCAACCTTTTGGGTAGTTTATGGGCACGTGACTGTTTACACAACCCAGGGATACCGCTCCCTGCACACTCACACATCCTCACTGCCGCGGACACAATGCAGACTCATAGCGACCCCCTGTGGGCTTGTGAGACTGTCACTCTTTACAGGAAGAGAAAGCTCTGTCTTTCTCCCTTGGAGTGCCTGGCGATTTTGCACTGCCCACTAGGTGGATTGCAGCCCACCTCATAACCACCGTACTCCCAGGGATCCCTCCTGCACAGCACCCCCTAAATAAGTTCCATATATCTGGATCCCCCGGTGGGATTCAAATGATTTAACAACCAGTTTGCTGCCCCTATGAGTGTTTTAAGTATTAAAGAGAGATACACTGAAAGGTGGTTTGTTTCTTCCAGTTAGTACTTAAGTAAGACCAATAAAAGAGGTACATACATAGTTACAATATGAATGACAATACTAAATAATGCCTGACAGAAAACAATAAAACGGTTCAGATATTCACATACTGCTTCTTGGTGGGCATCCTTACTTTCAGCATTCATTGTTTTGATCTGAGCATCACCGACTTCTCCTTTACCCTTTCACCACATTTCCCTGTAGGAGTAGGGCCCTTCCTTTAGGGGTAGGCCCATCAGACCATGGTCAGGATGTCTGATATAGGAGAGACAGTTAGGCGGCTTCTCTGCTCCGAACATATTGTGTTCGTCTTTTAAAAAACCCTTTCCGCTTCTGCTGAACCAAGAGCAAATGTTCGGAATATTATTAGCTCTTTCAACATTTTCAGGAATTGCATAATCCACTCACAGTATCTCATGAGATTTGGGGAGTACCACAAGGCTGAAATGAATGACAGTGTTCCACCCGCCGATGGTTTGGCACTTTTCCTCTTTATGCAATATGTTTGCTTACTGAAACAACAAATGCAAGGGGATCAAAGTATAATATTTCATCAAAAGTATAATGAATTTAATGAAATGAATAAACATTACAAGCATACTTTGGTCTAATTAAAAAATTATTAATCATTTTATTGGGGGGCTCTTACAAATCTTATAATAATCCATCATTCAGTTGTAGCACACATGTAC
>NW_022103927.1:2978581-2992740 GCF_000313985.2 Echinops telfairi | reverse complement strand
TCAGGTGAAAGAAAGGGTAAAGGCTAAAGAGATTCAGGTGAAAGAAAGGGTAAAGGCTAAAGGGATTCAGGTGAAAGAAAGGGTAAAGGCTAAAGGGATTCAGGTGAAAGGGTCCTAAAATGTAAAAGCCTTTCGTATATACATTTTAGGACTCTTTCTCTCTCCTGAATACATGTACATGTATATAATTATATCTCAATGAATTCTATATGATTATATAAATATGATTATTCTATATGATTGTGTGATTATATACCAAGAAGTTCTATAGTATAAATGATATGTAATTACATATAAAGAAAATTATTAAAGAAAAAGTCTATATAAACAAATAGACTTCTTAATCTTTTTTTTTAAATTGTGAATTGGATGAGCGTTTACAGAGCAGATTGATTTTCCATTCAACCTTCTGTACACATTTTGTTTGCAATCCTTGCAACCCCATCATCACTTACTCTATTTCCTTCCTGTTTTTAGAGTTTATTTATTTATTTTTAATTTTTCCTTCCATGTTTAATGTTTCCATTCCACTTTCTTTCCTAACCCTTCCGAATGTTGTCATTGGGTGAATGCTGCCCTTTTGATTTCAGATGGTTGATTATTCTAAGGTGTGTGTGCCCCACTAGTATTTTTGTTCCCCTTATAGACCTGTGGTTGGAAATTGAGTCATGGGGTGAGGTCAGTTTCAGACTTGGATGAATAAGCATCATAGTCGCAGGTGTTTCACCAGTCTCTATCCAACCAGTACGCCTGTTTTCAAAGATGTTAGTTATGATTTTTCTTCCACTCCAGCCAGGGCCTTCTACTGACCAGCAGAGAAATTGGTAGTCATAGCTGGGCATCATCTAGCATAGGCTTTCTCATGTCTTGATTTGAACAGTTTCAGGTTCATAGACAGACGGAGGAGATCGCCAGGAGAGTTCCCATGAACCAATTGTATTCTACTGCAAACAGCTTGCATTAGTATTGGGAGGTCTAATGGTTTAGTGGTTACGTGCTTGGCTGCTCACCCACAGGGGGTTGGTTCAGACCCACCAGCCACTCCATGGGAAAGAGGTATGGAAGTATTATGGGGCAGTTCTAATCCTCGGCCTTACAAGGCTGGGCTGAGTTGGCATTAATTGCCTCTGTGGCAACAGGCCTCGTAATGGTGCACTGGTGTAGTTCCTTTGTCACAGTCGACTGATATTAAAGGTCCCAAATCAAACTCACTGCCCTCGAGTCGATGCCGACTCAGAGCGACCCTCCAGACAGGGTAGAACTGCTCTGCGAGCTTCTGAGACTGTAACTCTTTTTTGTAAAAATCGTTTTATTAGGGGCTCATCCAACCCTTATCACAATCCATACCTACATCAATGGTGTAAAGCACATCTGTACATTCATTGCCCTCATCATTCTCACAACACCTGCTCTCCACTAAGCCCCTGGCATCAGCTCCTCAGAGACTGTAACTCTTTATGGAAAGAGAAAGGCCCATCTTTCTCTCGTGTCGTGGCTGGTGGTTTCAAACTGCTGACCTTTCAGATCGCAGCTCACCGTGTCGCCACTAGGCCACCAGCACTCCCTGGATTGATATGACTCATACCTTATTATTAGCTACAGTCTGCGTTTACATGAACATTCAGATTCCTGTTGAACAGTTCTATGGATTTTGAAAATGCGTACTGTCAAGGTACCACCATTATGGGATCACATAGGACAGTTTCACTGCCCTAAAAATGTCTCGGGCTTCACATATTTATTCCCTTTTTCTTTCTCCTCCCCTTTCCCCCCATCCAGTTTCTGGAACCGCAACGAACCCAACAACAACCACAAAGAGGACTGTGGTAGCATGAACACAGATCGGACGTGGAATGACCTTCCTTGTGAGCAGACTGCCTACTGGGTCTGCGAACGGAAATGCTCCTGCTGAGACTCAGGCGGAGACTGGGGTGATACTCAGCACCCCTCAACTCATAGGGATGAGTACCCCTGCTCCTCCGCAGAGGCCCTGCCTCCTCATAGACATGGATGTAACCCAATTGGATCCAGAGCGTGGCTATAGCAAGTCACCGAGATGCAAGTTGGACCATTTGAGCTCCCCCAGATGGATGGCAGATGCCCAGGGCTTGATGGTCTCCCAGTCTGGGTCTGGTGGGCATCCACCAGGTTTCTTCTCATGGTCCTCAGGAACTGGTGGAGGTTCCAGGTCTGAGATTGCACTCTGGACGGAGACACTCGGGGTCCTCTGACCCAGGATGAACTGGGGCTCGGTGGCTGACCAGTGTGAACCAGCTTCTGGGAAGTCAGTTGGGACAAAGTTCGTGGCAGGCAATTTTCTTGGTGAGGTTCGCTCAAGCCAAGTGATGAAAGCTGACTTCTGCTGAGCTCTGACCTTTAGAAAGTCGAGAAAGGCAGCCCAGATCAGAGCGAAGTTCATGGTCAGGTCTATAGGGCAAGTGTGGCCTCTGCACGTTGGTCCTCTCAAGTTGTGTGTGGGTGGTAAAGCTCCTTGATATGATTGTCCATTTTACTTCTGTGTGGACGCTCTTGGACTGTTAGCCCTTGCAATGCGTGTGCACCTCAGATGCCACTTCATCGTATGGAAGAGTTCTGGTCGTGTCAGGATGCTTAGAGTCCTTGGCCCTTGCTCACTAAATGCCAGGAGTACCCCACCCCTACCATCATGACAACCGACACATGCATCCCTCGAGGGCCAGTAGGGCCCCTAGCTGAGCACAACTCAAGTGCATGTGCTCCAAACAGTTTCGTATTTACCAGGTGTCCTTGACCAAGACCAGAGCCCTTCTTGTTTGGAAGGAAAGATGATTGTGGCGAGGTGGCTCTGGGAAAAGGAGGTTGTGGGGGAAATTGGAGGACCACTTCCCCTTTGCTTTCTCTCTTTCGGCCTTGACCTCTTCATGAACCACCCAACCCCAACGGGCACAGTCCGCCCACAGCCTGCAGAGTGGGTGGGAATCTTGCTCTGTGCCCTGCATCCAGGAGAGCTTTGGCTTGAGTGACTGCTTCTTTGGGGCTAGAGGAAGTTTTCACACCTCAGAAAAAGAAACTTCCCTATCCTGCAATCGGTGTGGTGTGAAATGAGGAAGCAGGGCCTGGCAGTCACACGTATGAGTCACCCAGGGGGCCCGTGATGGAGCCAGCTCCAACCTACCTTACTTCCACATCTCTTATGATCATCTGCTTGAAGACAGGGAGGTAAACATGAAAAAAGCCTCCTTTGAACCACTTTGGGTCCAGGGTAACAAATATTGGATGCTTTTGCTAAGAAAAAGAATACCCATCGTTTATCGACCATGTACTGCTAGATGCTCCAACCTTGTGAGGTTGGAATGATCATAAACCCCCTTTTACAGCTGGGATCTTATGGTTTGTCTGCGTTAGTCAGTGGGAAAACGGCAGAGCTGGGATTGGGCCCTACCTCCCTTCAATGGTTTGTCTCTCTGCAGCACCCGTGGCCTCCAAGAGGTGATTTGTAAACTTCAATTTTTCCTGAGGGCTGACCTTGCAACTCTGGTCTCCTCCACTTATTATGGGAGAAGTGCGATGTGGTAATTGTGATGAAAACAATCATGTATTGACTCCCACTCTCTCTACATAAAAAGTTTGCTGTGTTTCCATCAGGTTAAGGGACAATTAGCTGAGTTGTTAATTGTGTGGTTCCCTTGGGGCTATTGTGATAATCCAAGAGAGTAAAGACACAGGCTTGGGTTAGGGGCTGTGGAGATAAGAATAATCCTGCATCTATTTCAGTGGCTCTCAACCTTCCTAATGCCTCCACTCTTTCATACACTTCCTCTTGTTGTGGTGACCCCCCCAACCATAAAATTATTTTTGTTGCTACTTCATAACTGTGATTTTGCTACATCTGATATGCAGGATGTATTTTCATCGTTACAAATGGAATGTAATTAATCGTAATTAAAGCCTAGTGATTAATCACAAAACAATATGCAATTGTATATTGTGGAATATTTGTGTTTTCCGATGGTCTTAGGTGACTCCTGTGAAAGGATCGTTTGACCCCCAAAGGGGTTGCGACCCACAGGTTGAGAAGGGCTGGTCTATCTGAAGGCACAGCCAATAGGATTTGCTGCTGGGGTGGCTGTGGCGTTTGAAGGGAAGAGAAGACTGTGACGCCTGGACTTGGTGCAGCTATACCCTAGCTCGCTCACACCTTCAGTGGGTTGATCTGGAGCTGTGGGTTTCATGGCGTCACCCCCTCCACTCCCAAGTCCTCAGTGGGATTGAGCTCTAGTTGCTTACAGTGGTCGGCTGCGCAGCGACACACATTTAATGCCATTTTTATTGGCTCTTTCTTTCTCTGACTCACTTCTTCAATCACCTCCTGGTGTCTGTTCAAATCACCTAAAACATAAACTACTTGAATTTGAATCCTTGTTCAGTGTTTACTTTGGGGGCCAGTTTGCTTGGGACCAAGGGACTCCTGTGATGTAGGACTCTCAGTGCTGTGACTGGGGATGGGGGAGGGGAACAGGGGACCAAGAACCAAACTCCCTGACATTGAGTTTGTTCTGACTCATTACTACTCTGTAGGGCTAGGTAAATCTTTACAGGACTATAGCTCTCTCTGAGAGTAGACAGTATTGTGTTTCTTCCACAGGGAAGCTGGAGGTTTCCATCTGCAGCCCAGCCCTAACTGTTAGGGTAACTTTTATTTTTTTAATCATTTTATTGGGGGCTCATACAACTCTAATCACAATCCATTGTATAAAGCACATTTGTACATTCATTACCCTCATCATTCTCAAAACATTTGCTCTCCACGTAAGCCCCTGGCATCAGCTCCTCATTTCTCCCCTCCTTCCCTGCTCTCCCCCCCCCCATGAACCCTTGATAATTTGTAAATTATTATTTTGTCATATCCTACACTGGCCGACATCTCCCTTTACCCACTTTTCTGTTGTCCATCCTCCAAGGAGGGGGGGTTATATGTAAGTCCTTGTAATCGGTTCCCCCTTTCCATCTCACCCTCCCTACACCCTCCCGGTATCGACGTTCTCACCACTGGGCCTGAAGGGATCATCTGTCCTGGATTCCCTGTGCTTCCAGTTCCTATCTGTACCAGTGTACATCCTCTAGGCAGATTTGTGAGGTAGAATTGGGATCATGATAGTGGAGGGGGGGGAGGTTAGGAAGCATTTAGGGACTAGAGGAAAGTTGTATGTTTCATCTTTGCTACACTGCACCCTGACTAGATCATCTCCTACCCACAACCTTTCAGTAAGGGGATGTCCAGTTGCATACAGGTGGGCTTTAGGTCCCCACTTCGCACTCCCCTTCATTCACAATGATATGATTTTTTTGTTCTTTGGTTAGGGTAACTCTTTTTGGGAATGTAACGCTCCCCCCTTTATTAAAAGGGAATGTAATTATGGAAGTAGAAAGCGTCCTCTTTCTCCTGCTGAGAACCTGCTGGCTTCGAACTGCTGACCTTGTGGTTAGCAGCCCAACACATAGCCACTGTGCCACTAGGGCTCCTAAACCTGGGAAGGGTTGGGCAAAGCAGGGTAAGCTGGCTTCTCTAATAGGAGGAGATTGGAGACCAACAGAGTTAAATGTGACCCAAGTTACATAACAGCGAGAAGAAACCAGTGAGTGGACTTAACATCAAGGAAGCCGTTGGTGCATTGAGTCAGTCTTTTAAGTATTAGAATAAGAAGTGTGTTGAGCAAGAGTGGTTGGGAGGAAGTGGAGACAGCAGAGTGTAAACAACCTTTCCAGATTTTGACTGTGAAGGGGAAGAGTGATATAGTGTTTATTGAAGCAAGAGAAGAAGTTGAGGGAGGGTTTCGTGTGTGTGTGTGTGTGTGTGTGTGTGTGTGTGGTAGAAGGGACCTGAACATGCCCCTTCCTGTTACTCATTAAAAAGCTATATTCTTCCCACATTAGATCTCCTAGTCTGATTTTTCCCCTTTATGATTTTCATCCCTTTGCAATTTGCACCATGCTTTGAGATACTTATTCCACCTGGTCTTTTAAACCATGAATTTAGCTTTTGAGAGCAACCACCCAATTCTTTAGTTAATGCTGCAGTTTCCCGTGCAGAAATCCTGCCTTTTCTTTTTCTTTCTAGAGAGCCTTTGAGGTGCTCTACTTGAATCTCCCTAAGTTCTTACTATTAACTATTCTTGTTTAAAGCTGTTGTCTGTCTACTCCATCAGCTCTATTTTGTTGGCTGTCAATTCAGTTACATCAGATGCGGGATCTTTCACATGTCATTTTTCTCTGGGGCTCAGATAAAGGATTGAGGACTCTTAGTTGTAGCAGTTTCTCAGGCAGGTGTGCAGAAGTGCTCCCCTCCTTCCCAGACTCCTTCCTTCTTTCCTTCCTTCCTTCCAGATATACCAGTAGGGTTCCTTCTTGAGGACAGAACACACACACACACACACACACACACACACACACACACACACGCACACACACTGACCGTAGCCAAGAAGGCCATAGACTTTTGTGGCCCAGACTCTTCCTAGGTTACATTGTGTCATGTCCTTACCTTCAGAACACTCGTTGGCCTATCTCACACTCTCATCTGACTAATTGGGGAGAAATTCCAACTCCAGGCATCCTTTTAGGGATTCTCCCAGAAACTGTAATCCCACTCAGCTGCCAGGAGTCTCAAGCCAGAAGTCTTTTGGTCCCAAAGGTACAGATAGATTAGGATGGGGAGGGGAAGCAAGGTATGTTCAGGTGACCATTTCCCTAGAATCTTACATTTCTTTCTCTAAAACGGTTGGAAAACTACAGCATAGAGATCAAATTGTGAGCATAGCCTATTTTTGGATGACCAGTGGGCTAAAAGTGAATATATCCATATAGAAAAACTATACATGAATATATATATCAACCTGTAAAGATTCCCTGTCTCAGAAACCCTAGATAGGGTCTCCATGAGTCAGAATCAACTCAATGGCAGTGATCTTTGTAAAGAAAGATTTTATTTATTTATTAAGAAAGATTTATTTGACAAGTTTCACTTAGCGCAATACACCTAAAAGGTAAATCACAGTATAATGAGATTTCAATCAGGGCCTCAGAATGTCATATAAACACCAAGACCACAATCCTAAAAGTATTGCTATTGCATCTAATGTTAACTTAAAAAACACCCCAGACCCTTAAACTTACATGCCTTACGGGTTATTAAATGATACTAGAATTAAAACATACCACATGCTTCACTTTTTAATTGTAGACACAGCTCCTATGCTTGAGTTTTGTTTATTAAAAAAAAGGCACGCCTTGCAACGTGCATTCATTGTTCAATAACATGTGGTCTCAGAGCGACATTTAACATACCTGAACTGCTTTCACCTACATACGCGACTGCTTAAGTTCATTTGACAACTAAAGAAAAGCTGAAACTTGCTTAACTGGGTGCATGTTTTGTGTTCAAAAACAATCCTGACTTCCCCTTAGAGTAAGCACGAATCACAGACTTGTATTGCGAAACTGTCAAACTGACCAAGAGTCAGTGATCAGGATTACAATCCCCACTCATCACTCCTACTGGACATGCTAGACATCCCTCCCATCCCCATTCCGTCCCCTCCCATCGAGGCACGGCTTCCACGACTGTAGTAGCTGCTGTTCACAGTGCCAGTGGGTTGGGTGGGCGTCAAGTCCACTTGGACTCGTCCTGACTCTGTGAGTCGATCTGATTCTATGACTCTGGGACCCGTCCTGACTGTGCGTCCATCTCCACAGGAGCAGAGAGCACCGTCTTTCTGCAGAGGAGCAGTCGGTTAGCAATCCAGTTCGTGCTTCTCTCTCTCTTTCTCCCTTTCACACCACCCCCTCCACACCCCCCCACGAGGGGCTGAACAAGTAGAATTAAAACACGTGAAACGGAAACCAAAGCCCTCTCTACTTATTCATTGCTGTGTTCCTGCTACGTGACTGGAAGGTGAGCCATGGGAATAGCTCAGGTTCAGGAGCGAAGCGTGTCTAAAGGTTATAGTCCCCAAAGTCTCCATCAGATCAGTAAGCCTAGATTTTTAAGAAAATAGTTATGAATTTCATTCCACCTTTGTCTCTTACTTTATCCAGGACCTCCTCTGGTGATCCAATTCAGACAGTCTGCAGGGGGAGCTGGGCCCCACCTAGTTCTTCTGGCCTCAGGTTTATGGAGGGTGAGGTTTGTGCAATTGGTTAGTCCTAATGTTTTCCATGTGTCCCACATCTATCTGAATCTACATTTATACATTTATTGTATATATGATATACAACCGGATTTTATATCTATAGTTTGTACGTATCTAATCTAATCTATCTGTTGATTTGTCAGTCTATCAAACTGTCTCTCATGTATCTATCGTATGTGTGTGTGTGTGTGTGTGTGTGTGTGTGTATGTATGGGTACAAAGAGTGTATATGGCCTGAAAATAAGAAAATATTTACTATGTGATCTTCTACAGAAAAATTGCTGACTACTGTTAGGATATATAAATGGCACTGGAACAAGGACATGGACAGGGCAGAAGACTCAGGAGAGAGAGGGAACAATCACTGGTCAAAGGCCCCCAAAGACATAGGTCAGGGTGGGATCTGAGCACAGATGAAGGGGAGAGGGCCTTAGGAAGGGGAGGAGCCCTTGGCCCTTGTGGAGAACAGGGGAGAGGGCCATGTGGACTGATGGTGGAAGTTAGCAAGGATGGCTATGAGTGCAAATTTATTTAGAAGGGAAATCAGGAAGTTGAATTTCTGATCGCTGGTGTTACTTTTTCTCTTTGAAGCAGAAGATAAAGTCTTTTGCCTTGAATAAAGGGAACAGCGATGAGAATTGAGGAAGGCGGTGACATTTGGGACTCCTCATGTGGGGAAGTTGACTAGGGATAGGCACAGAGATCCCCAGGGAGCACGGAAGGTGTTGTTAGAGCATGACTTTGTGTTGACTCCAAGCTGAAGGTCTTGGGTCTGATTGACCTGGAGGCAAGGAGGATGGAGGAGAGACGTGGTGGGTTCACTCATAAGAAAGGATGCTTTGGGCATCGAGCATTAGATCCTTTAACTCAAAATGGCTTAATAATGGTTGTCTAGCGTAGCACAAAGTCCAAGGGTTAGTTCAACAGCACAGTAATGTCCTAAAACCCCAGATTATTCTCGTCTTTCTGTTTTTTCTTCTTTGATTTTCCCAGTATGTTGTCTTCCTTCCAAGTATCCTGTGGTTGTATGACAGCATCCCAAAGTAGGAAATCCTGGGCCGCTCCTTGGACTTCTCTTTGTGTTTCTCAATTGAAGAAATGTTTCTCAGCAGATGTATCTTGCATCTCATTGGCTAGAACTTGTCCAGACGTTCCCCTTCAAGACATCTACAGCAAAATGGAAAATCACCATGGTTAGCTTAAACCAGAGCCCCCTATGGCGTATGGCAAATCTGCTGCACAAAACCTACTGAAAATGCTAAAGAGCAAAGACGCCGCTGTGAGGACTGAGCTGTGCCTGCCCCAGGCTTGGGTGGTTTCAATCTCCTCACATGCATGTGAATGTTCGACCATGAGGAAGGAAGACCAGAGA
Source organism: Echinops telfairi (assembly GCF_000313985.2). NCBI lineage: Eukaryota > Metazoa > Chordata > Mammalia > Afrosoricida > Tenrecidae > Echinops > Echinops telfairi. The sequence continues at coordinate 2,983,200 of NW_022103927.1, read as the reverse complement.
AAGTGAATGCATTTGAATTACGGTTGGGTGAACAACATGGAAAGTATCAAGGGCTGTCAGAAGACCAAACAAATCCAATTCAGAAGAAGTACAGCCAGAAGTGGGGGTAGCCTTGGACGTGAGCACAGCGAGCCTCCAGGTCATGTGTGTTGGACATGGTATCAGGAGGCAGCAGCCTCTGGAGGAGGGCACATGCTTGGTAAAGTAGAGGTTCAGTGACCAAGAGGAAGCCTAGGAGGGGGATGGACACAGTAGGTGCAACAGTGTGCTCACACACCCATGGTGAGGACAGTGCGCTACGGACAGGGGTTTCCTGCTGCTGCACACAGGGTGCCTGTAAGGCAGAGTCAATTGGATGACTCACAGCAACAGCTTAAATCAGGATTATTCCGCCTCAACACTGTTGGTATTTGGGGCTGAATACTTGCTTGTGGGTGGGAGATGGTCCACATTGTAGGATGCAGACCAGCACCCACTGGATGGAACATCAATCTACTAGATGCCAGTCAGACCATCATCCCAGTTATGACAACAAAAGAGCTCAATGCCAAATGTCCTTGTGTATTTTCCCGGTGGGGAAATCACCTCCTGTTGATAACTGATGGCTTAGACCAGTGGTTCTCTACCTTCCTCATGCCGTGGCCCTTTCATACAGTTCCTCATGTTGTGGTGACCCCCCCCAACCAGAACATTATTTTCATTGCTACTTCATCACTGTCATTTTGCTACTGTGATGAATTGGGGACCCCTGTGAAAGGGTTGTTTGACCCCCAATGGGGTTGCGACCCACAGGTTGAGAACTGCTGGCTTAGACCAATCTCAAGGGACCCTTTTGGCCCAGGCACTTTCCTGTCCCAACTATGAGACTGATCAAGGTGGCTGCCAAGCCGACAATCTGCAGTGCTTGGCATTGTAGGATTGACCTTGAACTGAATATTTGCAGGTGATTGTGAATATGTAGAATGGTACGTAGGTAGGAGACAGAGTCAGAAAAAGGAAGCAAAGATGATGGACATATAGGAGTGAGTTACTTGAAGTGGTGGATCATGAGCTATAGGGTGAATACGAGAGGAGGTAAAGTCAAGAGGAAGCTTGTCATTTGGGTGAAATTGATCGTTCGAGGGGCTGGATGAGTTTAAAGAACACGTTTAGGAGAAACGCAAGAGCTCAAAGAAAGCCTGAGAGAAGGGTTTCCTAAGCGACAAAAAGATGAAGTATTTGCAATGATCCAGGTTCAGCATTGCCTGAGCACAACTTACAGTGGGAGCCTACAACGCAGAACAATCTTTTATGGAGGTAAAGATGATATGGATAGTGAATTCCCTCACCTCTCATTCGTTCTTCATAGCCTCAATTTAGGACTTTCCTCTGGGAGTTTATGACTCACTGTCTGGTACTTTTCCAGTAAAGCATAATTTTTACCTTAAGTAATGTTGCCTGTTTACACAGCTGACTTTCCTTCTATATCAAGTTTCCAGAGGAACAGAGCCAGGAAATTAGACAAAGGTCAAGTTTGCCTATAGAGAAGGGGAAAGGATTCCGCTAACTCTTTATTCACATACTGTGCCTAGACAAAAAACAAAACTAAAACCCTTAAGAGAGTCTTTCAATTAGAGCTCATGTGTCTATTAAAGGGAGACTCATAGCTCTTTATACCTTCCCCCACCTTTCAAAGATATCCTCATCTCTGAGTTTTCCCAAGGTTAAGTAAACCTAAAAAAGAAACTTCCTGATTTCTTTGTGGGAAGCAGTGAGTCACTGGAGAGTGGGCAGTTTGGGGAGTGATTGTGGATTATCGGGGGGATTTTTATCAGCTACAGTCACTTGTCAGCATCGATGACAATTTCACCCTAATTGAGAAGAATTAATCTGATATTCATAAAAAAATTGTCTGATGACCTTGACCTGCCAGGATTTTCTCCTGGCACCTTTTCCCCATGGTCCTTGCGGGAAGACTTATAATGACGGCATCAGCCCTCTGCTGCAGCGGTCAAGTGTTTGGCTCCTAGCTGAGAAGCCAGAGGTTTGATTCAGCAGTGACAGTGGCAGGAAGGAGCCGGTGAGCTGCTGTCGTCAAGATCGAAGCCTGGAAAATCGTCCAGAGCGCCCAGAGCACCTGTCCTACAGGGTCACTGTGAGTTAGAACAGCTGGATGCTACACAAAACAACGGCTTTCTTTTTATTTATTAAAGGATCATTTTATTGGGGGCTCTTACAAGTCTTATTACCATCCACACATCGATTGTATCAGGAGTGTTTGTACCTATGTTGCTATCATTTTTTTCTAGACATTTACTTCCTATTGAGCTCTTGGTATCAGCTCCTCTCCCCCCACCCACCCTCATGACCCTTTGATAGATTATAAATTACTATTAGTTTCATATCTCACACTGACCTCTGTCTCCATTCCCCCATGTTTTCTGTTGTTCTACCCCCTGGAGGGGGGTGTCTGATTATGTGCTAATCATTTCAATCAGTTCCCCTTTTCTCCCCGTCTCTCCCCCACTTCCCCCTACCCTTCTGGTATTGCTATTCCCACTCCTGTTCCTAGATTCCGTGTGTCGTGACCTCCCATCTCCTATCTGTCCCTGCGTACATGCTCTGGTCTAGTCTGAGTTGAGAAGCAGCACTGGGGTCATGGTAGTGGGGGGTGAGGAAGCCTCAAGGACCCAGAGCAATAGTGTGTGTTTCATTGATGCTTTATTGCACCCTCGTTGGCTCAGACCTTCCCTGTGGCCCCTCTGTGGGGGATGTTCCACTCTCTACAGATGGGCTTTTGGTCTCTGCTCTGATCTCTCTTGTTCTCAACAATATATTTTTGTTTGTTTGCTTGTTATGTGTCTTCTGATGCCTGTTACCTGGTCCTGATGCCTCCTCATGATTGTACTGGCTGATGTGCTTCTTCCATGTGGGCTTGTTGCTTCTCTGCTGGATGGCTGCTTGTTTAACTTCAAGCCTTTAGGACCCCAGATGCTATATCTTGTAATAGCTGGGCACCATCTGCCATCTTCACCACATTTGCTTATGTACCCATTTTGTCTTCAGCGATTATACCACGAGGATAAGTATCTCAGAATGCCAATTTGTTAGAACAAAGTGTTCCTGCATTGACGGAGGGTGTGAGCAGAGGTCCGAAGTCCGCCCAGTATCACAGTGTACCTCAGTCATATACATATATGTACCTAGGCCAATATCTCTATTTTTGTGGATTAATGGATTTACATATAAAACAATCACTTTCTAAAGAAGGGAAAAACTTTGCCACAAAATGACATCAATATAGCTTTTCACTGCTGAGTAAAATCAAGTCACCAAGTATCTTAAGAAATATCAAAAGTGGTTGATTAGACTTGCCCATGTATACAAAGTATTCTCTGGTGAGCAAATATGGTGGGTATATACTCAGAACAGAGGACATCAAGCTTTTGGAAATGTTATGACATTTTATGTGGAGATTTTATGGATTTGGACATTTGAAACTCTTCTTGCTCATTCACACATACCTTGTTTACCGTATTTTATGTTTTCTCTCCCAAAGGGCAAATAAGAAAGAACTGTGGGGGGACGTCTCATTGAGATCAGGCTGAAAAGTCATCCCATGGAGCGTGGAGCTTGAGTTAACTCAATGGCCGAATGGACAGATACCAACAACAGCTCCAGTGGGATCCCCTTCCTAGGAGGGCCATTTCTTCTCCAGGAAAGCCCCACTGTTTCCTGCATGCTTCCCCTATATTTAAGCAGAACATCTGAGATGGGCTCTCCCTCACAAAGCCCTTTCCACGATAGCTACTGACTCCCCTGGGCTCACACCCACCTTCTACAGGATAGTGGGGTCTGGAGAAGAGGATTCCTATGCTCGGCCACTTCTAGGCTTAAACCCCCGCCCTGTAGGGTCAACTTTAAATGGACACCACACAGTGTTGGTCATCTTTTGCCTCTGCCTCTGTGTATCATGCAGACGTAGACACAAGTCAGCGTTCTGTTAGTTAGCACAGACACAAGGCAAGTACTGGTCGTTAGTGAGCCGGGAAGAATAATTGAGCAACTCGATGGGAACAGTGAGAGTGACCGACCAGGGAGGTGTTCAGGATAAGAATATGCCTCTTCCCTCTCCCCTTCATGAGAGGGGCGCTGTACTGTGAGACAAGAAGAGAACATTAGAGGCATCAAAGGGGTGAGACACTAAACTAAGCCACAAGTCCCCTTACCTTGCTGGGCTTGGAGTCAGGGCCAGCTCTGCTGGAAAGCGTGTTAATCTCCATCTCAGATTTTGATTTCACGATCCGGCTAAACCACCCTCGGTATTGTTTCCAGACCTAGAACATCAAGGGAAAGACCAAGAGGGGTTTCATGAACATGGGTGAAGAGGAGAGAAGCCAGCAAGTCAGAAAGAGAAGAGACGTATTATTAAAAAACCCCACTTTCATTATATTACAGAAAGACCCCTGGGTGATGCGAACTGTTCGGGCTGGGCTGCTAACTGAAAAGTTGGGGATTTGAACGTGCCCAGCAGTATTTCCAAAGAAAGACAAGTTTGCTTCCAAAAAGATTATAGTCAAGAAAGCCCAATGGAGCTCGATTCTACCCTGCCACGCATGGGCTTTTCATGAGTTGGAATG
>NW_022103927.1:2976019-2977669 GCF_000313985.2 Echinops telfairi | reverse complement strand
GCTGCGGTCCTGGAGCTTCATCAGCAAGTGCTTCCAGTGCTGTAGGGTTGTGATGAGTTGGGATGGACTTGATGACAGTGGGGTTTTTTGAGTTCCGACAGGTAGCTTTTGGGGGACACTTGGAACAAAGTGGTGGTGGGGCTATGAGGGAGAAGAAAATGTCTGGGAAAAGAAAGGTAGACTACTCCGGTGATGTGTCTGTCCTTTCAGGGTGTCTGAGAAGAGCATGTAAGGAACTTGAGTGCTTTTGTGGTTCTTTTGGTTGCTGGATGGTGATTATTTGGCCACGGTACCTCCTGATCGGGGCTGTGTGGATTCCAGCTTCATAAGGTTTCAGTCTTTTATAACATTATTTTTAATAGTTGCATCGTACCATGTTCTGTACAACAAACTCACAGCAACACCAGAGACAGAGTAGAACTGTCCTTTAGTGTTGCTATGGTTTGCAGTTTTTCAAGACTGTAATCTTCATGGAAGCAGACTATCACACTTAGTCTCCGTGGAGTAGTTGGTGCGTTCTGATCACCACTTAACCATGGCACCACCAGGGTTCGGTCCTCATTCTGCAGAAGTTGCATGATTTAATGAAATCTAAGTTGAGGTGTGCATAGGAAGTCAGTAGTGTATATTGGAGTTCCACTTTCCTTAGGGGTTAAGTTTCAGAACCAGGATGTTGTCCAATGGATCTGGGCATACCCCTTAGGAAAGAACTATGTTTTAAGGAGGCCGATCCGAATGAGTCCAAAGCAGTAAGTATTTCACAGGTGTTGGAACTTATCATTGCTTTCTGTTATTTGCTGCAGACAAATGAATAGGCCATCAGTTAGCCACATAGAACGGGGTTGGGGGGGGAATACACATATTTAAACCTATTTGCTTCCACTATGTGATGCCTTAGGAAGTGGAAGAAGCCGAGGGAAGAGAAGGAGCAAGTCTTTTGCACTGTGCTCCCTCAGGTGTGCACATTGATGGAGAAGAGTTGCTTGCACGTTTCTATGGCTGAGCATGTAGGGTATTGTTGCTTGTAAAGACATGCAGGAGTGGGTAGAAAGAAGCAAAGATAAATGGACAGGTATGTAATAATGTAAATACTTTGAAAAACCACCATTGCCTTCAGGTCAATTCTGACTCATAATGACCCTGTAGGGTATTTCTGAGACTAAATCCTTACAGGTGCAGAAAGTCTCACAAATATGGCACATTGATAATTCCAGAACCCTGGAGATTATTACACAATTTTGTTACATTTCTTTTATATTTTAAAGTTTTGATAATAAAATGTCAGAAATTAGCTTATTACATGATTTCACTATAAAGCTAGTAATACATATTAGTATAAAGATGATACCAACACTTGAAAATATGTTTAAGAACTGATGTTACTAAAATGTTCAAAAGTTTATGCTCACATGATTAGCTGTATGATATGTGAGTTAAATGTTAGTACAACTGCTAAAATTGAATTATATGTCAATACAACCATTAAAATCATAAACAAAAACATACCTTTAGTCACCCTTCAGGTGTGAACTCATCATCCTGGCTCAATTTTCAGCAAAAAGTAGACAAGTTTATGAAGGGAACAATAATCCTAGGGAAGTATGTACACCCAAGGAATATCAACCATTTGAGATAGAAAAGGCAGCATTT
>NW_022103927.1:2972680-2974592 GCF_000313985.2 Echinops telfairi | reverse complement strand
TAGTCTCCAAGTGAGAGACTACTTTCCCCAGACTTCTTTGTAGTTAGGTGTCACCATGTGACTAAGGTTAACGAATGTGGCCTGTGCAACTTGCAGGTCATCTCTCTGCCAGGCTGAGATACTGACAGAAACAATACCTTAGGGTAGAGTAGAGCAGCCGTTAGAAAGAACCCGAGGGAATCTCTGGCATACTCTGTGGAGCAGAGTTTCCCTACCAGTTCAGAATACTCTCGTCTGGATTTGTAGCATGCGAGTGAAATAAGCTCCCATCTCACGATTTTTGGGTCTCTTCATCAGAGTTGCTTAACCTATATTCTAGCTTGTACAGGTTCTCATTAATTGTGACAGTGGGAGATTATAGTGACCTATTTGTCTTTGGTCTTGCTGTGGGGTGTGCGCGCATGTCCGGAAATGTAGGAGGGAGAAGTATTGCGGAGGACAGATGAGAAAGGGGCGGGGTGGGCAGAAGTACCATTTGTCTCATCTTACTTTGTGTTCTGGACGGTTGAGACTTCACTGTTGAGGGAGGAAAGCTTCCTGTGCAGAATCCACAGGACCGAGAGAAAAAATACTAAGTTTACCTGCAAGGATGAGTGCAGAATGCCAGTTAAATTTCTACCACGCCAATTGGCAAGTGTTGTTACATGCATTTATAAAAGCAAAGAAACAAACTAAAAAGCAGTACTAAGACTGTTTATGTACAACCAACCACCTCATGGGATTTGGCTTCTTGATTTAGAAGCTTAGGGTCATATCACAGTTCCCCGGGGCCACTTAGTTAACTGGTCTAATATTGTTTAATGACCATGTTCTACATTTAGTCCCTTGTGTGGTGCCTGTGGCCTTCAAAACTTAAAAGAGGCCATCCAAGCTATAATGATCTCCCTGGTGGCATAGAGGGTAATCATTGAGCTGCTCACCACAAGGTTAAGCCATTCAAAAGCGACAGGTGCTCCGAGGGAGAAAGGCTTTCTACTTCCATAAAGAGCTACAGCTTCAGAAACCCACTGGGGAATTCTGTCCTATCCTATAGGGTTGTTTTGAGTCTGCATGGACTCAATGGCACGGAGTTTTGACTGAGTCACCTGGAGCAGCAGCAGAATAAGGTGGGCTAGGGATTGGAGGCGGAACTGGACTGCAGATCTAATTGCCTTCACGAGCAACCACCTCCTTCGGCAAGAAGCCATAACTGATTGGTGCCCAGTTATCATTACCAAACATTTTGATCAAAGATTCTATAGAATACTCTTGATCAAAGTGAGGTGCTTGGGGAGGGGAATGTAGAACAGAATTTCACATTTTAAATGGAATCCAAGCTTTCTGGAGCCACGGAGTGAATGAACCCTTGAAATGATTTCCCAGAGATCATCTTTAAATAAAAAATATCCCCTGGGGTCTTCTTAAAGCCAAGTAACAGTTTATTTGAACTCTTGAAGAATGTCTACCTTGAGCATTGTGCTCTTTTAAGAATTATCTATGTGGGGTCCAAATGCAAGAGTGGATCGGGAGATTAGGTGGGAAACTTGGGGTCAGTGAATTTAAGTTAGTTGGGGAGAAACATCTCAGAAAACCGAGTGCGGGGGGAGAATAGTTACATAATTTGAAAAATGTAGTCAACATCACGGAATTGCTCATGTAGAAACCATTGAATTGGTATGTACCCAGTGTATACACTGAAGTGCGGTGTATATTCTCAACAACAACTAAAATACCATTTGATAGCACCATGTCCACAGTGAGTTGCACACAACTTCTACCCCCTTGCACATGGGGTTGAATCATAGTAGGTAGAAAATCAAACCATATACTTGAGAACATTTGTGTCCCTGATACTATCCGGCACCTAGCACGTGTGGAAGCCACATACTCACTCACACAGGTAATGGCCAAGACGGGGCCAAGGAAACCCCAG
>NW_022103927.1:2970986-2972147 GCF_000313985.2 Echinops telfairi | reverse complement strand
ACCAAGCCTTTCTAGAGAAAGGTGGCTCCTAATCCACTATGAGTGGTGTCCTTATAAAAGAGGAGAGAAGACACAGATGGGCCATATGACAAAAGAGGCAGATATATTCATGTAGCTACAAGATATGCCAAGCATTGTCAGGAACCACCAGAAACTGGGAAAAGCAAGAAAGGATCATTTTCTAGAACCTTCAGGGAGAGTGCTGGCAATACCCTGATTTTGAACTTTCAGGCATTCAGAACTGTGAGACAATGCATTTCTGTTATTAAAAGTTGTTCACTTATAGGCAACAGCAAACTTTGAAAATGAATACAGTCATTTCAATACAGTTGTATTGAAAATTAATACAGCCTTGTGAGGTTGGGCAGTGTGGATAATTATTATCCCTATCTCTCACATGAAGGGACTGAGGTTTGAGAACTCAAGGTTTTAGAGCCTGGGAAGGACAGGGCTGAGATGTACCATAGAACTCTTCCTTGAGGACCCAAATGGCAACCATAATCTGATGCGCCCCCTCTGAGAAAGGGCTTAGAGCTATTATAAAGGAGAATGTATATTGGAAATACACGTATAGTCCAGTCACCATCATTAACACCACTCCCCAAAAGCTTTCAGGCAATATAAGTAAATGTAAAATTATCCATGGTCCATGGTATAATTGCATTTACCGGGCAGATGTTCCATAAAGGTGAGGCCTGGATGCTGCAGAAATGGCCACAATCACAGCCGGGACTCCGTAGCCCACAGGGAACATGAGCTTCCTCATGAATCTGCTCACACTGGAGTAGTTGACCACTGTCAGGTTTCTCGCAGTGAGGAAGAGGTTCAGGCCTTCCAGTAGCATCCAGGTGAAGGCAGCCAGGTAGAGATAGTGTAAGGCACCCGCAATGATGGCACACAACACCTAGGGGAGGAGGGAGAGTCATCACAAGGGGCCTTCATTGTGGGATGCAGCCTGAGAGCCTCTCTTTCACCTTGACATTGACCTTAGAGCCCTTGACATTAGACAAAGGTCTTCAAAAGTAAAGGTTGTTGATAGTTATGGCAAACACTGCCCACCTTGGCATGAACCTTTCCAAACTCTCCTTGGACCTGAGGACAGTTTACCAGGGCATCAAGAACAGCATGACTCCATGGGCCCTGCATGTCATGGACAGGACA
>NW_022103927.1:2968057-2969439 GCF_000313985.2 Echinops telfairi | reverse complement strand
ACTTGCTCTTTCACATACTCTTCACTTCCTTCGGCTCCATCTCTTCCCTTCTCTTTTGCTGATAGGGCCTGGGATGACTTCCCAGATAGACTGCTTGCCCTCAAACTTACAAAAAGGGAACTTTGTTGGTTTGAGTCAATTATGACTCATGAAACTCTAAAACCAGCTCACTTCCTGTGGTAGTTGCATATTCTGGTGCCAACTTGAGACTATTAAGAGTGAATGGGTGGAGTTTAACTTGTCAATCAGGTCACGCTACAGAGATAAATAGCTCACTGGAGGCCGGACACCCAGACTCTTTGCTTGATATTCCTGCTGCCAAGACACATGGAGCTATGCTACAGCCCTAGAGCTGGAGGAGCCACATGGAGATCCACACGTGCGTTGAGATGCTTACACCACTCCTGGATCCACATGACTTTCCACCCATGGGCTTGTGATATCCCTGCACTTGGCATAATTGCATGTGTTGCGTGAGTCTGAAGCGAAATTGGTATTGGACCTATGGGTTAATATCAGACTTATGGACTTGATCTGGACTGGGCTAGGATGTTTTCTCAATGTTCAATTGCTCTTGTATATAAAGCTCTTTCTTATACACATGAGCGTCTATGAATCTGTTTCTCTAGTCAACCCAGATTAACACATTACCATCGGGTTAGTTCCTTCTCAGTGATCTCATAGGACAGGGCAGAACTGTCTCTGTGGGTTTCTGAGGTTATAAATCTTTATAGGAGCAGAAAACCTCATCTGTTCTCCTTTTAGAGCCAGTTCCTTGAATTTGGACTTGTAGGCTTCTAAAGAGTGAGAAAATAAATTTCTTTTTGCCACGAGATCTATATCTATCTCTATCTCTGTATCTACATCATCTATATCTATGTATATCTCCATGGTAGCTACCTAAGGCATCCCTTGTTCACTTTGCTCCAGTGACATTTCTTTCCTAACCCTCCGAGTTAGTCTCTTCTTGGGGCCTTTACATAAATGGTTCCTCTTTTGGGTATGCGCTCCCTCAAACCTCCTCTGATTGACTTAAAAAGAATTGAGGTCAAGTTCATATGGCACAAAATTGACTATTTCAAAGTAAAAATGGTTATTCAAAAATTATTTAAAATAATACTAAAAGATCATTGAAAATAATTCTAAAAAGGTTCAGTGTCATTTAGCGCCTTCACCATTTGTAGCTGCAAAATGTTTTCGTTGTCCTACAAGGAAACCCTAAGCCTATTATTACACAGTGACTCGCCATTCCTCTTTCTTCCCAGCGCCTAGCAACCACGAACTTGCTTTTTATCTCTCTGGACTTACTTATTCTAAATATTTCATGCAAACAGAGTCATACAATATATGATCTTTGTGTTTGCCTTCAAGCTTCCACCACA
>NW_022103927.1:2966641-2967957 GCF_000313985.2 Echinops telfairi | reverse complement strand
AAACAACCCAAATTTCCATCAACAGATGAATGGGTCAAAAAACGGTGGTACATACATATAATGAGTACTATGCATCCCTAAAATGCAGTGATGAATGCATGAAGCACACTGTTGCTTGGAAAGAACTGGAGGAAATCATACTAAGTGAAGTAACTCAAGCACAAAAGGACAAGTACAACATGAGTCTACTGAGGTAAACTTTTAAAAATGGGACATAAGGGACAAGCTACTATATACATACATCTCTCGGGTGAGGTCCAGCGACTATGGCAGGGGCCAAAACCAATCTGGGGATACATATGACAGCCAACACAATAAGAGAGGGAAAGAAAGAGAAAAAAAGACATGGGTGATGGGGGAGCAGGGCATCTCCACAGGAGAAGGAGAGAGACCGGGCTTCAACCTGATGCTCCAAGACATGAATGCAACATACTGGCATGTACCAGGCAACAAATAGAGAGGTCCTTGGGGCCAGCTCTAATCCCAACTATGTGGACAATCTTCACCGGCCCACCCCCTGCCCCCGACCCTTAGAAGAATGCACTTCGGAGGACAGTACTGGGGCTACAGCTTGGGGAGCGGGGCACGTCTGATTAGAGCACAAGGGAGAAACGCAAAGCGATGGAGAGGAGAGAGAGGAAACCCTGGCCCACCAAGCCCCAAGGACGATGTTCCTGCTCAGAGCAGACAATGCTCGGGGGACTGTAGGGCCGGCCCCACCACGGGACACAGCGTCCCCCACTGGACCATGGTGCTGCAGGTGACAGCACTGGAGACACAGTTCGGGAATAGTGCAAGGTCTGGCCCCATCATGCTGGGGTGAGGCACTGAGGGCATGTGGCAGAGCAGCAGGGAAAGCAGAGTGAAGAAACCTCTGGGGAATACCAAAAATAGACTTGGGAGACAGAGTGTGGCACCCCATCAGGCTGAACTGGAAAACACTCAGAAAGGCCAACAAACAGACCTTGAACTATTTATAGGTTTTTCCATTTTGTCAGTGGCTTTCTTTCTGTTATTGTTATTTTGTTCTTGATTTCTGCTGTTATTGTTGTTGTTGTTATTGTTTAGTTGGTTTTGACTTCCTTTTTGTTTTATTTGGCTTTGCCTGGTTTTTGCACTTATTAATGTATTTGCAAGTCTATCTAGATAAGATAGGCGGGATAAATAATTCAGAGATGAAAAGAACTGGACCAATGGTTCTGGGGGGATATGGGCGAAGGGGAGGTGGTAGCAAGGAAATGGGGGGAAACCAACCCAGGAACAAGGGAACAACAAGTGAACTAAAATCAATTGAAGGAAGGTCGTAGGATGCCTAG
>NW_022103927.1:2964519-2965938 GCF_000313985.2 Echinops telfairi | reverse complement strand
CCGCTAAGGAGATAGATAACTTGCTGGAGGCTGGATGCTCGCTCACTCCCTGTGAGACATTACTGATGATGAGGCTGATGGAGCTACCCTGATGCAGCCAGAGCCCTGGAGCTGGAGGAGCCATGTGGAGACCCCTGCCAGCGCTGAGATGCTTACACTGCCACTGGATCCACAAGACCTTCCACCCACTGGACTGTGATCTTCCTGTATTCAGTGTCATTGCATGTGTTTTGTGAGTCTGAAGAGGACTTTATAGTTTGGTATTGGACATTTGGGCTAATTTCAGACTTATGGACTTGATCTAGACTGGACTGGGATCGTTTTCTCAATATTCAACTGCTCTTGTATATAAAGCTCTTTCTTATACACATATACATGTTTATGAATTTGTTTCTCTAGTCAACCCAGATTAACACAGCGACCGTATGTAGAATGGAAGAAAGCACTGCTTCATCCAACACCATCTACACAATTGTTCTTATGTGTGAGTACTGACAAAAAAATTCAGATTTCAGCTCAAATATTTAGTTCTTAGAGAGGCCTACTCTGGTTACACGATACAAAGTTGTATGTTTCCCCCAATCACTCCCGTTGCTTTCTGTTAAAATTTGTTATTATTATCTCCTTTATAGTACTTACTGTTTTCTCACAGCTGCTCACAAAGTGTGTGGCATACGAATTAAGCATTCACACTTTACCTGGCTTGTGAAGGCGATGAGGACAGCGAAGCTGGACAGGTGGGTGGAGCTACATACAGTGTAGCTCTCATTCACGTCTTTCAGGAAACAGCCATCCGTGGCCCAGTGGCCACCTTCTTTGGAGCTTTCCCAGTAGACGCAGAAAACCTTCTTGCCATTGGGCTTCATCTGAAAATAAAACAGGCTTATCATCTTCTTCCCTAGGAGGGATGATTCTCCAAGTCTACGGCTGCCTGGCTGTCACGTTGGACACCCGTGGGTTAGGTGCCACTCGGGTGATTTTGATTTCAGGTGAGCATGTTTTGGCTCAGACGTTTGCCGCTGCAGGCGCAGCTCTGTTGGGGTCTGCATAACTGGAAATAAGGCTATGACTTTCTGGGAGCCAGAATTTTAGGTTTTATTGATCGTAGCATCTTCTCTCCCAAAGACTCTCTCAGCCAGCCCAATTTCCCTGGTCTCTGTATACCTACTATGATCCTGATACTCCCAAACACAATATTCAATGACACAGGAAAAGGTGGTATAGGGAAGAAAGGTCATGAGGAAAGAGAGTAAAATTAACCTTCCATCTAATTTCTTTGTTCCCTGGAGTTCTAGAGCATCATTCCATAGGGCCAAGACAATGATTGGATACTCTCTTGTTTGGGCCCTGATTTCCTTTGGTCACCCACTGGGCCGTTCCCAGATTACTTATCAGCCAGTCAGTCTCATGACACACATG
>NW_022103927.1:2960405-2963807 GCF_000313985.2 Echinops telfairi | reverse complement strand
CGAAAACTCAGAGTGACAGACTTGGAGGAAGAGGTGTTTCTTTTGGGTCCAATGGCAGCGCTCACTACCTGGGAGTTCAGGTAGAGTTGATTGCTCTCATTCATCTCTTTTAAAAACGTTGCATTTATGATGTCCCCCAGAGAAGCATATGAAATAAAGGCAAGTGCATTGAGACCTGAGGAAATAAACATTGGGGTCACCATTTCATCTGTCCTTCCTGTCCACCGTCCCCCTTTTTTTGGGTTATTGTTTTGATTCTTACAAGTTAAGAATACCAGCTATTGATTCACACATTTGGTTCGCAACAAACAAAGGATGATGTACACAAGAGTGACTCTAACTTCAGTACATTGTGCTTAAACGTTTTCAAGAGCAGAAAGCTGCCTAATGGCTACCAGTGATCACAATGGTGTTAACACTGAGATCAGCGCCAAATTACAGATATTTTGGAAAAATGTTTTCTATATTAATATTAGGTATTTTTATCTTAAATAGTCAACAACTCGAAGTCATTAAATGTAGTTAGAAAGGAGCGGCTCCTACAATCAGTGTTCAGGTAAGGAACATTCAGCAGAGAAGCAAACTTAGTGCTCTTGTCCTCAGTGACTCGGGCACAACCCACGCTCATGGGAAGCCCTCCCCACTGAAGCTCAGCCGAAGCCGTGTGTACTTCAGAGGGGCAAGGACATGTTGGAACGGGTGGCCTTTGAACTATTTGTTTTTATTAGCTGGGACATATGGTAATTTGTAAAGTTGTATCGATTTTAAACATCAGTGTCTTCTGGAATTCAACTCAGGAAGCAGCGAGCAAAACTGGGGTTGACTTCACCGTCCACATTGCAAAAGGTGACACCCGCCCCCGGCGGTCTGTGCCCACCGGGAGCAGGAACACGGAGGGCGTGGATGGAAGCCCAGAGGGACATGATGTCAATTATTCATTGCAACCTTGGGCGTGTCCTCTCCCCAGGTGTTCTACTCACTTTGGAGGTGTTCCTTCAACACCCTGTTCCTCTGTACACATTGGGACACAGCGGATTGTCCTCCATATGCGGAGGGGGAAAACTGTAGGCAGCTCCCAGGAAGAGAGCACTCACTCTCCCTGGTTTCCCAGGGACCCAGGCTTGTCCAGCGCGAAACTGCAACCGAACCCAGCCACTTCTGTTTGCAGGGAGACTTCTCCCATGTACCACACACCACCTGGCAGCCTATGTGTCTTGTGGTGATTCTTCCACCTCCACCTGTCCAGCTCTGCCTGCAGTTCTTGACCTGGAGGCAGCACAGCCTCACTGTGGAGCTTGTCACCGGTAGTACCGTATTGTCAACTGCATTGACGTCCTGCTGGAGAACGGATTCAAAGGCAGGTGCCCCTTCTGCAGAGGAAGGGGCTGCTTCAGGAGGGTCACTCCCTTCAGGACACATATTCTTTTTCTGCAAACCGTCTAGATTTGATTTGGCCACATTTGATTTTTTTTTTTTTAGCCTCGTCTGGATCTTGGCTTCCTTTGCCGTGGCGGGAAAATTCTGAGTTTGACTTGGGTCAGCACGTTCACACCGTCGCTGGTATGCATCTAGTTTCTGGCCTTTGGTGCTCAGCTTGAATTGATGGCACCAGGCCCACAGGATGGCTCGGTGAACCAGGTGAACGGGCGGCAGTTTTGATGGTAATGGAGGAATCGGAATCTTCTCTTGGGGTTTCAAGTTGTCATCGCCTTGAGAATTCTCTTTTTCTTCTTCAATTCTTATTCATTTAGTCACTTGAGACGCACAGTTTTGTACAGTTGATGATGTGCTTGGTTCATTAGTAGCCCATGGTAGAAGTTCAGGTTAAGACACTGGTTCAAAGCTGAGAGGGACACACTCTTCCACGGGCTTCTCTGTGGAGTTCCACTCCTTGCCTTTTGCGTTCTCCAGAGTCAGAAAGTTGAGGCTGCTTAAAAGAAAGTCCTCCTTCCAACAGAAATGGCCCCCACCACCTCTTAAACAGGACCTTGATACCCCACACTTGCCAAGCCTCCCCGATCTCCTCCTGTGCTTAGGAGCTGCCCATGAAGTTCAAGCTTTCGTGTATGCTCGTCCGTACTCAAGTCCACCTCTTCCTACAAGACTGGGATCAAACCCAGGTCCTCAGTTCTGCTGCTCCCTTCTCTGAACGCCTATAGCAAGACTAATCCCTGCTGTGCCAACTGATTGCCTCATGTAAAGTTAACCCTATTTTTCCCACAGACTGTAACCTTCCTCAGGGCAGGACTGGATAGGATACTTCATTTGGGGAATACAGGGCTCCCAGCATAGTACCATCCGTACAGCAAAAGGTTAATTTTAAAAGTACCTTTTTACTTCTTCAAACAGTTTAAATGACGCTTCAAGCATGCAGAAAAACATACCAAACAAATTTAGACATTCTATGCTCAGATGTAATGATATTTACATTTTGACATCTTGTCTTCAGACTTCTTTTTCAAAAGAATTGCTTTAGGTATGAAATGTTTAGAAATGAAGTGTTTTAGATATGGCTAACTCCTACTGCTTCATTTCTCTTTCTTCCTTCTCCAGAGATAAGTGTGGAATTCAAGTTGAAATTTAGCCTGTGCATGAATGCTTTCCTAATTTTACTATGTATGTTTACAATATGACACATAATGCTTTATGTGTTTCAAACATGCCCATAAATGGCAACACATTTTGTGTTTCCTTTTGCAACTTGCCTTTGTCACTTCAAGTGACAATGTCATCAGGATTTAGCCCTACTGCCACAAGCAAATGTGGTTTAACTCTTTGAACTCCTGTGGAGTAGCACATGGTTTGGTACACCGCCATTTATTATAAAATTAAATTAGAAAATTTGTGTGAGAGAAAGAACAAATGAAATTCTAAAATTCTTATATAATTCAGCTACTCTGAGATAATCAGTGTTGAACTTCTGGATGTAAAACTCTATATAAATCAATATACATCTCCAAATATACATTATATATTACATATAGGGAAGTCATCCAAGACCTAAAAATGAGCAAAAGATATCATTGGGTGTCTGATATCATTGGGTGTCTTCAATAGAGAACTGAGCACTGTCCAGTAGGCCTTCTGGGAATGATCATATTCTATAGGAATTTTTCACCCTTGATTTTCTATTGCTAGGTTATTTTATAACTGTGTAGGCATGGAGACTAGTGTGTAGAAAACTAGCAGAAGTGTGAATAGTTCTTTCTATAGGTGCAAATGCATTTTGTCTGGTAGATATGTATAACACCAAATATTATGTTGTCCTATAGAATATTAATCAGTTTTGCTTCAGCTAGCTAAGTATCACAACAGTCCTCATTGTCTATATATGCATATATATATGAATATGTATTTTATCTGTTCTTCAAATGACCAGTGAATTATTCTTTTTAAAAAAAA
>NW_022103927.1:2957232-2958694 GCF_000313985.2 Echinops telfairi | reverse complement strand
TGCTGCAACTGTTTTAAAATTATCTTCAGCAAAATTTTACTTGCAGGTGATATTATAATATTAGTGATAGTGTCCATTAATTCTACATTATGTTGGGTCACCTTGTAATGTATGTGAAAGCACTTCATGGATAAATTGAATGAAAGAAAATGTGATTTTCTCACATACTTTCCTCATCTTGTACCTTGTACCTTGCCGATGTTTGCTGCCATTGAGCCAGTGCTAACTCATGGCAATTCTACGTGTGTAGAGTAGAATTTCTTTACAAAGTTTTGAAGGTTATGACTCTTTGGAAGCAGATCACCGGGCCTGTTGTTTGAGACACCTCTCAGTGGGTTTGAACTGGCCAACCTTTTGGCTTAACTATTTGTAACACGAGGGTCTGCATGTATAATAGATACATGCATGCACGTGCACACATGCACACACACACACACACACACTTCTATAGGGAGATTTGTTTATCTGTAGATGTACATAACACACACAGTGTATTGGTCAACATATGTTGAAGTAGTCATAGTGTCTCTCCTTCTCCCAGATCCTGAGTCAGACGTTGTGTTGGTAGCCCTGAATGTGATTTGACCCTGTATGTGAGGTGGAAAAATGAAGCGAGGCTAAGTTGATATACAGAAGAAAGGACACAGATCTAACTTTACAAAAACAAACCAAACCCCACCCCACCCCAAACCAAACCAAACCTAATTCACTGCCATTGAGTTAATGCTGACTCATAGAGACCCTAGTGCAGGGTAGACTTGCCTCGGTGAGTTTCTGAAATTGTAACTCTTCATGGGAGTAGAAAGCCCCATCTTTCTCCTGAAAAGGCACTGGTGGTTTCCAATTGCAGACTTTGCAGTTAGCAGCCCAACTCCTAACCATTCTGCAACCAGAGCTCCTTCCAAGGAAATGATAAAAGAGTGGGGAGGAGGGGCAAGTGAGAAACAGATGGAATTTTGAGGGAGGAAAAGAGATGAGATGGTGTCAGCTATAAAGGGGACTTGTAGGAAGATTGGCTAAGTCTTGTGCAATGCTGTCCCATCCTTCTCCTATGCTGCTTCTTGAAGAGACTTCAATAAAGACTGCCTTGTTTTTTGAGGCTCATAGAGATGATTTTGCATTTAATTTGGATTAAATATAATGCTGAGTCTAGACATGAGGAAATCTATTAATATTGGATTACATGTATCTTTCTATGATCTATTTAGCTAATAATTTCTTTTCTATACATGCTTATCATATAAATCAGAGCTAAAAAGATATAATCTACTTGGAAATAACAAATATAGACAGCATTTATTCAACACAGTTTAGAATCTAAGGTTGATAATGTTATAGACACTATTCTTGGGATATATTGGGGGGGCAAAACAAACTGAGTTTCTCGTCTTATGGATATTCCTCTCTGATGCAGATAAAATCCTAAGACAGGTATAAATAAGGAAAGGCATATACGGTATAT
>NW_022103927.1:2951507-2952886 GCF_000313985.2 Echinops telfairi | reverse complement strand
ATGTACAAATGCGCTTTACACAATTGATGTGTGTATGGATTGCGATAACAGTTGTATGAGCCCCTAATAAAATGTTAAAAAAACCCAAATCAAACCAAACAAACAAACAAAAAAACCAAACAAACAAAAAAATAAAAGGGCCCATCCAGTGGATTTGTGTGTGTTTGCTGTGGTAATTGCTTATCCAGAGTCCTTCTAGTGAGCAGTGCCCATTGTGCACCAGGCTCGATTGCTGTCTTACCTACTGAACTCCTGTGCACTTTCTGCACTTTTTGATCTGGGGAGTTCAGGGCAGTTTCCAGAGCATGTAATTCCACACTGTGGAGAATGGATGTGGCCAAGGATGCAACTTCTCTCTTCTCTGTTTTGTTCCACAGAGTGTTATTAGTGACAAATTCTTCGACTTTGTTAATGACCCGTTGTAGCTTTGAAGACAAAAGAATAAAATAAATCCACTCTGCTACGTTCGCCATGCTGAGGGACAACAGAAAGCATAAGAAAGCAGGCTCTGGCAAGCTGACCGGGACTTAATTTCTGGGTCTACCAGTGTGTGATCTTAGGCAAGCCATTCAATCACTCTGGGTCTCAGTTTCCTTATTTTGACATAGGGGCAGTAATCCTACCTTGTTTTGGGGAGAATTCAATGAGTTAAGATATGCTATATTCTAGAGGGAGTGGTCATGGTTCAGTGGTAAGTTTTGCTCTTCATGTGGGAGACCCGGGTTCAATTCCTGGACAGTGCACCTCAAGGACAGCCACCACCTGCCTGTCAATGGAGGCGGTGTGTTGCTATGATGCTAAAAAACATTCCAGGGAAGCTTTCAGACTAAGACATATCAGGAAAAAAAATGTTGATCTCCTTCCCTAAATCAGTCAATGGCATCCTTTGGATCATAGCAGTCCCATCTGTATCCTGCCATGGGGATAACACATGACTGGGCAATGTTTTGTTCCATTTTTGCATGAGAATGCCATGAGTTAGGGGTGAGTCTACAGCAGTTGTTAACAACAACAACAACAACACCAGGACAATGTCTGTACCTGGTCAATATTATGTAAAGGTTACATGTTAAGGATGTTTTTTATCAAGAGTGAAGTGGCAAGGCTGCTAAAAATAAACTACTGGTTCTTATAAGGACCACGGCTAGGCACATTTTTAGATGTCACAACTGGGTTTCTCTTCAATTCACACGATGGCCCCATCACAGAGAACTATTGAGTCTAAGTATGAGTAGTGTTTATATTTAGATTGAGAAACTCTGAAATAGAGCTATGGTAATGAAGAAAGTCTACATAGATTTCCTTTTAATTGTGGGAAATATTTGCCTGCCCATTTTCAACCCAGAAATTTGTCTGTGAAAGAAAAGAAAAAGGTCCCC
>NW_022103927.1:2947887-2949854 GCF_000313985.2 Echinops telfairi | reverse complement strand
TATTATTGTATTATCTCTCATGCTCTCGATGACTTTAATATAACACTTATATATCTCAACCGTACAATTGTGCATTACCGAACCCTGAAGTAGTATTACTGAATCCGAGTAGTAGTAATAGGAGTATTAGCGGTGGGGGCTGGCCCCCCACCCTCCATCCATGCCATTTAAAATTTAATACTACAAACAACTTCAGCTGGAAAGAAATGAGGAAATATTAAAAATCAGAACAAGTTAAAAATGGGCCCAAAAGGAGGTCAAATAATAAGGTGTTAGGTTTTAACCTAACTGATTCTGCAACAGTCCACCTTCCATTGCACTCTGCGTGATAGCAAGGTTATTCCCATCCCTGGTCCATGGCTAGAGGGGATTTATACCTACAAGAGTTTCCCCCATCACTTAAAAAAGAGTGAAATAACTTCAAAATGAGTCAAAAGGGAGATCAAATGATAAGGCATTACATTTCAACCCAACAACATCTTCTATTACCAAGTTCACAATGCTCTCAGTCTGCTAGCAAGGTTATTCACATCCCGCGACTGTGGTCAGAGAGGAGTCATGGGAGGCTTAATCCATGTAGGAAAACTGCAAATGGGTTTGAGGCTTCCATTGTCATCCATAGTCTTCTTAAAACTGATATTCATAATTTATGCTCTCATACCATTTCCCTCTCTGAATTTAAATTTTATTATTTATAATCATTGGATCACACAGGCTGGTGTGCTTCTTTCATGTGGATTTAGTTGATGCCTTGCTTAAATGGCTGCTTGTTTGAAGGCACGTCTTTAAGACCCCAGACTATATTCTTTTTTTTGTTTGAAGACAAGTCTTTAAGACCCCAGACTATATTCTTTTTTTTGTTTGAAGACAAGTCTTTAAGACCCCAGACTATATTCTTTTTTAAAAAAAATACTCATTTTATTGGGGGCTCTTACAAATCTTATAACAATCCACTATTCAATAGTATTAATCACACTTGTACATACGTTGCCATCAACATTTCCAAAACAAATACTTTCTACTTGAGCTTTTGGTATCAGTTCCTCTTCCCCCCTCCCTTTCCTACTCTCCCACCTTTGTGAATCCTTGATCAATTATATATTATTATTCTTATTTCATGTCTTACACTGTCCACTATCTCCCTTCACCCACTTTTCTGTTTTCCATCCCCTGGGGGTTATATATCCAACCTTGTGATGGATTCCCCCTTTCTCCCTCTTCTCCCTTCTACCTCCCTGCTACTCTCATGATGTCGCTACTCTCACTTCTGTTCCTGAGTAGTGAGAGTCCTGAATTTCATGTGTTGAGAGCTCTTATCTGTATCAATGTGTGTACTTCGGTCTATCTGGATTTGTAAGGCAGAACTGAGTCATGGTGGTGGCAGGGAGGAAGAATCCAGGAACTAGAGGAATGATGTGTGTTTTGTTAGTGCTATACTACACCCTGATTGAATTGTTCCTCCCTAGTAACCCCTCTGTGGGGGGATGTCTAATCGTCTACAGATGGGGCTCCAGACGTTATTCTTTTTGATAGCCAGGGACCATCTGCTTTCTTTACCACACTTCAAGTATACCTTTAGAATGTTCTACTCTTTAAATTCACCAAGGCTACCTGGAAATTTTGCCTTGACTTTTCGATTTTAAAAGTACTCTCCCCCTTTTTGTCTGGTATGAAAAACATCTTTCTCTCCTCAAAGTTACTACTGATGTATTCTTGACTTAGATTCATTTGTTACAGAGTAAGTGCTGAAAGAATTGCCATTCAGAATCACGAATGTCGTAGCTGACTCAGCACAATGACTTTGGAGTGATATTTTCTTGACAAGGCAGTTTTATAATGAAAGATTCACATTGACCACATGGTTGTTTATTAGACATTACTTCCATGAACATTTGTTGATCTCCTAGTGTGGGATTAGTGCTGCCCTTGCCCTCAAGAGACTTGCAGCTTGTCAGTGTTTTCAGTCT
>NW_022103927.1:2943306-2946707 GCF_000313985.2 Echinops telfairi | reverse complement strand
AATCTTAACAAAGTAAATCATCAGGCATTTTCTCCTATGGTACTTTTTGGGTGGATTAGAATGTGAACACAACCTGTACCATCTAGAATCTCGCACAGTGAGTATATACATTCCTTCTCTCCACTCTTCTATCCTCAGCCTTCACTTTGCCAATGGACTCCCTCTCCCAATTGCAACCCATGCTCTGATCATGCACTTGAGAACAACAACCCAGGGGATAGTGGAACAACAGCATGGAAAGAACTTGGGTCCCTTCATGGTGCCCAGAACCAAATCCCTCTACCAATCCAGACAGTTCACTTCTAAACTGTTACTAGAGAAGAGAGTAAATGTTCATTTTGGAAAAATCATTGACTATTTGAGTCTCTTCGCTGCAGTAGCTTCACATATCCTAATACACCTTTTCTTACTTTACCTTTTTTGGGCTGGTGTTAGAAAGAAGAATGAGAACAATTTGGGAAACTATTTAGTAGCTTGACTAATACAATTGTTAACTGATTTTTCTCTGCCTTTCTATTGTATCCCTGTCTTTAAAGAGACAGTATCCCAGCATAAATACACTCTGTCCTATATTTTTAGTGTTTGTTACCTGGCTGTGTTCCACTTACCTCTTTCTTGGCTTTGGTTGGTGGTGTCTTTGAGGAGGTGGTGTCTGTAAAAGACATTGGAGGTGGTTACTACTGGAACTGAGAGATAGGGGTAGAGTAGTGGACAAGTAAGTTGGGTCAATTTTGTGTCCAGACAGAATTGATTTTATGTGCCATCATTTGTCTGTCCGTTTGTCATACTGTGGTTGTTTGTGTGGTGCTGTGATGGTGGAAGCAATGTCACTAATATTTCAAATGTCACCAGCGTCATGAGAAAGAAACCAGTTTCAGTGGAGTTCCTAGACTAAGAACCACCTATAAACAAGGAAGTGGATGCCCATTCAGAAGAAGTATCCTTGAAAACCTTATGCATGGCTGCAAAACATTGTCAATTGCTGAGGGTCTAATGAATGGAAGCAGAACATTATCTGAGATAGTGCTGGAGGATAGGTCCCCCAGATTGAAGGGCACTTGAAATGTGACTGAAGAGGAGCTTCTTTGTTGCAGTGGAGTTGACCTAGGCTTTGAATGGAGTAAAGTCTGTGGAAGTGGAGCCTTTGGGATCTTCATTTGTTGATGGGGAACACCTCAGGATCACAAGAAACAACTTCAAAACTCTGTCAGTAACTGGAACTTAGAATGTGCAGAGTATGAGTCTAGGAAAATTGGAAGCGATCAAAAAGGAAATAGAACACATAAAAATAGATCTCCTAGGCATTAGTGAGTTGAAATGAACTGGTTTTTGACCATTTTGAGTTAGAAAATCACATGATTTATTTTGCCAGGAATAATAACACAATCATGAGAAATGATGTTACATTCATTTTCAGAAAGGATATTGTTGGGTTGGGGCAAGCTGGCAATCAGGTAGGCAGTTCACATTGGGAGCTCCATGGAGCTCGGTGATGGGGAGATTTATGGCATGAGTAGGGGTTCTGAGGCTGTTGGTTAATTTCCTTGACGGTTCAGGGTGCCTCCCTAAACCAGAAGCTGAATCCCACCCTTTCTCCTGCACCCACAGGAATAGGTCTGGCCCCAGCTGCCATGAGGTTGACTGCTGTGCCTTGGTGGGCTGCAGTGTCCTGGGTGCCAGCCACCCAGCAGCCACAGTTTGATACCTCAAGTGGCAAGAGGCACTCCCACTGCCTGTTGGCAGATCCCTCCTCTCAGGCCAGCACTTTCTTTCCTGCCTTTTCCCTGCCCTGTGTGGTGTTCCCTGCCTCTCTAACAGACATAAGTGGGTCCTATTTCCCAACCATCTGTCTGTCCGTAGTGCCTCTAGCTGGGAGCAGGGGCCACCTCCACCCCCACCCCATCCCCACCCTCTGAGCTGTGTGCTCCTGCACCCGGGTCAACAATTTCCTTCAGATGGCAGCCTGTACAACTGCAAATGACCCTTACAGAGGCCTAAGGATTGCTAGAGAGCAACACAGGCTAACCTCAGAGCCTGACAACTGAGAGGGCCATCCAACCTGCCCTTCAAACAATAGCTTACTGATAGGCTAGGATGAGAGCTAAACCTCAATGAGATAAAGGTGAAATTCAACTTCTCAGGGCAGTTGGCTATAGGCAGCCTGCAGAAGCATTAATACCAACCTCCCAAAGAGAGAGCCCAGGGATTTTTGACTCCTGGGAAAATGACACTTAGTTCCTAAAAATGACCCATAAAGAGCAAGCTGCCTCAACAAGAAAACAAGAGAAACAAAAATCTGGACCTAATGGCAGTCATCAAAGAGACAGATGTTGACCTGCTGCAGAAAGAAATCTTCAGAATGGTGCTTAGAGTCAGACAGGAAATGAGGGAAGCAATACAGAAAAAGGATGAAATGATAGAGGAGATAAAGGCCATCACCAAAGGGAAATATAAGCGCTAAAGGATGAGATAACAAAAACCAGTAGCAAATTCACAGATTTCGCCAACAGACTAGAGGAAGCAGAGAATCGTACCAGCGATCTAGAGGCTAACTAGATAGACTTCAACAAATGGGAAAGTCAAATAAGATAATTAGAGAAGCTGAAGAAAACTTGAGAGCTAATTTTGATGCTATGAAAAGGAACAACACCAGAATAGCTGGATTACAGGAACAAGACACAACAAAGACGTCAACAACAACAATAGCGAGGGAATTCTTAGAGGAAAACTTTCCCAGTTTAATGCATGAAAACCAGGCAACCATTCAGGAGGCTGAAAGAACACCAGCTAGACTGAATCCCTAGAAGAAATCATCAAGGAATATAATAACTAAACTATCCAACTTTGAGGAAAAGGAGAAAATCATAAGAGTAACTAGGGGGAAAAAATGCAGTCACCTATAAAGGTACTCAAATAAGACTATGCTCAGACCTATCAATGGACAATATGAAGAAGAAGAGAGAGTGGAGTAACATATTCCAAAAATTGAAGGAAAATAACACAAACCCAAGAATACTCTATCCAGCCTAATTATCTATCAAGATA
Organism: Echinops telfairi; assembly: GCF_000313985.2. Taxonomy (NCBI): domain Eukaryota; kingdom Metazoa; phylum Chordata; class Mammalia; order Afrosoricida; family Tenrecidae; genus Echinops; species Echinops telfairi. The sequence continues at coordinate 2,943,662 of NW_022103927.1, read as the reverse complement.
GAATGAGAAGTAAGAGTCTTCCCGGACAAGGGGAAAAAAAAAGGATATGTTAAAAGAAACCTAGCCCTACAAAAGATCCTTGCCAACCCAGTATGGGCAGAACAATACTCACCAAGCACAAATAAGAGACTGCCACATAGAACAACTCCACCCAGAGGTCAATAAAGAGAAAACAGCCCCCAAGTTACCATTTGCTCATTCTTTGTCTTCTTGAGCTGCTCATAAATAGAAGGACAGCAAAAATGAGGAAGGTCTTCAAGAAGATGGATTGACACAGTGACTGTATCTATGGGCTCCAGCATATGAAAATTTGTGAGGATGCTGCAGGACTGGATGGTGTTTTGTTCTGTTGTGCA
>NW_022103927.1:2940551-2942363 GCF_000313985.2 Echinops telfairi | reverse complement strand
GATTTATGGGCTGGATCTGGACTGGGCTGGGATGTTTTCTCAATATTCAGTTGTTCTTGTATATAAACCTCTTTCTTAGACATAAGTGTGTCTATAAATTTGTTTCTCTAGTCTACCCAGACTAACACACTTTGTGTGAGGTTTTTTTTCTTGTAACCCAAAGAATTCTGTTTCAATTGCCACTTCATCACATTCTCCACTTCCTAATAGGACTTGGCACTCCTCACATAATTATTTCCTTGAACTTTATTCTTTTTCGGCATCCATCATCCATTTCCCTCCAGCTAAAAGAAACATGTTCTTGTTCCACAAAAAGGTAATCTTTTCTGATGTTTGACTCAACAACAACAAAAATGGAGAAAATCAAGAAAATAAAGATTTTCTTACTCTGACAAGTGTTCTCATTGAAATTCTTGAATTGTGTATTCCCAGAAAGGAGTCTGTATCCAGAGACACAGTGACAGTGGAAGCTTCCTTGGACATTCTGGCATTCAGCATTTAGTCCACAGTATACACTGATAGGTGGTTCACATTCATTAATATCTGGAACACAAAGGGTACATTTAGTTATTCAGTCAACAAATAATCTATTGTGAATCTACTATGTGTCAGAAGTTGTGTCCCTTTTGGTGGTTGTGTCCTGGCATTCCAAGCACTCAGCTTAGGTAATGGTTACCTTGTTTATTTCCTTTGCTCATTGACATTGGTTGTATTCTTCATTGAGACAAAGATCCAAGTGCAAGTACGTTATTTGGAAGGTGGTTGCAGAAAACGATAGATGGTAACAGGTAAAGTGGGCCAGAGAGGGAATGGCAGAAAAAAAAGGAGTGATATTAACTGAATTTCCATTATGGGAAAGTGAGGTGCAATCCCTTGAGAGATCTCTGAGAGGAGGGGTAGAACACATGCTTCAATGTGTCTGTATTTGAATGAGGAGGTAGCTCATCAACTCTCATCATTTGTTGGTTGAAGCATACTCCCAAACAAACCAGCAAAGAAACAAAAAACCCAAACCCAAACCCACTGCTTTCAATTCAATTCAGATGCATAGAGATGCTAAAAGAGTAAATTGTCTCACAGGATTTCAAATGCTATATATATATATTCGAGTATAAGTCGACCTGAATATAATAATCCAAGGCACCTAATTTTACCACCAAAACCTGGGGAAGGCTTATTGACTCACATATAAGCCTAGGGTGGGAAATGTCGTAGCTACTGGTAAAGTTCAAAATAAAAATAGATGCCAATAAAATTACACTAATTGAGGCATCAGTAGGTTAAATGTTTTTGAATATTTGTTTCAAAGAAAAACAGTAATGTAGTTCTGCCAGTGGACAAGAGGGTCAACAAAAACATTATGGTATCAACAATGACTTTAAAAGTACAAAAACCTTGACTCAATACGCAACGAAGCTAAAACACAAGAGTTAAAATCCTTCAAAACTGGATTCATCATCATCATCCGTGTGTCCAAACAGAGCTGCAGCTTTAGCTGGTGTGAGGTCATCAGCACAGACATTGTCAGCATCACTGAGTACACAGTCATCACCACCGCTGCTGTCATACTCACACAAAGCGCTGTCTTCACTGCCATCCACAGCATCACTAAGGCCACACGTCTTGAAGGCACGTTGCACCATGTCCTCCGGAATCTCTTCCCAGGCATCACGAACCCGCTTTGCTTTCAATTCTAAGTCGGGCTTCATCAGATTTCCAACTTTTGTCAGTCTGGCTTGACCAGATGACATCTGTTCATGCCACATCTTTTGCACACGGTCTTTGAAAGGTTTATTTAAGCACACATGTAGG